>NC_041380.1:586050127-586356075 GCF_002162155.2 Triticum dicoccoides
AGTGGCAACTCTCTGTTCTTAGTCTTCGTTTATTTTCAGTATTTCTTGGTTCAGTACACTTGCATTCTTGAGTTGTTAATTTCTCTGGTCCTCTGGTTCTCATTATATTATTTACCCTATCATTAATTTTTCAGTTCTTCTAGTTTTTGCATCAGTTTATTAATTTAACATATCAGTATTTCAGTCATTCTTCTTTATCTCTTAGTTTCGGTATCTGTTCATTTTTCCATGGTCAGTCTCTTCAATTTGCATAATCTTATTCAGTACTTCATTGGTTTCTCTTCTTAGTATCTTTGTTTGTTGTTTCAGTCTTTATTTTCACAGTCTTGTTCCTTTTCGGTCTCTTTTCATCCGCTTCAGTTTGCTCGCTCTTGTTCTACTAGTTGTTCTTCTTGCCTTGTAGTATATTATTGTGTTGTTCTTCCAAAAAATCCAGCAAACGACACATGGCCTGGCTAAGCCAGGTGTCCAAGGTATATTTTTCCAGTTTCATCACTATCCTCGATGCGGCGAGTGTCGCCGTGTTCACCAATGGGAAGGAGTTGAACAACCTTGCAAACAGCTCAAATGAAGAAATTTGTGCTTGTCCACTGTCTGACATTTTCGGATATCATCAACAACCAACTATTGGGGCATTGCTTTGTTTTGATTTACTCTCAGTTCCTGAAGATAGCCAATCAACGTATCTAGTATCTAATCTGCAGTCACCAGGCAGCAAGCCTGGTAAGCTATCTCAAAAAAAAGTATCTAATCTGCAGTCTGGTTTTTGTGTTATTTTTCCAGGGGCTGCTCATGGGGGGTCTCACACGGTCACACCTGGTGTTTGATTAGCGCATTCCAAAAGCAAGAGCAGGAGAGGTGGACATGGTCACTACCGGAGACGCACTACTGGTGATGGATGAACACATACGGGCACAAAGAAGCAAATACTACTTCACATGTGCTGAACTGCTGATGGCGGGATCGGGTTCAGGTTCCGATGGGAATAGTTCACTTGCAAATGAACTTGAGGTGGGGCATGTCATCCCCATTTTGTTCCACAAGGATGGAGTTCGTTTGCACTCTCTCAGCTGATGTAATGCACCCCTTTTGATGTTTATTCACTTCAGGAATACTAAACCCAAGGCAAGGGGCTTCCTCTCTTTTTCTTTTCAAGACATTAAGCTGGTGCTCTCCCTTAGTTAATCCAGGAGGCATTTTTGTCAGTAACCTCTAGATGAGTCAAGTCATGCTTCAGTACACTTTGCCAGTCTTGAGTTACCATTAATAGTTTGTGCGTGAGAAGCTGGTGTGCGTCCGCATGTCAAACAATATTAACAGGAACTCATCAGATTTAGCCTCTAGATTTATGGATGCGCTGCTCAACACTGAAACAAAGTGGAATCTGACCTGAAAGCCAAATGAAATCAGATGGATTCCTTTTACAAACAATGAAATGGACCCAAACCAACAGACATACATGGCAATCAGTTATTGGACAAAGAAAACAACCTGAACCGAAATGAAAACCATACGTCTTCTTCAGCAAGACGAAAAATTTGGCAGCATGTTACTGGTAAAAATGCAGTTAAGATGATTTACAACTAATGATAAACCAAAACAGAGCCTACTGCCACATGCCACAGGAAACAGAGTTTTCATGCAATGGCAAAAACAGTCTGAATCTAAACCAATTCAATGCTCACAGCTCACACCTACGGAAAGAACCAGATTGGCGAAGAATAGGACGACGGTGGGTAGTTCACCCAGGTCGCGTAGAAATGGATCGCAGCTGGCGGCCATCCAAACCCACACGTGTCGCTGCACCGGTACTTTCGAAGGTTCGGATTTTCCTGGTAGATCATATCCATGTCTCCAGCATCACGATCATCCAGGTAACGAACGCCTGCTGGGAGATTGTGGAGGCCAGAAGGATCTTCAATTAACCTGGAGCACCCCCTGGCTGCAAACACCAGGAGGCCTTGCAGGGACTCGGGGTGCAGCTCCGTCCATGTGGTAAATGCCTCGCCGTCATGAATGTCGCCGCGGTACATTGTGAGCCGCCTCGCCGGTCCTGGCTCACGGTCGTCGGGAAGAGGGGGCCAATGGTAACGCACCACCATTGCCCAACCCCCACGGGATGCGAGTAGATACCTGCGGGACACCAGCAAACCTTGCGGATTGGCCGGCCGGCGGTGCTCGATCAGCTGCTGCCGAGCTAACAGCCGCCCGCTGCCCTCCACGACGTGCACGGCCACCAGCTGCTCCTGGCTCGTCAGAAAGTAGAACGCGCCACGGTGATAAGCGACGTCCTCGAGAAACAGCTGCTGATGTCCGGCTCCGGCTCCCTCGCCGACGGTGACGTGGAACCCGTGCGCCACCGGTCGCTCGTGGCGCACTGCGCGGACGAGTGCCCAAAGAGCAAACACTGGCGCGCCGCCGAGTCCGTGGACGATGGCGGCACCGAAGCAGGCCTTGCCGGGAGCGAGAGGCTCGGCAGAGAGCGCCGCCGCCACCATCACCATCTGTCGAGGCTGACGCGTAGCATCTCCGGTCATGGTGAGGAAGTCGGGGATGAGAAGACGAGTCCTGGTGTAGAGATTGATGAGCGCGTGGTTGGAGGCCTGCGCGCCGGCCAAGAACACCCACCCAGGCGGGTAGGAGCCGAAGAAGCGGTCGGCGGCGAACTCCTCCGGGACGCGGAGATGGTGTGGCCCTCCGCATCCGATGCACACGAACATGGCCGTCCGCGCCTCTCCCGGAGCAAGAACTGGAGGAGAAGAATGAGGCACCAAGAGCCACGGGAGAGCTGGACGAGGAGCCGGAGGGGTGATGGGTCGGCGAAGCGCGGTGGTGAGGGCGATCAGGTCCGCCGGGCAAGGAAGACGGCGGGCGATCTCCATCAGGAGCTCGCCCGGCAGTCCCCCTAGATCCATGCGGGGCAGAGAGGCGGAGGCGGAGGCGGAGGTTTCTTGCACTTCTTGCCGGAATCGACTGCCGGGGGAAACGGGCGGCGGCGAGCAGCGGCCCGGAGGTGGAAGGGAGGCGGGGGTGGAGGGGGTGGTGGAAGGTTCTTGGCACAATCTATGGCCTGGGGAAGGGGGAGCACGGCGGCGACCGGCGGGCCGGTGGCGGAAGGGGGGCGGAGGTGGGGGTGGAAACAGAGTCCGTTGCTCTACTTTTGAGCAGAGGGAGACGCCGTTGGTTGGTTGGTTTCTCCCCGCCCAGGAGCTGATTTTTTGACGAGCTGCTGCTGGGCTCGTTGGCATCGGAGGCAAACTAATGGGCCGGCCCACTCCCTCGCACTACGTTACATGCTTTCGGCTTTTGCTTTTTTTTCCTGCAGTTTTCTACTCACTTTTTTCGAAAAATCGGTTTTTGTATTTCTTTTTAAAAGATCTAAAGTATTTTTTAAAATGCAGAAACTGTTCACCTTATATTAAAAAAATGTTCACCGTACGTTGAATAAAATTTGACTCTAAATTAAAAAATTGTTCCATGTGTATTCAAAAAAATATTCCGTGCCTTTTTGAAAAAATATTCATTGAGTACTAGAAAAATGTTTACTGTACAGAAAACTACGAAAAAGTGAAAAATTAAGAAACAGGAAGAAAAAAAAAGAATACAGAAGGGAAAAGGGTAAGTTAAATAAACTGGAAAGTGAAACAAAACAAATACCACAACAGAAATTGAAACAACATCGAACAAAACAAATATCGAATGAAACCCGGAACAGGGCCAGCCCACCTCGCTAAGCCTCCGAAAGATAGGGGAGGCAACAATGAACAACTTGGTAATGGGTCGGCGCACTCAGTTACGCGGATTGGCTTTGCAGATGAAGAGAATAGTACTATAAAGCGGTACAGGGTGTAGAAAGCAAAAAAATCTTAAGAAGGTCCAATGTCAATCTAGAAACCATGTCAAAATAGCGGCCGATGAGATCAGTGATTTCAGCAGTGTAGGTTGTTTGGGATGTATGTTCCTCTATAAGCAATATTCATGTTAGAGAACATTCGTTGTCCCATATGGGTAATACCCTGATGTACTCGGGTGCTGGTGCACCTGATAAGGAAAAAAATAATTTATCAATTATAGAAAAACTCAAAAAAAACTAAAACTATTTGTGAAACAAAGTTGACCTAACTTTGTATCCGTATAAAAACATTAGTGCATGAATAAGCTTTTGTTGACCTTAGGCCAAAATAACAAATTTCCTAGTACAAACCTAATGAACAGTAGTGTATATATATTCTTAATTTTGATTCCTTCACGGAACTTTGTATACGGTTACAACATTTGGTCATGAGGTTTCCAAAAAAATTAGGTTATTTTTTACCTTTTTTGAATTACTAAATTATTTTTGCATATCCGGTGCGCCTACACCCGAGTGCACCAAGTTCCAACCTTGTCTAATACCGTCACTTGTCTGGTACACTTTCCCTATCTTATTTTTTAATATTGAGTAGGTGTTACTCTCATGAATACTAGTTAGATAATATTGTATTGATGTACTAAAATTTGCAAACGAAAATACAAATTGTGTAGAGGATATTAAATAATTGAGAGAATCAAATAAAAGAGTCATAAAACCCAATAAAGACATGATCAATCAGGAAGTATTTTCCTAGGGGAAAATGGGAGAGGCATTTTTCAAGTGCGAAAAATAAAATAAAATTGGAGACCCGTTTTACCCTAGGTTTTTTGCCAGGGTTATTAGAGGGGAGAAGGGATGGAGGTTTTGGCGTGACTCAGGAGAAGTTAAGCGGCAATTACTTGCCATTTTTGTAAAGACCGCGCTTACCTAATTTGGATGGTCATTGGATAGGGCTTGCCCCTAGCAACGTCCAAGTTCCTATGTCCGCCCGACAACATTTTTGCACGGCAAAATGGGGCATCTGGATTCAGAATAAACATGCCTCGCAACAGACCACACATATGTAACAACGACTAGGCCAAGTGGAAATTGGTTGCGTCGAAAGGGTGAGGGCTTAAAAAGATCCAATGCCATTCAAAAACCATGTTCAAACACAGGCCAATGAGATGAATGATGTCAACTCTGTGGTGGGTGTGTTCTTCTACTAGTCATAGTTTTGTTAGAGAACATTGGGTGTCTAATGGAGACAATTGTCACTCATCTGGTGCACTCTCCTTATCTCACTTTTCTAAGTGAAACAATAGATTAAATTTCATGAATCATATAAACTTTTCATGAGCCTTTGGTCTATCGAACGGTTAGGAATCTGCTTTGATTGAGACGTGGCTTTGAAGAGTGTTTTCTGCTTTCGTAAGAGTGGTTTAGTATCCCCATATGTAAGGGTGACGTAATCAAACAATAAGTATTTCCCTCGATTAGACAACCAAGATTTATCGAATCAGAAGGAATTTCTAGCAAAAATAGTCACTGGTACCTAAATACACAAAACAAAACAAACTTGTACCCATCACATCAACACGATTGTCTTGCTAGTTGAAAGACTAAATGCAAATGATAGTGATAGTTTGACGGGTAGGTAAAATAGTAGAGCAAAGAATAGCAATTGTAACAATGATTTCAGTAAAGGAGAATAGAACCAGGGGGCATAGGTTCACTAGTGGCGTCTCTCTCAAGCATACAAGTGTGCGGTGGTGAACAAATTACAGTTGAGCAACGATTAAATTGCAATATTTATATGATGACGGTGATCATTCATGGTATAATGTCATATAGACATTACATCTGTGTTAAGTCCGTTAATCAAACTGCATATACCTATAGTACTCCACTCAAATACCGCTATCTAGCATGCATCCCACAGTATTAAGCTTACAAGAAACAGAACATTACAATTAGGTTGAGAGTTCCTCTGTGCCATCACAATCAGGAAGGATGCCTCCTCCCGTCTTTAAAGACGGCGCCGTTGCTAAGGGAGCCTTGGCTGTCGGCCAAACCCTCCGGCTAGGTGGTTTCCTCATGATCGCCTGTTCGGCTGTTGCGCCGACGGTGACCTCTCGGGTCATCAAAAGCAACCTACACGTCAGCTCGGAGCTTGTCGAGCAGCTAGATCCAACAGAGCTCTCTTCTGTAAACGAGCTCTTGGATCGCATCACCGCCCTGGGGGTCGCTACGGATTACGACCAGGTTGGGCTTAAACCCGATCTAAGAGAAATTAACTCTCCCCAAGTCACCCACCACGTTGCCGTGGTAGAGACGCAGTGCGGCGACCCTTCGTCTATTTTAAGGACTAGCTACGTCCGAATTCCCGACCCCTCCAAGCCGGATACCCGCGGAGGGGGAGACGTAACTCAAGACCTGAGCTTAGGATCAGGCAACGGGCTAGATTCACTGGACAACATCCAAGAATCTGAACTTCAGAGTTCGGAAACTCTTCGGCCTCCGAATCTTGGATTGGGCGAGGTTTCAGATTCAACGACACCCGCCCACCCGATCATAAGCGATCTCTCCCAAATCAGGCAGAGGCCCGAGGAAACAGTACATCATTACTGGGCCAGATTCCTCCTGGTTATGAACATGATAAAGGATTGCCGCGAGGAAGACGCAATCTCGATTTTCTGCAGTAATTGCACGGACAAGGGAATCCTTAACGTCGTAAGTCGTCGTGATATCACACGCTTCTCTGACTTGGCATCCATAGTACAAAAATATTGTGCGATGGAAAGCGCCTGGAAAACCGAAATAAATTTTTGGGATAATCCGGCCTTGAATAGTAATCCCGTCCGAACTAAGAGGGTGCATTATCACAGGACACCCGGGATAAACACCAAAAAGCCAAAACCCTCTACAAGGCATGGAACCATACTGGAAAGATGGCTTGATGGACCCTGTAAAATTCACAGTACAGAGGACGCCACACCAACTCACAGCCTTAGAGCATGTTGGATACTCCGGCAGGTGGCCAAAATCGGTGAGGACCTCTTAATTCCGGAAGCCGCAGAAAGCCAGCCCAAGGACACCAGTACCGTTCTCACAGTCTTCGAGACTTTCGCATCAAACAATGTGCGAAAAAGAACACTCCGCAGCCTCGCCGAAGTCTATCAAGTTGCAACAATAAATCCATGGAGCGACACTGCCATTACCTTCAACGCAAGTGATGAACCTAGATTCCGAACAGCCCGAGCACCAGCCGCATTGGTCCTCAGTCCCATAGTGGACGGCTTTCGCCTCACCAAGGTGCTCATGGATGGAGGCAGCGGACTGAACCTCATTTATGAGGAAACCCTTCAAAAAATGGAAATAGACTGGAACCGCGTCGAGCGAAGCAGCACAACCTTTAGAGGAATAATCCCCAGTCAGGAAGCGCGCTGCACAGGAAAAATCACACTAGATGTGGTGTTCAGCACGCCGGATAATTACAGATCCGAAGAAGTCACGTTTTAGGTGGCCCCGTTTAAGAGCAGATATCACGCTTTACTAGGGCGAGAAGCATTCACAATCTTCCAAGCAATACCCCATTACGGGTACATGAAGCTTAAGATGCCCGGGCCAAATGGAATTATCACTCTAGCTAGTGATCCGGACATAGCACTCCGTGCCGAAAACAAGACGGCCGCATTAGCCCTTGAGGCACTATCCAAAGCCTTAGCGGCCGAGGAACTGACTGCGCTGCGCTCCACGGTTAACAGGGATGATGTGATACTCGACAAGAGATCCAAATCCACATCCTTCAAGCCAGCTGACGAAATAGTCAAATTTCAGGTCCATCCAACGGACCCCAATAAAACAGCTTCCATCAGGGCACGACTGAACCCTGATGTAGACGCCGCACTGCGAGAGTTCTTATGTGAGAACTGGGACATTTTCGCCTGGCACCCTTCAGACATGCCAGGGATCCCACGCAGGCTGGCCGAACACAGCTTAAATATCCTAAAAGGATTCAAACCTTTCAAACAAGCCCTTCGGCGTTTTTCCGAACCCAAGAGACAGGCTATGGGAGAGGAGCTAGCCAAGCTATTGGAGGCCGGATTCATTAGAGACATAAAACATCCGGACTGGCTAGCAAACCTGGTGATGGTACCAAAGAAGGACAAATCCTGGCGCCTGTGTGTCGATTTTAAAGACCTTAACAAGGCTTGCCCAAAGGATCCCTTCCCCCTCCCACGTATCGATCAAATTATCGACGCCACCGCAGGACACGATTTGTTGTGCTTCCTCGACGCATACTCCGGTTACCATCAAATCAAGATGGCAGAATCAGACCAAGCTGCAACAGCATTCATCACACCATACGGCCCATTCTGCTTCAACACAATGCCCTTCGGGCTGAAAAACGCCGGCGCAACATATCAGCGCATGATCCAGACATGTCTGGCAAACCAGATCGGCAAAACAGTGGAGGCGTATGTGGATGATGTGGTCGTCAAAACAAGACATGTCGAATCCCTAGTAAACGACTTGAGGCTTACATTCGATAACCTCCGAAAATATGACATCAAGCTCAACCCAGAAAAATACGTCTTCGGCGTTCCAGCCGGAAAGCTCTTGGGCTTCATTGTATCCGGTAGAGGAATTGAAGCAAACCCAGCCAAGATCCGAGCTTTGTCACAATTGGATGTCCCAAAGGACCTTAAACAAATACAAAAATTAACCGGATGCGTGGCGGCTTTAAGCCGCTTTATCTCCCGCTTGGGAGAAAAGGCACTACCCCTCTATCGCCTCCTTCGGCGCACCGAACACTTCGAGTGGACGGATGCCGCCATGGCCGGACTTGATGAAATAAAAGCCATATTGGCAACAAACCCAGTCCTGGCCACGCCGAACACCGGCGAACCAATGTAATTGTACATTGCAGCAACACATCAAGTTGTCAGCAGTGCTCGTTGTCGAGCGGGAAACGGATGGACACAAATTCCCCCTTCAAAGGCCGGTCTATTACGTATCCACTGTCCTCACTCCATGCAAATCACGTTACCCGCATTATCAAAAGATTGCATACGCGGTATTCATGGCATCCCGGAAGCTACGACACTACTTTCAAGAGTGTCCCATAACAGTAGCCTCGGAAGTACCACTCAACGATATTATCAACAACCGCGATGCAACGGGCCGGATTGCAAAATGGGCCATCGAGCTTCTCCCGTTCGATATAACCTATAAGCCACGGCGAGCTATTAAATCGCAAGTTTTGGCCAACTTCGTCGCAGAATGGACGGAGGCCGAGCTCCCTAAAGAGTACGGCACATATTCAAACTGGCTTATGCATTTCGACGGCTCCAAAATGTTGGCTGGACTGGGGGCTGGCATCGTCCTGACGTCCCCCACAGGAGACACAGTCCAATATGTGCTCCAGATCATGTACACAGATTCCAACAATGCAGCCGAATATGAGGCCCTCCTACATGGTCTCCGGATAGCAGTATCCATGGGGATCCAGCGCCTAGAGGTACGCGGGGATTCAAACCTCGCGATATCCCAAATAAATGGAGACTTCGACACCAAGGCCCCAAAAATGGCAGCTTACCGCAACGCCGTCCTAAAAATGTCAGCTCGGTTCGAAGGGCTGGAGTTTCACCATATAGCCCGAGAAAACAATCAAGCAGCGGACGTCCTGGCATGCATCGGAGCAAAACGCGATGCGGTCCCCCCCCCCAACATCTTTTTGGAAAGATTGTTCAAGCCATCCGTAGCATGGGAGGGGGAACCCGCAAATAACAGCCCGGACCCAGCCGCACCACTCGACGCCGAACATTCTAACACAATTGGAGGCTCTGCCAATGAAATTACACCTTCAGCCCATGTAATAATGGCGGTCAACGCCCCGTGGACAGAACCATTCCTAGCCTACCTTACTAGGCAGGAACTCCCGGAGGACCAAAACGAGGCCCGCTGCATAGTGCGGCGATCTAAAGCCTATAGAGTCCACGAGGGAGAGCTTTATAAGAAAAGCACCACCGGAGTCCTTCAAAGGTGAATCTCCGAAGAGGAAGGGCGGAACCTTCTGGCTGAAATTCATGCCGAACTCGGTGGTCACCATGCCGCTGCTCGGTCCCTTGTTAGCAAGGCTTTCTGTACAGGCTTTTATTGGCTGACGGCCCGGGCAGATGCTCAGGACCTAGTCCAACGATGCGCTGGTTGCCAACTTTTTGCCAACCAAAGCAATATGCCACCCACCGCACTCCAAACTATACCCATCACCTGGCCTTTTGCGGTCTGGGGGCTTGACATGGTCGGACCCCTTAAAGGTGGGACCGATAGGAAAAAAATACCTACTGGTCATGGTGGATAAATTCACCAAATGGATAGAAGCCAAGCCTGTCAAAACGGCCGAATCCGGACCTGTGATAGACTTTATATCCGGGGTTGTACACCGGTACGGCGTCCCCCACAGCATCATAACCGATAACGGTACAAACTTTACCGCCGACGAGGTAAAACTCTGGTGCAAAAACATGGGCATCAAGCTCGATTATGCTTCCGTCTATCACCCACAAACCAACGGCCAGGTCCAACGTGCAAATGGTCTTATTGTTGGGGAACGTAGTAATTTCAAAAAAAATTCCTACGCACACGCAAGATCATGGTGATGCATAGCAACGAGAGGGGAGAGTGTTGCCTACGTACCCTCGTAGACCGAAGCGGAAGCGTTGACGCAACGTAGAGGAAGTAGTCGTACGTCTTCCCGGTCCAACCGATCCAAGCACCGTTACTCCGGCACCTCCGAGTTCTTGACACACGTACAGCTCGATGACGCACCCCGGGCTCTGATCTAGCAAAGCTTCGGGAGGAGTTTCGTCAGCACAACGGCGTGGTGACGATCTTGATGTTTAACCGTCGCAGGGCTTCGCCTAAGCACCGCTACAATATGATCGAGGTGTAATATCGTGGAGGGGGGCACCGCACACGGCTAAGGAACGATCACGAAGATCAACTTCTGTGTTCTAGGGTGCCCCCTGCCCCCGTATATAAAGGAGCAAGGGGGAGGCCGGCCGTCCCTTGGGTGCTCCAAGGAGAGGGGGGGAGTCCTTCTCCTAATGGGAGTAGGACTCCCCTTTCCTAGTCCAACTAGGAATAGGGAGGGGGAAGGAAAGAGAGGGAGAGGGAGAGGGAAAGGGGGGCCGCGCCCCCCCTCCTAGTCCTATTTGGACTCCCCATGAGGGGGGGGGGCGCCACCTCCTAGGTTGCTGCCCTCTCTCTCCCCTCAGGCCCAATAAGGCCCATTACTTCCCCGGGGGGTTCCGGTAACCCCTCCGGCACTCTGGTTTTATCCGAAATCACCCGGAACAATTCCGGTGTCCGAATATAGTCGTCCAATATATCGATCTTTATGTCTCGACCATTTCGAGACTCCTCGTCATGTCCGTGATCACATCCGGGACTCCGAACAACCTTTGGTACATCAAAATACATAAACTCATAATGAAACTGTCATCGTAACTTTAAGCGTGCGGACCCCACGGTTCGAGAACAATGTAGACATGACCGAGACACGTCTCTGGTCAATAACCAATAGCGGGACCTGGATGCCCATATTGGCTCCTACATATTCTACGAAGATCTTTATCGGTCAGACCGCATAACTACATACGTTGTTCCCTTTGTCATCGGTATGTTACTTGCCCGAGATTCGATCGTCGGTATCCAATACCTAGTTCAATCTTGTTACCGGCAAGTCTCTTTACTCGTTCCGTAATACATCATCTCACAACTAACACATTAGTTGTAATGCTTGCAAGGCTTATGTGATGTGTATTACCGAGAGGGCCCATAGATACCTCTTCGTCAAACAGAGTGACAAATCCTAATCTCGAAATATGCCAACCCAACATGTACCTTTGGAGACACCTGTAGAGCTCCTTTATAATCACCCAGTTACGTTGTGACGTTTGGTAGCACACAAAGTGTTCCTCCGGTAAACGGGAGTTGCATAATCTCATAGTCATAGGAACATGTAAGTCATGAAGAAAGCAATAGCAACATACTAAACGATCGGGTGCTAAGCTAACTGAATGGGTCATGTCAATCAGATCATTCAACTAATGATGTGATACCATTAATCAAATAACAACTCTTTGTGTATGGTTAGGAAACACAACCATCTTTGATTAACGAGCTAGTCAAGTAGAGGCATACTAGTGACACTTTGTTTGTCTATGTAGTCACACATGTATTATGTTTCCGGTTAATACAATTTTAGCATGAATAATAAACATTTATCATGATATAAGGAAATAAATAATAACTTTATTATTGCCTCTAGGGCATATTTCCTTCAGTCTCCCACTTGCACTAGAGTCAATAATCTAGATTACACAGTAATGATTCTAACACCCATGGAGCCTTGGTGCTGATCATGTTTTGCTCGTGGAAGAGGCTTAGTCAACGGGTCTACTACATTCAGATCCGTATGTATCTTGCAAATCTCTATGTCTCCCACCTGGACTAGATCCCAGATGGAATTGAAGCGTCTCTTGATGTGCTTGGTTCTTTTGTGAAATCTGGATTCCTTTGCCAAGGCAATTGCACCAGTATTGTCACAAAAGATTTTCATTGGACCCGATGCACTAGGTATGACACCTAGATCGGATATGAACTCCTTCATCCAGACTCCTTCGTTTGTGCTTCCGAAGCAGCTATGTACTCCGCTTCACGTGTAGATCCCGCCACGACGCTTTGTTTAGAACTGCACCAACTGACAGCTCCATCGTTTAATGTGAACACGTATCCGGTTTGCGATTTAGAATCGTCCGGATCAGTGTCAAAGCTTGCATCAACGTAACCGTTTACAATGAGCTCTTTGTCACCTCCATATACGAGAAACATATCCTTAGTCCTTTTCAGGTACTTCAGGATGTTCTTGACCGCTGTCTAGTGATCCACTCCTGGATTACTTTGGTACCTCCCTGCTAAACTTATAGCAAGGCACACATCAGGTCTGGTACACAGCATTGCATACATGATAGAGCCTATTGCTGGATCATAGGGAACATCTTTCATTTTCTCTCTATCTTCTGCAGTGGTCGGGCATTGAGTCTGACTCAACTTCACACCTTGTAACACAGGCAAGAACCCTTTCTTTGCTTGATCCATTTTGAACTTCTTCAAAATCTTGTCAAGGTATGTGCTTTGTGAAAGTCCAATTAAGCGTCTTGATCTATCTCTATAGATCTTTATGCCTAATATGTAAGCAGCTTCACCGAGGTCCTTCATTGAAAAACTCTTATTCAAGTATCCCTTTATGCTATCCAGAAATTCTATATCATTTCCAATCAGTAATATGTCATCCACATATAATATCAGAAATGCTACAGAGCTCCCACTCACTTTCTTGTAAATACAGGCTTCTCCAAAAGTATGTATAAACCCAAATGCTTTGATCACACTATCAAAGCGTTTATTCCAACTCCGAGATGCTTGCACCAGTCCATAAATGGATCGCTGGAGCTTGCACACTTTGTTAGCTCCCTTTGGATCGACAAAACCTTCCGGTTGCATCATATACAACTCTTCTTCCAGAAATCCATTCAGGAATGCAGTTTTGACATCCATCTGCCAAATCTCATAATCATAAAATGCGGCAATTGCTAACATCATTCGGACAGACTTAAGCATTGCTACGGGTGAGAAGGTCTCATCGTAGTCAACCCCTTGAACTTGTCGAAAACCTTTTGCGACAAGCCGAGCTTTGTAGACAGTAATATTACCGTCAGCGTCAGTCTTCTTCTTGAAGATCCATTTATTCTCAATTGCTTGCCGATCATCGAGAAAGTCAACCAAAGTCCATACTTTGTTCTCATACATGGATCCCATCTCAGATTTCATGGCTTCAAGCCATTTTGCGGAATCTGGGCTCACCATCGCTTCTTCATAGTTCGTAGGTTCATCATGATCTAGCAGCATGATTTCCAGAACAAGATTACCGTACCACTCTGGTGCGGTTCTTACTCTGGTTGATCTACGAGGTTCAGTAGTATCTTATCCTGAAGTTTCATGATCATTATCATTAGCTTCCTCACTAATTGGTGTAGGTGTTGCAGAAACAGTTTTCTGTGATGTACTACTTTCCAATAAGGGAGCAGGTACAGTTACCTCATCAAGTTCTACTTTCCTCCCACTCACATCTTTCGAGAGAAACTCCTTCTCCAGAAAGTTTCCTAATTTAGCAACAAAAGTCTTGCCTTCGGATCTGTGATAGAAGGTGTATCCAATAGTTTCCTTTGGATATCCTATGAAGACACATTTCTCCGATTTGGGTTCGAGCTTATCAGGTTGAAGTTTTTTCACATAAGCATCGCAGCCCCAAACTTTCAGAAACGACAACTTTGGTTTCTTGCCAAACCATAGTTCATAAGGCGTCGTCTCAACGGATTTCGATGGTGCCCTATTCAACGTGAATGCGGCCGTCTCTAAAGCATAACCCCAAAACGATAGCGGTAAATTAGTAAGAGACATCATAGATTGCACCATATCTAGTAAAGTCCGATTACGACGTTCGGACACACCATTACGCTGTGGTGTTCCAGGTGGCGTGAGTTGCGCATTGCTTCAAATGTACACCAAACTCGTAACTCAAATATTCTCCTCCACGATCAGATCGTAGAAACTTTATTTTCTTGTTACGATGATTTTCAACTTCACTCTGAAATTCTTTGAATTTTTCAAATGTTTCAGACTTATGTTTCATTAAGTAGATATACCCATATCTGCTTAAGTCATCTGTGAAGGTGAGAAAATAACGATATCCGCCACGAGCCTCAATATTCATCGGACCACATACATCTGTATGTATGATTTCCAACAAATCTGTTGCTCTCTCCATAGTACCGGAGAACGGTGTTTTAGTCATCTTGCCCATGAGGCACGGTTCGCAAGTACCAAGTGATTCATAATCAAGTGGTTCCAAAAGTCCATCAGTATGGAGTTTCTTCATGCGCTTTACACCGATATGACCTAAACGGCAGTGCCACAAAAAAGTTGCACCATCATTATCAACTCTGCATCTTTTGGCTTCAACATTATGAATATGTGTATCACTACTATCAAGATTTAACAAGAATAGACCACTCTTCAAGGGTGCATGACCATAAAAGATATTACTCATATAAATAGAACAACCATTATTCTCTGATTTAAATGAATAACCGTCTTGCATTAAACAAGATCCAGATATAATGTTCATGCTCAACGCTGGCACCAAATAACAATTATTTAGGTCTAATACTAATCCCGAAGGTAGATGTAGAGGTAGCGTGCCGACCGCGATCACGTCGACTTTGGAACCGTTTCCCACGCGCATCGTCACCTCGTCCTTAGCCAATCTTCGCCTAATCTGTAGTCCCTGTTTCGAGTTGCAAATATTAGCAATAGAACCAGTATCAAATACCCAGGTGCTACTGCGAGCATTAGTAAGGTACACATCAATAACATGTATATCACATATACCTTTGTTCACCTTGCCATCCTTCTTATCCGCCAAATACTTGGGGCAGTTCCGCTTCCAGTGACCAGTCTGCTTGCAGTAGAAGCACTCAGTTTCAGGCTTAGGTCCAGACTTGGGTTTCTTCTCTTGACAAGCAACTTGCTTGCCGTTCTTCTTGAAGTTCTCCTTCTTCTTCCCTTTGCCCTTTTTCTTGAAACTAGTGGTCTTGTTGACCATCAACACTTGATGCTCCTTTTTGATTTCTACCTCCGCAGCTTTCAGCATTGCGAAGAGCTCGGGAATAGTCTTATTCATCCCTTGCATATTATAGTTCATCACGAAGCTCTTGTAGCTTGGTGGCAGTGATTGGAGAATTATGTCAATGACGCAATCATCTGGAAGATTAACTCCCATCTGAATCAAGTGATTATTATACCCAGACATTTTGAGTATATGCTCACTGACAGAACTGTTCTCCTCCATCTTGCAGCTATGGAACTTATTGGAGACTTCATATCTCTCAATCCGGGCATTTGCTTGAAATATTAACTTCAACTCCTGGAACATCTCATATGCTCCATAACGTTCAAAACGTCGTTGAAGTCCCAATTCTAAGCCGTAAAGCATGGCACACTGAACTATCGAGTAGTCATCAGCTTTGCTCTGCCAGACGTTCATAACATCTGGTGTTGCTCCAGCAGCAGGCCTGGCACCCAGCGGTGCTTCCAGGACGTAATTCTTCTGTGCAGCAATGAGGATAATCCTCAAGTTACGGACCCAGTCCGTGTAATTGCTACCATCATCTTTCAACTTTGCTTTCTCAAGGAACGCATTAAAATTCAACGGAACAACAGCACGGGCCATCTATCTACAATCAAACATACATAAGCAAGATACTATCAGGTACTAAGTTCATGTTAAATTTAAGTTCAATTAATCAAATTACTTAAAGAACTCCCACTTAGATAGACATCCCTCTAATCCTCTAAGTGATCACGTGATCCAAATCAACTAAACCATGTCTGATCATCACGTGAGATGGAGTAGTTTCATTGGTGAACATCGCTATGTTGATCATATCTACTATATGATTCACGCTCGACCTTTCGGTCTCCGTGTTCCGAGGCCATATCTGCATATGCTTGGCTCGTCAAGTATAACCTGAGTATTCCGCGTGTGCAACTGTTTTTCACCCATTGTATTTGAACGTAGAGCCTATCACACCCGATCATCATGTGGTGTCTCAGCACGAAGAACTTTCGCAACGGTGCATACTCAGGGAGAACACTTCTTGATAATTTTAGTGAGAGATCATCTTATAATGCTACCGTCAATCAAAGCAAGATAAGATGCATAAAAGATAAACATCACATGCAATCAATATAAGTGATATGATATGGCCATCATCATCTTGTGCCTGTGATCTCCATCTCCGAAGCACCGTCATGATCACCATCGTCACCGGCGCGACACCTTGATCTCCATCGTAGCATCGTTGTCGTCTCGCCAATCTTATGCTTCCACGACTATCGCTACCGCTTAGTGATAAAGTAAAGCATTACAGTGCGATTGCATTGCATACAATAAAGCGACAAACATATGGTTCCTGCCAATTGCCGATAACTTGGTTACAAAACATGATCATCTCACACAATAAAATTCAGCATCATGTCTTGACCATATCACATCACAACATGCCCTGCAAAAACAAGTTAGACGTCCTCTACTTTGTTGCTGCAAGTTTTACGTGGCTGCTACGGGCTTAAGCAAGAACCAATCTTACCTACGCATCAAAACCACAACGATAGTTTGTCAAGTTGGTGCTGTTTTAACCTTCGCAAGGACCGGGCGTAGCCACACTCGGTTCAACTAAAGTTGGAGAAACTGTTACCCGCAAGCCACCTATGTGCAAAGCACGTCGGGAGAACCGGTCTCGCGTAAGCGTACGCGTAATGTCGGTCCGGGCCGCTTCGTCCAACAATACCGCCGAACCAAAGTATGACATGCTGGTAAGCAGTATGACTTATATCGCCCACAACTCACTTGTGTTCTACTCGTGCATATAACATCAACACATAAAACCTAGGCTCGGATGCCACTGTTGGGGAACGTAGTAATTTCAAAAAAATTCCTACGCACACGCAAGATCATGGTGATGCATAGCAACAAGAGGGGAGAGTGTTGTCTGCGTACCCTCGTAGACCGAAGCGGAAGCATTGATGCAACATAGAGGAAGTAGTCGTACGTCTTCTCGGTCCAACCGATCCAAGCACCGTTACTCCGGCACCTCCGAGTTCTTGACACACATACAGCTCGATGATGCACCCCGGGCTCCAATCCAGCAAAGCTTCGGGGAGGAGTTTCGTCAGCACAACGGCGTGGTGACGATCTTGATGTTTAACCGTCGCAGGGCTTTGCCTAAGCACCGCTACAATATGATCGAGGTGTAATATCGTGGAGGGGGGCACCGCACACGGCTAAGGAACGATCACGAAGATCAACTTCTGTGTTCTAGGGTGCCCCCCTGCCCCCGTATATAAAGGAGCAAGGGGGAGGCCGGCCGGCCCTTGGGTGCGCCAAGGAGAGGGGGGAGTCCTTCTCCTAGTGGGAGTAGGACTCCCCTTTCCTAGTCCAACTAGGAATAGGGAGGGGGAAGGAAAGAGAGGGAGAGGGAGAGGGAAAGGGGGGGGCCGCGCCCCCCCCCCCTCCTAGTCCTATTCGGACTCCCCATGAGGGGGGGTGCGCCACCTCTTGGGCTGCTGCCCTCTCTCTCCCCTCAGGCCCAATAAGGCCCATTACTTCCCCGGGGGGTTCCGGTAACCCCTCCGGCACTCCGGTTTTATCTGAAATCACCCGGAACAATTCCGGTGTCCGAATATAGTCGTCCAATATATCAATCTTTATGTCTCGACCATTTCGAGACTCCTCGTCATGTCCGTGATCACATCTGGGACTCCGAACAACCTTCGGTACATCAAAATACATAAACTCATAATGAAACTGTCATTGTAACTTTAAGCGTGCGGACCCTATGGTTCGAGAACAATGTAGACATGATCGAGACACGTCTCCGGTCAATAACCAATAGCGGGACCTGGATGCCCATATTGGCTCCTACATATTCTACGAAGATCTTTATCGGTCAGACCGCATAACTACATACGTTGTTCCCTTTGTCATCGGTATGTTACTTGCCCGAGATTCGATCGTCGATATCCAATACCTAGTTCAATCTTGTTACCGGCAAGTCTCTTTACTCATTCCGTAATACATCATCTCACAACTAACACATTAGTTGTAATGCTTGCAAGGCTTATGTGATGTGTATTACCGAGAGGGCCCAGAGATACCTCTCCGTCAAACGGAGTGACAAATCCTAATCTCGAAATATGCCAACCCAACATGTACCTTTGGAGACACCTGTAGAGCTCCTTTATAATCACCCAGTTACGTTGTGACGTTTGGTAGCACACAAAGTGTTCCTCCGGTAAACAGGAGTTGCATAATCTCATAGTCATAGGAACACGTATAAGTCATGAAGAAAGCAATAGCAACATACTAAACGATCGGGTGCTAAGCTAATGGAATGGGTCATGTCAATCAGATCATTCAACTAATGATGTGATCCCGTTAATCAAATAACAACTCTTTGTCTATGGTTAGGAAACACAACCATCTTTGATTAACGAGCTAGTCAAGTAGAGGCATACTAGTGACACTTTGTTTGTCTATGTATTCACACATGTATTATGTTTCCGGTTAATACAATTTTAGCATGAATAATAAACATTTATCATGATATAAGGAAATAAATAATAACTTTATTATTGCCTCTAGGGCATATTTCCTTCACTTATCATGAGCGGCATTAAACCCAGACTGGTGAGGTCCCTCAAGGAATCTAACACGCACTGGGTAGAGGAGCTCGACTCTGTGCTATGGGGGCTGCGGACCACGCCAAATCGCACCACCGGATACACACCATTTTTTATGGTGTACGGCGTAGAGGCAATTCTGCCCTGCGACATAATTCATGACTCACCTAGAGTGCGCATGTATGAAGAAAGAGAAGCCGAGCTCGATTGGCAAGACAACTTGGACGCCTTGGAGGAGGAGCGTGACGTGGCAAAAGCCCGTTCCGCGTTTTATCAACAGCAGGCCCGAAGATATCAAAGCAGAGAAGTACGGGCCAAAAATTACAATGTTGGCGAACTAGTTCTACGCATGCCGGATAAGAAAAAGGGCAAACTCAAGCCCAAGTGGGAAGGTCCATTCATGATTGACCAAGTCCTGACTGGTGGGGCGTACCGCCTGTGAGACAGATAACCGACTTGAGCCGAACCCGTGGAACGCCACCCGCCTCCGAAGATTCTTTGCCTAGCGCTGGACTTTGTGTTCGTCTCCTTCCTCTGTCCATTTTTTGCATTTTTTCCGTCTTACATTTCTCTCCTTCCCCTCTTTTCTTTTATAGCCCTTAAAGGCTCATCTAGTGACGCGCCACTCGCGCTCATTAAACCTGGGGGCTTCTTTAACAGAAGCTTATTCATACGGGCTTCATGCCCAACACATGCGTTAAACTTCCGCATGTACCTTTTTCTTCGCCATTATATGCATCGATATGACTTAAGTTTTGGCCAAGCTGGGTTGCCAGGCTCCTGTGCTTACCCCTACGTTCCCGATTGTTCGGCTAGGCGGTAAAGCGAGCACCTCTGCGATTGTTACTGTCGGGTCAGCCGGATGTGTACCTCAGACTGGGTGAAGCCGAAAGCTAGCGTTCTTAAGGGAATATTCGGTCGGTGAAATAAAAGATGATCTTTTTACTCATTTTATGCGCCCCCAGATGCTTTTTTCTGCATCTCTTCACGCAGTCCGGACATGCACCTTAGGGCATGCCTCCCAGCGAAAGGAACCCTTAACGGAACTATTCTCTCTGGAAGATGTTTCTTACTAACCATGTAATATAACATAACTAGTTGGGCACTTGTCTGATAAAGCACTGATGACCCCTACGCCTGGTCTCCATGCATACTCCGGTTCTTATATAACCGCTAGGGTATTCAGACACACTTCGGACCGTCAGGTCCCGAGGTTGAAGCGAAAAGGTCGGCAACGACAAACGATCTACAATCCGGCTAGAAGGCATTATACATATCAATTCAAAATTACACAGTCATTCTGACTGATTGTATTCCTCTTCTATACCATCTAACAGACTGTCTAATTTACAGTCCTGTTGGGAATACTTCGCGGCCAACTCTACTTGGCCGTATACTAAGCTCACAGGGATCTCCTTCCCATCAGGCCCCACTGATCCGACCTCGGCCATGTGGTTTGGGTCAGACTTCGTAAAACGGGTCTTCACCATGGCCCAGGCCTCCCTAGCGCCTTGTCGGCAGGCCGATATATTCCACAACCGAAAGCGCCGCCGAGCTCCCTTCAGCTTCTCTGCAAGCTCTCCAAGGCCCTCGGGCACGGAGTGGGCAGGCCATAAGGCTTGGGCAATACCCCGCATAGCCTGTCGAATTTGCTCGTGCAGTTGCAAGAGCTCAGGAAGAAGGTCACCCGTAGAACCGGGCATCTCCTCTGCAGGACGACCTGTGAGCATACCTACAGACATTACTTTGTTAGTCGACTTCCTCGCCGAACTTTTTTTTTCGAAGTTCGTTCAAGCACTTACTAAAAATGCCGCGTCGAAGCCACTGATTCTCCTTCATGGAGTCCGACAGCTGGCCGCGAACATCTTTAAGTTCGACGTCCAGCTTGGTGTTGGCATCCTAAAGATCATTCTTCTCTCTCCTCACCTTTGTCAACATACTCTCACCGGCCTTTAGCCAGCGTAAGATTTGTTGCTTGTCCGGATCGAGTCCGGCGCCATCTGCAATATGATTTGTCAGATGTGCACCCACACCGCACAATACTAATCTTTCGAAGTGTATCTTACCTGAGGGGGTCTTTTTGGGCTCCCCTGCTGCGGCTAGTGCGGCCTCTAGTTGGGCCTTGCACTTTTCCAGCTCCTGGGACAGTACAGTATTCTTCTCTGTATGAACCTGCATATTAAATGATCCTTAAATCAGTTGCTCTAACTGCTTCAAGTCTCGGGGGCTACTGGCATATATATGTTTAACTAAAATTTTCTTACCCGTATGTCTTTTACATACTGCTCCGTGGCTCTGGCTAAACCATTTTGAGCGGCACGGAGGTACACATCTCCCGAATTAAAGGTATCTAAAGCCTCTTGGGAGAAACAAGCGTCGCGTAGAACTGTCCGGCGACGCCTGTGGTTCATGGCACTCTCCACTTCAGAATTTGTGGCAGACAGCCTGTTCGCATCCTCTGTCGGAGGAGCGTCCGGTGCGCGCCTTGTGCTCGCCTCCGCTTCCTGGCCAGGCGTTGGAGCCTGGCTGGTGGAGGCGCGATTGGCAACCTCTCCGGATGTAGTCCGGCGAGGTCTCTTCGTTTTGAAGATGGCACGAACGTTAATATGCCCTGACAGAATAAACACCAGGGAAACAGAGGGTGCGCTATACCTTTGCGCCGGCATCTCAGTCCGGACTGCATTCCTTTTTGTCCCACGGGGCCCTACGGCCCCTCATTGGCTAGCCGCCGCAGGTTCGGCCTCCTGCCTCGGAAATCTCCCCTGCAAAACACGGTTATCGTCAGAAACACCGGAATACGTGAGAGTGGAATCTCTCTCAAGGGAATGAGACTCCGGTTTCTGTCACCTGGGAGGCCGGGATTAACCCTGGGTAATCAGCCGTGATGGCTACCAAGGTATTGTCCTTGCTTAGCTGATAGAACACCCCGTCGATAAAATCCACCAATATGTCTGGATCTTCTTTGGAGTCCGGATTGAGGGACCGTTCTGGGTCCTCGGACTGTGGAAGGCGGCTGTTTATATCCTTTACCTCCTGTCGCAGTTCCTGCATTGAAGTCGTTAGACTACCTATCTAACCATAGGAGTATAAAACAAATGGGCAAGCGCAATTGTTCACTTACCCAACTTGGAGGATCGTACATACTGAATCCGGCCCGCGGGTTGACGCGGAGGAATTCCTCCTCTTCTCCCTTATACAAAGTGGACAAGATCTTTAGTAGAGCGGCAGCCGAATCCGGCCCCTTACGGCCGTAGCGGGTGGCGTCGTCCTCCCCGTTGAAATCCCACATGGGGTGGCCTCTATATTGAAGCGGATGCACCCCCCGCATAATGCATGCGGCCATGACTCCAATCATGGTTAGTCCGGAATGAGCCAACAGTCTTATCCGGCCCATCAGGTAAAGGACGTCTCTATCGCTTTCTCTCTGAGAGCTCCGCGGACGCCAGCTCAAGCGTTTCTTCAATGGAGCGTTGTTGAACTCAGGGAGACCGACCCGGATAGGGTCCGGTAGCGGGACGTCATCTATGTAAAACCATTCCGAAGGCCAGTCCTCGGACGCCTTCTTTGGGGTTCCGGATAGGTATCCGGTCCCGGCGATGCGCCATACTTCGGCTCCGCCCACTTGGTACATAGACCCCTCTTGAGAACGGGGCACCAGGCAGAATAACCTCTTCCACAGCGCGAAATGAGCCTCAACGCCTAAAAATAGCTCGCAAAGGGCGACAAAACCCGCAATATGCAATATGGAGGCGGGCGTGAGATTGTGCAGCTGGAGGCCGTAGAACTCCAGAAGCCCGCGGAGAAATGGATGAATTGAAAATCCCAGTCCCCTTATTAGATAGGGGACGAGGCACACCCGCTCTCCTTTAGAGGGATTGGGGGTGCTCTTTGCTTGCTCTCCACCATTATAGGTGGCGAGTCCGGCTCGGACCGGGATGATATAGGCCTGAGGGAGAAATCCCTTGGTCTGAAGCGACAGTAGCTCGCTGTGCGGGATGGAGCACCTCTCCCAGTCTCCAGGTTTAGGACTGGAAGGGCGAGAGGAGGAGCTGGGACGGCTGGCCATGTTGGAATGGACCTTTGCTAGAAGCGCTCTGATGATAACTCGCGGAAAGGAGGAGATGTGGTTTGGACCTAAATCCCCATCCCGTTAAATAGGCGGCTCGTTTATACGGCTAGGGGTGTGGGTGTAAAAACGCCCTGGCTTTTCGCATTCATTTGACACGTGGAAGACGGCCATTATTGGGCATGGAAGCCGAGGAGCACTACATTACGAAAGACGGACATTATTCCTACAGTTACACAAGATTTGGAGAAGAACCCGCCTTGCAATGCCGAACAATCTGCGCGCCGGACTCGTCGTCATTGAAGCCTGGTTCGGGGGCTACTGAGGGAGTCCTGGATTAGGGGGTGTTCGAGTAGCCGGACTATACCTTCAGCCAGACTCCCGGACTATGAAGATACAAGATTGAAGACTTCGTCCCGTGTCCGGATGGGACTTTCCTTGGCGTGGAAGGCAAGCTTGGCGATGTGGATATTCAAGATCTCCTACCATTGTAACCGACTCTATGTAACCCTAACCCTATCCGGTGTCTATATAAACCGGAGGGTTGTAGTCCGTAGGGGAGAATCAACTCCATATACAACAATCATACCATAGGCTAGCTTCTAGGGTTTAGCCTCCTTGATCTCGTGGTAGATCTACTCTTGTACTACCCATATCATCAATATTAATCAAGCAGGAGTAGGGTATTACCTCCATCGAGAGGGCCCGAACCTGGGTATATAAAAACATCGTGTTCCTTGTCTCCTGTTACCATCCGGCCTTGACGCACAGTTCGGGACCCCCTACCCGAGATCCGCCGGTTTTGACACCGACAACAAGCTTCTCCATAAACTTGTATAAACCCAAACGCTTTGATCACCTCATCAAAGCGAAGATTCCAACTCCAAGATGCTTGCACCAGTCCATAAGTGGATCGCTGGAGCTTGCACACTTTGTCAGCATTCTCTGGATCGACAAAACCTTTCGGTTGCATCATATACAACTCTTCCTTAAGGAAACCATTAAGGAACGTTGTTTTGACATCCATCTGACAGATTTCATAATCGAAAAATGCAGCTATTGCCAACATGATTCTGACGGGCTTAAGCATCGCTACGTGTGAGAAAGTATCATCGTAGTCAACTCCTTGAACTTGTGAAAACCCCTTTGCCACAAGTCGAGATTTATAGACGGTGACATTACTGTCTGCGTCCATCTTCTTCTTATAGATCAATTTATTCCGAATGGCCTTTTGCCCTTCAGGCAATACTTCCAAAGTCCATGCTTTGTTTTCATACATGGATCCCATCTCAGATTCATGGCCTCTAACCATTTGCCAGAATCCGGGCCCACCATCGCTTCTCCATAGCTCGTAGGTTCATCGTTGTCCAACAACATGACCTGTAAGACAGGGTTACCATACCACTCAGGTGCAGTACGTATCCTTGTCAACCTATGAGGTTTGATAGTAACTTGATCTGAAACTTCATGATCACTATCATTGGCTTCCTCTTCAACTGAAGTAGGTGCCACAGAAACATCTTTCTGCGCTACGCTACTCTCTGGTTGAAGTAAAGGTTCAACAACCTCATCAAGTTCTATCTTCCTCCCACTCAATTCTTACGAGAGAAACTCTTTCACATGAAAGGACCCGTTCTTAGCGATAAACACTTTGCCTTCAGATCTGAGATAGAAGGTATACCCAACCATCTCTTTCGGGTATCCTGTGAATGAAGATGCATTTGTCCGCTTTGGGTTCGAGCTTTTTCGGCTGAAGCCTTTTGACATAAGCATCGCAGCCCCAAACCTTAAGAAATGACAACTTAGGTTTCTTGCCAAACCATAGTTCATACGGTGTCGTATCTATGGACTTAGATGGTGCCATATTTAAAGTGAATGCAACTATCTCTAACGCATAACCCCAAAACGATAGTGGCAGATTGGCAAGAGACATCGTAGAACGCACCATATCCAATAAGGTACGATTACGATGTTCGGACACACCATTACGCTATGGTGTTCCAGGTGGCGTCAACTGTGAAAAACATTGTCTTAAGTGATTGCCAAACTCATAACTCAGATACTCTCCCCCTCGATCAAATCGTAGGAATTTGATCTTCTTGTTATGATGATTCTCAACTTCACTCTGAAATTGCTTGAACTTTTCAAACGTTTCAAACTTATGCTTCATTAAGTAAATATATCCATATCTACTCAAGTCATCGGTGAAGGTGAGAAAGTAACGATATCTACCACGTGCGTCAACACTCATCGGACCGCACACATCAGTATGTATGATTTCCAACAAGTCACTTGCCCGGTTCATTGTTTCAGAAAACGGGATTTTAGTCATCTTGCCAATAAGGCATGTGTCGGTGTCAAAATCGGCGGATCTCGGGTAGGGGGTCCCGAACTGTGCGTCTAGGCCGGATGGTAACAAGAGGCAAGGGACACGAAGTTTTACCCAGGTTCGGGCCCTCTCGATGGAGGTAAAACCCTATGTCCTGCTTGATTAATATTGATGATATAGGTAGTACAAGAGTAGATCTACCATGAGATCGAGGAGGCTAAACCCTAGAAGCTAGCCTATGGTATGATTATTGATGTGTATGTTGTCCTACGGACTAAAACCCTCCAGTTTATATAGACACCGGATAGGGTTAGGGTTACGTAGAGTCGGTTACAATGGTAGGAGATCTAAATATCCGTATCGCCAAGCTTGCCTTCCACGCCAAGGAAAGTCCCTTTGATCTCCTTTGATCTCCATCACATGCAATCAAATAATAATAGTGACATGATATGGCCAATATCACATAGCTCCTTTGATCTCCATCTTGGGGCTCCATGATCATCTTGTCACCGGCATGACACCATGATCTCCATCATCATGATCTCCATCATCGTGTCTCCATGAAGTTTCTCGCCAACTATTGCTTCTACTACTATGGCTAACATGTTTAGCAATAAAGTAAAGTAATTTACATGGCGTTTCTCAATGACACGCAGGTCATATAAAAAATAAAGACAACTCCTATGGCTCCTGCCGGTTGTCATACTCATCGACATGCAAGTCGTGATTCCTATTACAATAGCACGAACATCTCATACATCACATATGTATCATTCATCATTCATCACAACTTTGGCCATATCACATCACAAAGCACTTGCTGCAAAAACAAGTTAGACGTCCTCTAATTGTTGTTGCAAGTTTTACGTGGCTGAAATAGGGTTCTAGCAAGAACGTTTTCTTACCTACGTGAAAGCCACAACCTGATTTGTCAACTTCTATTTACCCTTCATAAGGACCCTTTTCATCGAATCCGCTCCAACTAAAGTGGGAGAGACAGACACCCGCCAGCCACCTTATGCAACTTGTGCATGTTAGTCGGTGGAACCGGTCTCACGTAAGCGTACGTGTAAGGTTGGTCCGGGCCGCTTCATCCCACAATACCGCTGAAGCAAGATAAGACTAGTAGCGGCAAGAAAGTTGACAACATCTACGCCCACAACAAATTGTGTTCTACTCGCGCAAGAAGAACTACGCATAGACCTAGCTCATGATGCCACTGTTGGGTAACGTTGCAGAAAACAAAAATTTTCCTACGGTTTCACCAAGATCCATCTATGAGTTCATCTAGCAACGAGTGATTGGATGCATCTAAATACCTTTGTAGGTCGCGAGCGGAAGCGTTCAAAGAACGGGGATGAGGTAGTCGTACACGACGTGATCCAAATCACCGATGACCAAGCGCCGAACGGACGGCACCTCCGCGTTCAACACACGTACGGTCAGCGTAACGTCTCCTTCTTCTTGATCCAGCAAGGGGGAAGGAGAGGTTGAGGAAGATGGCTCCAGCAGCAGCACGGCGGCGTGGTGGTGATGGAGCTGCAGTACTCCGGCAGGGCTTCGCCAAGCTCTATGGAGGAGGAGGAGGTGTTGGAGAGGGAGAGGGAGGCACCCAAGGCATGGTCTGAGAGGCCCTCCTTCCCTCAGTATATATAGGGGGGCCTAGGGGGGCGGCGGCCAAGGGAGGATTCCCTCCCCCCCCCCCCAAGGCACCTAGGGGGTGCCTTCCCCTTGTGGGACTCTTCCCCTTTGAAACCCTAGGCGCATGGGCCTCTTGGGGCTGGTGCCCTTCGCCCATGTAGGCCAAGGCGCACCCCCTACAGCCCATGTGGCCCCCGGGGTAGGTGGCCCCACCCGATGGACCCCCGGGACCCTTCCGGTGGTCCTGGTATAATACCGGTGACCCCGAAACTTGTCCCGATGGCCGAAACAGCACTTCCTATATATAATTTTTTACCTCCAGACCATTCCGGAACTCCTCGTGACATCCGGGATCTCATCCGGGACTCCGAACAACATTCAGGTTACTACATATACATATCCCTACAACCCTAGCATCACCGAACCTTAAGTGTGTAGACCCTACGGGTTCGGGAGACATGTAGACATGACCAAGACGACTCTCCGGTCAATAACCAACAGCGGGATCTGGATACCCATGTTGGCTCCAACATGCTCCTCGATGATCTCATTGGATGAACCACGATTTCGAGGATTCAAGCAACCCCGTATACAATTCCCTTTGTCAATCGGTATGTTACTTGCCCGAGATTCGACCGTCGGTATCCCAATACCTCGTTCAATCTCGTTACCGGCAAGTCACTTTACTCATACCGTAATGCATGATCCCGTGACCAGACACTTGGTCACCTTGAGCTCATAATGATGATGCATTACCGAGTGGGCCCAGTGATACCTCTCCGTCAGACGGAGTGACAAATCCCAGTCTTGATCCGTGTCAACCCAACAGACACTTTCGGAGATACCCGTAGTATACCTTTATAGTCACCCAGTTACGTTGTGACGTTTGGTACACCCAAAGCACTCCTACGGTATCCGGGAGTTACACGATCTCATGGTCTAAGGAAAGGATACTTGACATTGGAAAAACTCTAGCAAACGAACTATACGATCTTTATGCTATGTTTAGGATTGGGTCTTGTCCATCACATCATTCTCCTAATGATGTGATCTCGTTATCAGTGACATCCAATGTCCATAGTCAGGAAACCATCACTATCTGTTGATCAACGAGCTAGTCA
Organism: Triticum dicoccoides; assembly: GCF_002162155.2. Taxonomy (NCBI): domain Eukaryota; kingdom Viridiplantae; phylum Streptophyta; class Magnoliopsida; order Poales; family Poaceae; genus Triticum; species Triticum dicoccoides. The sequence continues at coordinate 586,078,489 of NC_041380.1, forward strand.
ACTAGAGGCTTACTAGGGACATGTTGGTGTCTATTATTCACACATGTATTACGATTTCCGGACAACACAATTATAGCATGAATAAAGACAATTATCATGAACAAGGAAATATAATAATAATGCTTTTATTATTGCCTCTAGGGCATATTTCCAACAGACAGTAGGCCCTGATGCTCTGTTTGGCGTTCGGGAAGAAAAGCCGAATAGAGGATCAAATAAAATTCGCAGGAGTCTAACAAAAAGGAGTCAATATGCGTGTGCAGGCTTCCTTGCTGGCATCCGCCGCACTGACTGCGGAAGTGGACACGCTAAAGCAGAACCTCGAGTGGTCCGAGCAAGAGCTTGGCGTGCCAAGAAGCAGCTCGAGGACAATGAAGGTAAGAAATACCTTGCTTAAAGATACAAAAAGGTGCAATTGCAAAAAATGACAGGATTATCGTGGCTATTGTAGGGGCCACGTCTGATGTGGCGACCCTTAAGCAAGCGCTGCTCGAGGCCGAGAAGACGGCGGCCGCGGAGCGCACCGAGCGAGAGAAGTATGAGGCCGAGGTTGGCAAGGTACGGCAAGAGCTCCAGGCTCTCATGGAAAAACATGAGAGTTTGGAGCTTGACTCAAAGACGCGAGTGTCCGAGCTCGCGGTGGCTATTGAAAATGCCAAGTCTGCCAAGGCCGAATCCCAGAAGACCCTCCAGGAGTTGGATGAGGTGAAGAAGATAGCGGCGGGTAAGGCATTCTTTATGCAAAGCAAACACATAAACGTGAGTTACTTGTTACTTACCCGAATCCTGAGCTCTCCAGGAGCGTTCGCAGATCTTCCCCGGAGTGTGTCTGATGCCGCCGCATTCTATCGAGCCGAGGAGGGCAGCTCGATAGAGAAGGTGTTCTGGTCTCAGTATGCTGAGGCCGGACACCCCGTGCCCCTGAGCGACCAGCTGAAGCAACTGGTCGAGCTCCACAAGGCGGCCGAACAGGCCATTAGGGGCCTCATGGTTCGGCTGTGGCCTGGAGAGGCTCTGCCTGGGAGCTATTTCAGGCTGGTGCGGTGGCTGGTGGAGGCCTATCCAAGGCTCAAAGTCATCAAGCGCTCCGTCTGCATTGAAGGTGCCCGTAGGGCCCTTGCCCGTGCTAAGGTGCACTGGGGCAAGCTGGACGCTGAGAAGCTTGTGAAGGACGGGTCACCGCCGGGGAAAGAGCATCGCAAGCCCAAGAATTATTATAAGGATGTTCTGAAAGGTGCCCTTCTTGTGGCGGATGAGTGTTCTATGAATGTAATTATTGAGTAAAATTCGCTCGTTTTGTCCTGTGCACTGAAGACTTGTTCATATGCGCTAAGCAATGCTGTTTGAATTTAAAATCTTACCTTATGTGCGGCTGTTTATCAATTCTGAGAGATGGCGAGTCGTCGGCTTCTGCCCCCGTGCCGCTAGTGATGGGGTGTTCGGGGATAAACCTGAGCGCTCTGTTTCCCATGTTTGGGTCCTTCGAGGGAGGCGCTCAACCCAACGAACAAGGCAATCGGACTATAATGCGTGAACACTCTCACTTAGCCATAGAATTATATAATTTTAAATTTCGGCGAAGCCCCTGGTATTCGGAAGACCGAGTTTGGGGCGCTATCCACGCCTTGGCCGGACAGAGCCGGCTCCTCGCCCTAAGCGGCATAAGTCTTTAGGGACTCGAAAAAACCTCTCGAACAGCGACCAGCTCTCGCTTCATTATGACAGTCAGTTTTAGCTTTCTCCACTGAGGTGCTCGGCCCAGCTCAACTGGGGCACAATCGCAGTGGTTCTCCTAGTGCTACCTTAGCCGATATAGCGGAACGTAAGGCACCAAAACATAGGAGCCGGGCAAACCCAACTATTGACCCAAGACATGATTTGGAGCCGATGCATATAATGCTATAAGTTCGGGGTGCCGCACTTGTTAAAGTGTTCAGACTTCTCACACCATGTTGAGGGGTACTGAAGCCCCTGGCGTATTTTGGCCGTACCAAAGTGTACGGGTGCAACATGTCGTTAAGGAACATATATAATGAAATAAAAAAAGTACTGCAAAAATAGACAAAAGCTCTGCATTGTTTACTAAAGAGGGATGCAATCAAAGCAGAACGATACAATTAATGCGATAAGCAAAAGGTTGGACTATGTAACATGTCCGTTCCAGGGGCAAGCTGCGGAATAGTATGCGAAACAGGTATACTGCTCGTGATAGAGACCACCTGGGAGTTCCGTAATGCGGCGTGGCTTGTCTGCTTCCCTGGTTCTTGCATCGTTTGTGCGGCAATTGAACTTCCGAACAAGCCTTCCGAAGAGTGGAGTCCTCAAAGTAAGAGAAAATTAAAAAATCGGCAGCCCCTGGTGCGGTTTAAGCCGTGCTTCAGGCGTGCCGTGATGGTGCCCCTCCCCCTGTACCCATGGTATTTCTAGAGCGTAGTTATGTACGTGAAGTACTGGTATCGCATTTTTGCGAGGGCTGGGGTTGGGGCCGCATTGCTACGCCTGCTCGGGTCGTGCCAGGCGGTCTTGTTGTAGGTTACTCCGAGCGCGCTTGACGGTGTCCGGTCGTTTAATGGCTGGACTAGAGAACTGCCTAGAGAGGCTGCTTTGTACTTCCGCTGCAAGGGCCGCCGTGTGCTCCTCCATTTGGAGGGAATGTTCGGTGTTTCCATTGACCGTAATTACTTATCGAGGGCCTGGCATCTTGAGCTTAAGGTATGCGTAGTGCGGTACCGCATTGAACTTGCCAAATGCGGTTCGCCCGAGCAGTGCGTGATAGCCACTGCGGAATGGGACTATGTCGAAGATTAACTCCTCGCTTCGAAAATTATCCGGAGATCCGAAGACCACTTCAAGTGTGACTGAGCCTGTACAGTTGGCCTCTACACCTGGTATTACGCCTTTAAAGGTCATTTTGGTGGGCTTAATCCTCGAGGGATCTATGCCCATTTTCCGCACTGTATCCTGGTAAAGCAGGTTCAGGCTGCTGCCGCCGTCCATAAGGACTCTAGTGAAATGAAATCCGTCAATAATTGGGTCTAGAACCAATGCGGCGAATCTGCCGTGACGGGTGCTTGTGGGATGGTCCCTTTGATCAAAGGTGATCAGGCAGGAGGACCATGGGTTGAACTTTGGGGCGACTGGCTCTATCGCGTATACGTCCCTTAACGCGCGCTTCCACTCCCTCTTGGGGATGTGGGTTACATATATCATGTTCACCGTCTGCACTTATGGGGGAAAACCCTTTTGTCCACTGTTGTTCGGCGGCCGGGGCTCCTCGTCGTCATCGCTATGCAGCCCCTTGTCTTCATTTTCGGTGTTTAACTTGCCTGCCTGCTTGAACACCCAACAATCCCTATGGTGTGATTGGCTGGCTTTTCGGGGGTGCCATGTATCTGGCATAAGCGGTCGAGTATTCGGTCCAGACTGGATGGGCCCCTAGGATTCCTTTTGAATGGATTTTTCCGCTGTCCGGATTTAGAGCCTCTGAATCCGGCATTGACTGTCGTATCCTCGGTATTGTCGTCGTTAATGCGGCGCTTCCGCTTGTTGCGACGCGACCTGCCGCTACTGTCCCTGGTATCTGAGTTACCAGGGTTCTTGGTCATATTGTTGCTATGAGCAAGCCAGTTGTCTTCTCCCGCGCAAAAGCGGTTCATGAGTGTCGTGAGTGCTGCCATAGACTTTGGCTTTTCCTGTCCAAGGTGCCGGGTGAGCCACTCGTCACGGATATTGTGCTTGAAGGCTGCTAGGGCCTCAGCGTCCGGACAGTCGACTATTTGATTTTTCTTTGTTAGGAACCGTGTCCAGAATTGCCTGGCCGATTCCTCTAGCTGCTGAATTACGTGACTTAGGTCATCGGCGTCTGGGGGTCGCACATAAGTGCCCCGGAAATTGTCGAGGAATGCAGCTTACAGGTCCTCCCAACAACTGATTGATCCTGTTGGCAAGCTGTTAAGCCAATGTCGAGCTGGTCCTTTAAGCTTGAGTGGGAGGTATTTGATGGCGTGGAAATCATCGCCGCGGGCCATGTGGATATGAAGGAGATAATCCTCGATCCATACCACAGGATCTGTTGTGCCATCATATGATTCGATGTTTACGGGTTTGAAACCCTCGGGGATTTGATGATCCATTATTTTTTCTGTAAAGCAGAGTGGGTGTGCGGCGCCTCTGGACTGGGCTATATCATGACGTAGCTCCAATGAGCCTTGTCTACTGTGTTCGGCCCTGCCGAATTTGTGGCCGGCAAGACGGTTACCGTCTCGAGCCGTGGGGCGCCCACGCGATCCGTAGATCGATCTTGTTTGCCTTGCCTTGTCCTCCAACATATCTCGTAAGTCCGGCGCATATTCCCGTGCCTTGGTACGGGGTGCGGCTTGAGTGGAGGGCCGAGAGGCCTCTTTGTCGCGGCCATGAGGTGGCCAGTCGGCCGCATCAAGTGCTTCCTCCTCTAATTGGGGTAGCAACCTGCGCTTTGGGTAGCTCTTGGAGGGGCGTTCGAGTTTATGCTCTTCTGCCACGAGGACTTCAGTCCATCTGTCGACTAGCAAATCTTGATTAGCTTTAAGCTGTTGCTATTTTTTCTTGAGGCTTCTTTCCGTGGCTATAAGACTGCGTTGAAAACGCTCTTGCTCGACGGGATCCTCTGGCACGACGAATTCGTCGTCGTCGAGGCTTGCCTCGTCTTCGAAGGGAGGCATATAATTATCGTCCTCGACCTCTCTGTCTGCCGCTCTCTCATGACGGCTGGTTTCTCCATCCTCCTGTGCTAAATCTTGCTGGAGGGGGTTTTCTTCGGCACTTTCTGGAGTATTATTATCTCCCGTGCTGGAATCACCGTATTTGTTTTGGCGGGATTTTGATCGGCGCCGCTGATGCCGGCGCTTAGGCTGTTTCTTGGAGGGGTCATCCTCCGCTGTTCCATCGCCATCTCCTTCTTTTGGGGTGTCCACCATGTATATGTCATATGACGAGGTGGCTTTCCAGGGCCTGATAAGCGCTGGTTCTTCATTGTCTCCTTCATCGGCGTCCATACCGTCGATGTCTTTGGAGTCGAAGTCGAGCATGTCGGTTAGGTCGTCGACAGTGGCTACAACGTGGGTGGTGGTGGGCTTTGAATTTCTTCATCGTCCGAATCCCAACCTTGCTGGTCGTAGTCCGGCCAGGGCTCTCCTGATAAAGAGAGAGACTTCAGTGTCTTTAGAATATCGCCAAAAGGCGAGTGCTGAAAGATGTCCGCGGCAGTAAATTCCAAGATCGACGCCCAATCGGATTCGATCGGTAGGGGCGCGGAGGGTTCGGAGTCCGGAGAGGAGTCCGGCTCCTTGGAGTCATGAGTCTCGCGGAGTGCAGGGCTGGTGTTCAGCTCAATCGCCATGGGGATCGCAGCCCCTGAGGCGGCGTCCAACCACCAATCCTCGATCGGCGCAGTTGGCTCCGAATTAAGGGTCAAAGCCGATGCGGGTGCAGCCTCCAGGGCACTGTTCGGCGGCAGAGCTAGATCATGCTCGTCGGGACAGTGCGGCGCACTCGGCAGTGGCTCGAATCCGTCGAAGATCAAGTCCCCGCGGATGTCAGCCGTGTAGTTTAAACTTCTAAATCCGACCTGACGGCCAGGGGCGTAGCTTTCGATCTGCTCTAGATGGCCAAGTGAATTGGCCCGCAGTGCGAAGCCGCCGAAGACGAAGATCTGTCCGGGGAGGAAGGTCTCACCCTGGACTGCATCGCCATTGATGATCGTAGGGTCCCAAACTGTGCGTCTAGGCCGGATGGTAACAGGAGGCAAGGGACACGAAGTTTTACCCAGGTTCGGGCCCTCTGGATGGAGGTAAAACCCTACGTCCTTCTTGATTAATATTGATGATATAGGTAGTACAAGAGTAGATCTACCACGAGATCGAGGAGGCTAAACCCTAGAAGCTAGCCTATGGTATGATTGTTGATGTGTATGTTGTCCTACGTACTAAAACCCTCCGGTTTATATAGACACCGGATAGGGTTAGGGTTACATAGAGTCGGTTACAATGGTAGGAGATCTAAATATCCGTATCGCCAAGCTTGCCTTCCACGCCAAGGAAAGTCCCTTCCAGACATGGGATGGAGTCTTCAATCTTGTGTCTTCAAAGTCCAGGAGTCCGGCTGAAGGTATAGTCCGGCCATCCGGACACCCCCTAATCCAGGACTCCCTCAGCATGGTTCGCATGTGTCAAGTGATTCAAAATCAAGTGACTCCAAAATTCCATCAGCATGGAGTTTCTTCATGCACTTTACACCAATATGACCTAAGCGGCAGTGCCACAAGAAAGTGGTACTATCATTATCAACTCTACACTTTTAGCATCAATGTTATGAACATGTGTATCATCACTATCGAGATTCAATAAATATGAATCCCTCACAATGGGTGCATGACCATAAAAGATATTACCCATATAAATAGAACAACCATTATTCTCTGATTTAAATGAGTAACTGCCTCGCATTAAACAAGATCCAGATATAATGTTCATGCTCAACACATGCACTAAATAACAATTATGCATGTTTATCACTAATCCCGATGGTAATCGAAGAGCGAGCGTGCCAACGGCGATCACATCAACCTTGGAACCATTTCCCACGCGCATCGTCACTTCGTCCTTCGCCAGCCTCCATCTATTCCGTAGTTCCTGTTTAGAGTTGCAAATGTGAGGAACCGCACCAGTATCAAATACCTAGGCACTACAACGAGAGCTGGTAAGGTACACATCAATAACATGTATATAATATATATCTTTGTTGGCCCCCTTCTTGTCGGCCAGATACTTTGGGAAATTCCACTTCCACTGGCCAGTTCCCTTGCAATAGAAGCACTTAGATTCTGGCTTGGGTCCAGCCTTGGGTTTCTTCACAGGAGGGGCAACTGGTTTGCTACTCTTCTTGAAGTTTCCCTTCTTTCCCTGCTCTTCTTGAAACTAGTGGTTTTATTTACCATCAACACTTGATGCTCCTGCTGGATGTCTACTTCTGTGACTTTCAGCATCGCGAACAGCTCGAAGACTGACCTAGTCATCACTTGCATGTTATAGTTCAACACAAAGCTCTTGTAGATAGGTGGCAGTGATTAAAGAACTCTGTTAGTGATCGCCTCAGGCGGGATCTCAACTCCCAACTCAGCCAGATGGTCATAATACCCAGACATTCTGAGTATGTGCTCACTGACAGATCCGTTCTCCTCCATTTTGTAGGTATAGAACTTATGGGAGGTCTCATGCCTCTCGATCCGGGCATTTTTCACAAAAATAAACTTCAACTCCTGGAACATCTCATATGCTCCACGACGTTCAAAACGCCTTTGAAGTCTCGGTTCTTAATCATACAACATGGTGCATTGAACTATTGATTAGTCATCAACATGCGACTGCCAGGCATTCATAATGTCTACAGACGCTGGAGGGGGTGGCGCACCAAGCGGTGCATCAAGGACATAAACCTTTTGGGTAGCCATGAGGATAATCCTCAGATTACAGGCCCAGTCCACAAAGTTACTTCCATCATCTTTCATCTTAGCTTTCTCTAGGAACGCATTGAAATTCAGGGGAGCTACTGCGTGAGCCATTGATCTATAGCATAATTTATAAAGACAACTTAGACTATTGTTCAAGATAATGAGTTCAATTAATCATATTACTTAAGAACTCCAACTAAAATCAACATTCCTCTGGTTGTCCGAGTGCAACATGATCCATATTCACCAACCCAAGTCCAATCACCACGTGAGATGAGGTAGTTTCAATGGTGAACGTCTCCATGTTGATCATATCTACTATATGACTCATGTCGACCTTTCGGTCTCTTGTGTTCTGAGGCCATGTCTGTACATGCTACGCTCATCAAGTTTAACCCAAGTGTTCCGCATGTGCAAAACTGGCTTGCACCCGTTTTATGTGAATGTAGAGTCTATCACACCCGATCATCACGTGGTGCTTCAAAACGACGAACTTTCGCAAGGGTGCACACTTGGGGAGAACACAATTTTATCTTGAAATTTTAGTGAGGGGTCACCTTATAATGCTACCATCGTCCTAAGCAAAATAAGATGCATAAAAGGATTAACATCATATGCAAATCATAAGTGACATGATATGGCCATCATCTTGTGCTTTTGATATCCATCTTCAAAGCACCGGCATGATCTCCATCGTCACCGGCATGACACCATGATCTCCATCGTCATGATCTCCATCATTGTGTCTCCATCGGGGTTGTCACGCCAACCATACTTCTACTACTATTGCTACCGTTTAGCGATAAAGTAGAGCATTACATAGCACATAATGATTGACATGCGGGTCATACAATAATTAAAGACAACCCTATGGCTCCTGTCGGTTGCCGTGTTCATTGACATGCAAGTCGTGATAAACTATACAAAACATGATCATATCATACATCAAATATATCTCATCATGTCTTTGGCCATATCATATCACAACATACCCTACAAAAACAAGTTAGAAGTCCTCTAATTGTTGTTGCATGTTTTACGTGGCTGCTTTGGGTATCCAACAAGAACGATTCTTACCTACGCAAAGCCACAACAGTGATATGAAAGTTTCTATTCAACCTTCTACAAGGACCACCTTTGTCGAATCCGATTCAACTACGATGGAAGAGACAGACACCTGCCAGACACCTTTATGCAACAAGTTGCATGCCAGTCGATGGAATTGGTCTCATGTATGTGGACATGTGAAGTTAGTCTGGGCCGCTTCATCCCACAATACCAATCAATCAAAATAAGATTGAGGAAGGAAGTAATCTGAATATCAATGCCCACAAACTCCTTTGTGTTCTACTCGTGATGTCATCTACGCATAGACCTAGCTCTGATACCACTGTTAAGGAACGTTGCATGGGAAAAAATCCTACGCTCATCATGATCAATCTAGGAGATAACCATCTATGAGAAAAGAGATTCGATTAAGGATGGCAATTTTACCCATGGATATCCGACCCGAATGGATAGGGTTTGGATATGCTTTTGTGCCCATAGGTGATGCCCAAACCCGACCCGATTGCTCGTGGGTAGGGTATGGATATAATCTTTTACCCGTGGATATATCCAAACCCGACCCGATAGTATGCATTAATGGGCAAAACTCTGCTATCCCTACCCCACAGTCACATGTCCCACTGTAATTTTACACTTTGTTATGTAAAACATGCAAAAGAAATTGCACAATCCCCAACGTAACTTTTATTAGTTGACACTCAATCCCCAGTAACATACTCTAGCACTCCTTCCCTTATTTTTATCTCCTCGTTAAATGACTCATCATTCTCATATTTTAGCAAGATACAAAATGATATTAGGTTGTTACTGGACACTGATTTACCATAAGTTGATGTTCACAATAAGTGAAGCCTAGCTTGCCACGAGGTGAAAAATGGAAGATCTTATATTAACATTGTCTTATGTCTTATTTATATGTCTTGAGATGAGTCGATGGATATCCAGTGGGTATGAATATCCATCGGGTTTGGACATGGACACCGTTTTTCACCCGTGGATTTTTTCATGGGCGAGCAAAGACTGTCTTCATGGATATGGATATGGGTTTGATATTGTTCAACCCGATCCAAACCCGACCCATTTCCATCCTTAGATTGGATCTACATACCCTTGTAGATCGCTAAGCGGAAGCGTTAAGAAACGCGGTTGATGTAGTCGAACGTCTTCGCGATCCAATCACGATCCGTCCCGCGAACTCCCAATTCAAGTGTTAAACGGACGGCACATTCACCTCCTCGATCCAGCGAGTGATGGTGAAGTAGTAGCTCGAGTCCTCCGGAAGCACGACGACATGATGGCGGTGGAGAAATCTCAGCAGAGCTTCGCTAAGCTATTCAGAGAGAAGATGGACTATGAGGGAGAGGGAGGGCAGCGTCGTGGCATAGATGGGTGTGGCTGCCCTCTCTCCTATCCTCTATATATAGGGGGAAGGTGGAGGGAGGGGCGCCCTAGGGTTCCCCTAGGGGAGCTGGCGGCCACAATGGGCAACCCTAGATGGGTCTTGGGCGCCTCCCCCATAGGAGCCTTGGCTCCCAAGGCAAAGGGGGCAGCAGCCCTAGGGGAGCTCTCCGCCTCCTCGGGACATCATGCGACGGGGTGAGGGGCGCACAGCCCCTTAGTGGGCTGGTGTGCTCCCTCCCCTTGGCCCATGAGGCCCCCCAACACTTGTCGGGGCCCTTGAAACCCCTTTCGGTTCTCCTGGCCATAACCCGGTATCCCCGGAACACTTCCGGACTCCGTTCCCTTCGTCCTATATATCGATCTTCACCTCCGTACCATACCGGAGTTCCTCGTCATGTCTGGGATCTCATCCTGGACTCCGAACAACCTTCAGTCACCACCATAACAACTCAACTATGCTTATATCGTCACCAAACGTTAAGTGTGTAGACTCTGCGGGTTCGAGAACTATGCAGACATGACCGAGACACCTCTACGGTCAATAACCAATAGCAGGACCTGGATGTCCATATTGGTTCCTACATATTCTACGAAGATCTTTATAGGTCGAACCTCGATGTCAAGGATTCAGATAATCCCGTATGCAGTTCCCTTTGTCCATCGGTATGTTACTTGCCCGAGATTCGATCGTCGGTATCTCCATACTTAGTTCAATCTCGTTACCGGCAAGTCTATTTACTCGTTTCGTAATACATCATCTTGTAACTAACTCCTTAGTCACTTTTCTTGCAAGCTTATTGTGATGCTATATTACTGAGAGGGCCCAGAGATACCTCTCCGTCATACGGAGTGACAAATTCCAGTCTCAATCCATTCCAACCCAACAGACACCCTCGGAAATACCTGTAGAGTACCTTTATGATCACCCAGTTATGAAGTGACGTTTGATACACACAAGGCATTCCTCCGGTGTTAGGGAATTGCGTGATCTCATGGTCTTAGGAACAGATACTTGACATGAAGAAAGCAGTAGCAATAAACTAATACGATCAAATGATATGCTTACCGTTGGGTCTTGCCCATCACATCATTCTCCTAATAATGTGATCCCGTTATCAAATGACAACTCATGTCTATGGTTAGGAAACCTTAACCATCTTTGATCAACAAGCTAGTCTGGTAGAGGCTCACTAGGGACGCGTTGTTGTTTATGTATCCACACAGGTATCTGAGCTTCCGATCAATACAATTCTAGCATGGATAATAAACGATTATCATGAACAAGGAAATATAATAATAACCACTTTATTATTGCCTCTAGGGCATATTTCCAACACAGTCATCAATCCTCAATCTCCATGTTTCATTTTTTTTCTCTATTTTTGTCTTTAGTAGTTGTTACTATCTCTATTTATCAGTCATCAGTTATGTTCTAGTCTTTAAACATGGGAATGGCATTATTTGCATACTTCTTCAGTCATGTTCCTCATGGGTAATTTAGTACTCATAGTATTTGATTAGTGTCTTTGTGTGTCTTAATTTCATGTCAAGTTTCAGTTACCAGTCTCTTAGTTATCTGCCATTCAGTCTTGTAGTTATGCTAAATAGCATCAGTTTTCTCTTTTTGTCTTGTAGTCTTCTCATAGTTTTTGGGATTCAGTCACTTTCGTTCATTTCGTTAGTGTCTCTTGTGTTTTGTGTTTTGAAAGTCTTTGTAGTCTCAGTTTTTAGTTTTTAGTCATTAGTACCCCTAAGGATGGTTTTGAGTTATTCTAAAGATTAGTGGCAACTCTCTGTTCTTAGTCTTCGTTTATTTTCAGTATTTCTTGGTTCAGTACACTTGCATTCTTGAGTTGTTAATTTCTCTGGTCCTCTGGTTCTCATTATATTATTTACCCTATCATTAATTTTTCAGTTCTTCTAGTTTTTGCATCAGTTTATTAATTTAACATATCAGTATTTCAGTCATTCTTCTTTATCTCTTAGTTTCGGTATCTGTTCATTTTTCCATGGTCAGTCTCTTCAATTTGCATAATCTTATTCAGTACTTCATTGGTTTCTCTTCTTAGTATCTTTGTTTGTTGTTTCAGTCTTTATTTTCACAGTCTTGTTCCTTTTCGGTCTCTTTTCATCCGCTTCAGTTTGCTCGCTCTTGTTCTACTAGTTGTTCTTCTTGCCTTGTAGTATATTATTGTGTTGTTCTTCCAAAAAATCCAGCAAACGACACATGGCCTGGCTAAGCCAGGTGTCCAAGGTATATTTTTCCAGTTTCATCACTATCCTCGATGCGGCGAGTGTCGCCGTGTTCACCAATGGGAAGGAGTTGAACAACCTTGCAAACAGCTCAAATGAAGAAATTTGTGCTTGTCCACTGTCTGACATTTTCGGATATCATCAACAACCAACTATTGGGGCATTGCTTTGTTTTGATTTACTCTCAGTTCCTGAAGATAGCCAATCAACGTATCTAGTATCTAATCTGCAGTCACCAGGCAGCAAGCCTGGTAAGCTATCTCAAAAAAAAGTATCTAATCTGCAGTCTGGTTTTTGTGTTATTTTTCCAGGGGCTGCTCATGGGGGGTCTCACACGGTCACACCTGGTGTTTGATTAGCGCATTCCAAAAGCAAGAGCAGGAGAGGTGGACATGGTCACTACCGGAGACGCACTACTGGTGATGGATGAACACATACGGGCACAAAGAAGCAAATACTACTTCACATGTGCTGAACTGCTGATGGCGGGATCGGGTTCAGGTTCCGATGGGAATAGTTCACTTGCAAATGAACTTGAGGTGGGGCATGTCATCCCCATTTTGTTCCACAAGGATGGAGTTCGTTTGCACTCTCTCAGCTGATGTAATGCACCCCTTTTGATGTTTATTCACTTCAGGAATACTAAACCCAAGGCAAGGGGCTTCCTCTCTTTTTCTTTTCAAGACATTAAGCTGGTGCTCTCCCTTAGTTAATCCAGGAGGCATTTTTGTCAGTATCCTCTAGATGAGTCAAGTCATGCTTCAGTACACTTTGCCAGTCTTGAGTTACCATTAATAGTTTGTGCGTGAGAAGCTGGTGTGCGTCCGCATGTCAAACTATATTAACAGGAACTCATCAGATTTAGCCTCTAGATTTATGGATGCGGTGCTCAACACTGAAACAAAGTGGAATCTGACCTGAAAGCCAAATGAAATCAGATGGATTCCTTTTACAAACAATGAAATGGACCCAAACCAACAGACATACATGGCAATCAGTCATTGGACAAAGAAAACAACCTGAACCGAAATGAAAAACATACGTCTTCTTCAGCAAGACGAAAAATTTGGCAGCATGTTACTGGTAAAAATGCAGTTAAGATGATTTACAACTAATGATAAACCAAAACAGAGCCTACTGCCACATGCCACAGGAAACAGAGTTTTCATGCAATGGCAAAAACAGTCTGAATCTAAACCAATTCAATGCTCACAGCTCACACCTACGGAAAGAACCAGATTGGCGAAGAATAGGACGACGGTGGGTAGTTCACCCAGGTCGCGTAGAAATGGATCGCAGCTGGCGGCCATCCAAACCCACACGTGTCGCTGCACCGGTACTTTCGAAGGTTCGGATTTTCCTGGTAGATCATATCCATGTCTCCAGCATCACGATCATCCAGGTAACGAACGCCCGCTGGGAGATTGTGGAGGCCAGAAGGATCTTCAATTAACCTGGAGCACCCCCTGGCTGCAAACACCAGGAGGCCTTGCAGGGACTCGGGGTGCAGCTCCGTCCATGTGGTAAATGCCTCGCCGTCATGAATGTCGCCGCGGTACATTGTGAGCCGCCTCGCCGGTCCTGGCTCACGGTCGTCGGGAAGAGGGGGCCAATGGTAACGCACCACCATTGCCCAACCCCCACGGGATGCGAGTAGATACCTGCCGGACACCAGCAAACCTTGCGGATTGGCCGGCCGGCGGTGCTCGATCAGCTGCTGCCGAGCTAACAGCCGCCCGCTGCCCTCCACGACGTGCACGGCCACCAGCTGCTCCTGGCTCGTCAGAAAGTAGAACGCGCCACGGTGATAAGCGACGTCCTCGAGAAACAGCTGCTGATGTCCGGCTCCGGCTCCCTCGCCGACGGTGACGTGGAACCCGTGCGCCACCGGTCGCTCGTGGCGCGCTGCGCGGACGAGTGCCCAAAGAGCAAACACTGGCGCGCCGCCGAGTCCGTGGACGATGGCGGCACCGAAGCAGGCCTTTCCGGGAGCGAGAGGCTCGGCAGAGAGCGCCGCCGCCACCATCACCATCTGTCGAGGCTGACGCGTAGCATCTCCGGTCATGGTGAGGAAGTCGGGGATGAGAAGACGAGTCCTGGTGTAGAGATTGATGAGCGCGTGGTTGGAGGCCTGCGCGCCGGCCAAGAACACCCACCCAGGCGGGTAGGAGCCGAAGAAGCGGCCGGCGGCGAACTCCTCCGGGACGCGGAGATGGTGTGGCCCTCCGCATCCGATGCACACGAACATGGCCGTCCGCCCCTCTCCCGGAGCAAGAACTGGAGGAGAAGAATGAGGCACCAAGAGCCACGGGAGAGCTGGAGGAGGAGCCGGAGGGGCGATGGGTCGGCGCAGCGCGGCGGTGAGGGCGATCAGGTCCGCCGGGCAAGGAAGACGGCGGGCGATCTCCGTCAGGAGCTCGCCCGGCAATCCCCCTAGATCCATGCGGGGCAGAGAGGCGGAGGCGGAGGCGGAGGTTTCTTGCACTTCTTGCCGGAATCGACTGCCGGGGGAAACGGGCGGCGGCGAGCAGCGGCCCGGAGGTGGAAGGGAGGCGGGGGTGGAGGGGGTGGTGGAAGGTTCTTGGCACAATCTATGGCCTGGGGAAGGGGGAGCACGGCGGCGACCGGCGGGCCGGTGGCGGAAGGGGGGCGGAGGTGGGGGTGGAAACAGAGTCCGTTGCTCTGCTTTTGAGCAGAGGGAGACGCCGTTGGTTGGTTGGTTTCTCCCCGCCTAGGAGCTGATTTTTTGACGAGCTGCTGCTGGGCTCGTTGGCATCGGAGGCAAACTAATGGGCCGGCCCACTCCCTCGCACTACGTTACATGCTTTCGGCTTTTGCTTTTTTTTCATGCAGTTTTCTACTCGCTTTTTTCGAAAAATCGGTTTTTGTATTTCTTTTTAAAAGATCTAAAGTATTTTTTTAAATGCAGAAAATGTTCACCTTATATTAAAAAAATGTTCACCGTACGTTGAATAAAATTTGACTCTAAATTAAAAAATTGTTCCATGTGTATTCAAAAAAATATTCCGTGCCTTTTTGAAAAAATATTCATTGAGTACTAGAAAAATGTTTACTGTACAGAAAACTACGAAAAAGTGAAAAATTAAGAAACAGGAAGAAAAAAAAAGAATACAGAAGGGAAAAGGGTAAGTTAAATAAACTGGAAAGTGAAACAAAACAAATACCACAACAGAAATTGAAACAACATCGAACAAAACAAATATCGAATGAAACCCGGAACAGGGCCAGCCCACCTCGCTAAGCCTCCGAGAGATAGGGGAGGCAACAATGAACAACTTGGTAATGGGTCGGCGCACTCAGTTACGCGGATTGGCTTTGCAGATGAAGAGAATAGTACTATAAAGCGGTACAGGGTGTAGAAAGCAAAAAAATCTTAAGAAGGTCCAATGTCAATCTAGAAACCATGTCAAAATAGCGGCCGATGAGATAAGTGATTTCAGCAGTGTAGGTTGTTTGGGATGTATGTTCCTCTATAAGCAATATTCATGTTAGAGAACATTCGTTGTCCCATATGGGTAATACCCTGATGTACTCGGGTGCTGGTGCACCTGATAAGGAAAAAAATAATTTATCAATTATAGAAAAACTCAAAAAAAAACTATTTGTGAAACAAAGTTGACCTAACTTTGTATCCGTATAAAAACATTAGTGCATGAATAAGCTTTTGTTGACCTTAGGCCAAAATAACAAATTTCCTAGTACAAACCTAATGAACAGTAGTGTATATATATTCTTAATTTTGATTCCTTCACGGAACTTTGTATACGGTTACAACATTTGGTCATGAGGTTTCCAAAAAAATTAGGTTCTTTTTTACCTTTTTTGAATTACTAAATTATTTCTGCATATCCGGTGCGCCTACACCCGAGTGCACCAAGTTCCAACCTTGTCTAATACCGTCACTTGTCTGGTACACTTTCCCTATCTTATTTTTTAATATTGAGTAGGTGTTACTCTCATGAATACTAATTAGATAATATTGTATTGATGTACTTAAATTTGCAAACGAAAATACAAATTGTGTAGAGGATATTAAATAATTGAGAGAATCAAATAAAAGAGTCATAAAACCCAATAAAGACATGATCAATCAGGAAGTATTTTCCTAGGGGAAAATGGGAGAGGCATTTTTCAAGTGCGAAAAATAAAATAAAATTGGAGACCCGTTTTACCCTAGGTTTTTTGCCAGGGTTATTAGAGGGGAGAAGGGATGGAGGTTTTGGCGTGACTCGGGAGAAGTTAAGCGGCAATTACTTGCCATTTTTGTAAAGACCGCGCTTACCTAATTTGGATGGTCATTGGATAGGGCTTGCCCCTAGCAACGTCCAAGTTCCTATGTCCGCCCGACAACATTTTTGCACGGCAAAATGGGGCATCTGGATTCAGAATAAACATGCCTCGCAACAGACCACACATATGTAACAACGACTAGGCCAAGTGGAAATTGGTTGCGTCGAAAGGGTGAGGGCTTAAAAAGATCCAATGCCATTCAAAAACCATGTTCAAACACAGGCCAATGAGATGAATGATGTCAACTCTGTGGTGGGTGTGTTCTTCTACTAGTCATAGTTTTGTTAGAGAACATTGGGTGTCTAATGGAGACAATTGTCACTCATCTGGTGCACTCTCCTTATCTCACTTTTCTAAGTGAAACAATAGATTAAATTTCATGAATCATATAAACTTTTCATGAGCCTTTGGTCTATCGAACGGTTAGGAATCTGCTTTGTTTGAGACGTGGCTTTGAAGAGTGTTTGCTGCTCTTGTAAGAGTGTTTTAGTATCCCCATATGTGGTGATGTAATCAAGCAATAAGTATTTCCCTCGATTAGAGAACAAAGGTTTATCGGATCAGAAGGAGTTTCTAGCAAAAATAGTCACTGGCAGTGGCGGATCCACCATTGGGGCGAGCTGGGGCGGCCGCCCCGGCTCTCCGGTGACGAAGCAGGGTATCTCCCGTGCCTAGCGGCCATCGGTGCAGTGCAATGGTGCTCCATCGTCATCCGCCGCCCCGGCAAACCCCAATTTCTGGGTCCGCCACTGGTCACTGGTACCTAGATACACAAAACAAAACAAACTTGTACCCATCACGTCAAGACGATTGTCTTGCTAGTTGAAAGATTAAATGCAAATGATAGTGACAGTTTGACGGGTAGGTAAAATAGTAGAGCAAAGAATAGCAATTGTAACAATGATTTCAGTAAAGGAGAATAGAACCAGGAGGCATAGGTTCACTAGTGGTGTCTCTCTCAAGCATACAAGTGTGCGGTGGTGAAAAAATTGCAGTTGGGCAACGATTAAATTGCAATATTTATATGATGACAGTGATCATTCATGGTATAATTTCATATAGACATTACATCTGTGTAAGTCCGTTAATCAAACTGCATCTACATATAGTACTCCACTCAAAGACCGCTATCTAGCATGCATCCCACAGTATTAAGCTTACAAGAAACAGAGCATTACAATTAGGTTGACATAATTCAAACAACAAAACATCAATCAATACGACGAGACACTGTCGATTTATCCTCTGTGCAACAATACAATATGTGTCTTGTCCTTTTCTATCATTAGGGTATAGAACATCGCAAAATTACAACCCACTACAAAGCACCAGAAGAAAAAAACATCAAACTTGGCCAAAGAAGATAGATAGATCGGAGCGCATGCAAAGCTATTTAATTATACAACAAGAAAATCTTAAAAGATTCAGTTGAATTCAATGAAAAAACTAATCATAAAGTGATAATCCATAATGTCCCAACAAACACATACATGGATTACGTCAGGTTGAACCCCGTGATGTGAGGTAGCTCACGGGAACTTAGTATTGAAAATCAGAGACAGAGAGATATCTAGCTATTGCTATGCACCCTAAGGTTCTAAAGGAACTACTCACACATGGTCATGGAGGCAGCAAGGTTGATGAAAAAGCCTCTGGCAGATACAGGAACATGCCTCCAGATTTGATCTCCTCGAAATAGAAGCTTGCGACGGCGGAAAAAGTTGGAGAAAAATCTTGCAAAGGGTTTCACAAAATATGGCATTTATAGGAGGAAGATGGACGTATGGCGGTGGAGAGGGGGGCACATGGCCTAGGGGTCGGCCAAGGCCCTGACCACGCCTCCTGTTCGTGTGAGCCCTTGTAGCTCCTTTGGTTTCCTCCCGATGCTTCCTGGAACCTTTGTGCCCCGAAAAAATCATATTAAATCCTCGGAGCTTTTTTTACCTCTAGATATTGATTTTCTGTAAAGTCAAAAACATGCGGAAAACAACATCTGGCACTAGCACTGAATTAATAGGTTAGTCCAAAAAACCATATAAATTGATATAAAAAGTATATTAAAATGATATTAAAATAGCATGAAATAATAATAAAAAAGATATATTTGAGACTCGGAGAGCATGGTACCAAGAGAGAGGGGGCAAAGTACAAAACCAAAAGAGATCATATACGTGTCAATGATCACTGAAACGATTTCTACGAGAAGATCGAAAGAAGTTTGGGACATGTTTCATGTATTTGGGACAAAAGGAGATGTGTAATAGTGACACCATACGACGTCTGGAAAATACGGGATAGAC
The DNA here is from genome assembly GCF_002162155.2 of Triticum dicoccoides. NCBI lineage: Eukaryota > Viridiplantae > Streptophyta > Magnoliopsida > Poales > Poaceae > Triticum > Triticum dicoccoides. Next base: position 586,097,308 of record NC_041380.1, read on the forward strand.
AACAATTTTATTGATTTGGATAAATTTACTCTCCTGAATAAGAAATATGGGATGGCATATGTTGTATAGAAAATTGCATTTCTCAAAAAGAAGTATGGAAAACTACAAACAAAAATACAAACTCCATGGAGAAGATTCAAAATAATAGGGAGAATCAAATAAGAAAGTAATAATTGGCAATAGAGATACGATCTATTAGGAGGTTGGTCCTGAAAAAAAAATAAGGAATGCTAAAAAAGAAAATTCAAGCACAGAAAAATGGAAAAAAAAAAGTAAAGGTCCCAATATAATAATGAAGAACCAAATAAGAAAGTAATAAATCCCAAAATAAAGATATGATTAATCATATATGAAGAATAGGGAATGCCATCTTGTTTTCAAGTATAGAAAAATTAAAGAAGGAAAAACAAGGTCCCACCGAGGCTTGAACTCGGGTTACTGGATTCAGAGTCCAATGTCCTAACCACTAGACCATGGAACCATTTGTTGACTTTGATTTTCCCACTACTACTTTTATACCGCTTAGAGTGAGTCACCTTGTATGTGGAAAATTGAGCAGAATTGATTAGGTATGATGTCTGCTAGCTATTTAGACCGCGTTCGGCTCCTCTCCGCTCCCGGAGCGGACCAGTCTCTAGCTAATTTTTGGAGCGCCTAAAACCGAGCTCTACAGCTCCACGGAAGGACTCCGAACAGGGTCTTAGTCGTTCACTAGCTCTCCAAAGAGATGCCTCGAATGTCTACAATTTGGGAAATCATGTCATGTAGTGTATGATACAAATATCAGTTTATCTTGATTAATTAGTTGTAATCTATTATTTTGTTGATGGGTTATGTCTGCAGGTCAAGCTTCACACATTCAACTGGTCAAATCTCAACCTAAAAATCGTCTAGGTATGACGATTTCTCCAAGAGCCTCAATTGCAAGTGCAAAACCTGGTTTATATTGTTGGTTTGTCATGTTCATTGGCAGTTAGACAAATGTCTCTATATATTTATATAATAAGGTCAAATTATAGAAACCTTGCTGAAATTCCCAGACTATCTATAAACACCTAAAATTATTGTGAACATATGCCTAATATTGACCTCATGTTGCTCTAACAGCAAGTTAAATTTATTTCTTGGTATAGAAGAGTCTATTATTGCTCTATTTTGCACAACAGTCACAATTTATCCATTACTACGCTCAGTCCATATATTGAGGCTAGGTGTTCTCTCCTTGGTACAAATGTAGCTTCTGGATGAATTTTTAACTATTTATTGGGTCATTAATATAAATTATGTTGATTATTAATTTGATGTGTACATGAAGGGCCCTGAGATTTTAGTTTCACATCGAGTCCCCAAAATTTTCAGACCGGCCCAGGTTTTGGCGTGAAATGGGGAAAGGTAGGGGTGTTTTTTGCCTTTTATTTTGAAAAACACCCCATATATTAATTAATTAGAAAGGTTATTACGATCATATGCCACGCAGGGTGGAAAAGTATTAACAAGAATGCCATTGGACCTAGTGCCAAGGATGAACTTAGCATTTTCATGAGTGACCCCATTGGTAAGCCGACTAATTTTCAAAATTTTAAAATCATTGATCATCCTCGAGATACTCGAAGCCTTTTTCTTCAAATCAACGAGAGGAGACCTGTCAACCTTCTCATTTGAAAGGAAAGGAGACAGTGAGGGGTGATGCGATTATCTAATTTTGGACGGAGGATGAATAGGGGTAGGGAACAATCGCTTGCTCCCTAGTAGCATCCAAGTTCATATGTCTATTTGCCAACAAGCATGCCCCACAAAAGACCATGCCTAGGCCAAGTGGCAACTGGTTACGTCACAAGCAAAAGAAAATTAACAAGGTCCGATGCGATTCAAGAAACCAGGCCAAAACACAGGCCGATGAGATCAATAGTTTCAACTGTGTGGGATGTCTCTTCCTGCACTAGTGATAGTTCGGTTAGAGAACATTATAGGTATCTAATACAAACAGTTGTCGCTCGTCTGGTGCACTTCCCTATCGCATTTTTTAAAATTTATACCAAACAATAGATACAATTCCCATGAACCATATCAAACTCCAAGAGCCTTTGGTCTATCGAAATGGTTAGAAATATACTTTGGTTGACACCTGCCTTGATAAGCATGGTACCATAAAAGAGGCAAAGTACGAAACTAAGAAGATATCATGTCGAGAAGGCTGGACCCTATATCATTGTATGTATCCAACAATTGTTTATGTTAGTGAGCACTGAAACTATTTTAATTGACAAGATCAAAAGAACTTTGGGACATCACTCACGTATCTGTGACAAAACGAGATGTGGAATAGCGACAACAAATGGCGTTTGAAAAAAAAATCAGGATACACGGTGATGTTGATTCGGATAAAGTTACTCTAGTGAATAAGAAATATGGAATGACCGTATTGTCTATGGGAAATTACAAGCGAAAATAGAACAGACCCTATAGATAAGATTCAAAATAATAGCGAAGAACCAAACAAGAAAGTGGAAACACTAAAATCCTATAAAGATATGATCAATCGGGAAGGTTTTTTTTTTTCAGAAAAGAATAGGGGAATGTCTTTCAAGTACAGAAAAAACGAATGGGGAAAAAACAGGTCCCACCGAGACTTGAACTCGGGTTACTGGATTCAGAGTCCAATGTCCTAACCACTAGACCATGGGACCATTTGCTGATTCGATTTTCCAGTTCCGGTTGTCATAATAACTAGAAGGTCAGGCATCCTATCTGACAGCCGTCGACTGTCTGAGAAAATCGAGCACGCTCCTCGTACAATTCGCGCTTGTTATCGTTAGATGGATTTCAAGGAAAACTACTCATCGTCATTGCCGTCTATCAGTAGCCCGTGTCTTCTTTTCAGACCAGCCTTCCGACTAGCATTCCTCTCTGCCATCGATGATGATCCGATGCTTGGCATCTTCACTTTCATCCAGCTCGGCCTCACTGTATATTCATCCAGAAGTTCAGCATCGCCATGTTAATGCTAGGTGAATTCATCAACTCCGAATGGAGAGAGGCGTCCCTGAAAAGTGACAAGTTCATTTTACAGTTGGATAATCATCATTGCACATACTAACAGCATGCTACTCTCGCCGGTTACTGATGTGATGTCTACGATATTCTTTTGGGGTCAACTGAGCCCTAAACCACTTGCAGAGTTGTCAGTATGTTTTTCTGAATGATATTCATCAACCCTGAGTAATTAATGTGTTACTAGATGGCATTCCTGACATGAAACGTACTCACGGTAACTGAGTATGTTGCCATAGAGTGTCTACACCGACTCCAATTGCGAAAATCACATCCACATCAAGAGGCACTCTTTATTATCATAGAGAATGAATCATGCAAGTTAAACAAAGAGAGCACCGTGTTCCCATACAACCGTCATACGATTGGCTAGTAACATTTGATCAGACCGCAACACTGGCTGGAGAGGCTGTATCCAAAACTAACACCAGGGCCAACTTGGAAAATAAATCATGTCCAAAGACAAGAGCCTGACAACCTCAGGTTGCATCTGCTTACTGCCAATTCTCAGCTCCCAACTCACAAGCATGTCACCTCACTATATAGCAGTAGCAGACCATCTACTCCAAACGTATCCGACTTTTCACTCACCAATTTCAAGTAAACTACTACTCATCATCATCGTCGTCAATTACCATTCTGTGTCTTCTTTTCAAACCAGTCTTCTGACTGACATTAGAGCCTGCCATGTCCCCAGATTCAGGCATGTCTCTGTCATCGATGGTCCGTTGCTCGGTATCTTCACCACCATCCAGCTCAGGCTCACTGAAGTCATCAAGAAGTTCAGCATCACCACCTTTATCGTTAGATGAGTTCAACTCCGGATGAAGAGGGGCGTCCCTGAAAAGTGAAGTTCATTTCATAATCATTCAAGACAAAATCATAATTTCACATATTATAGTAATTAATGTACTATCGATGGTTATTGATGCCTGCCTGTTTCAGCTTTCACTAGGCAAAAGTGCGTACATCAGAAACAGTATAGAGGCCCTCAGATATCAAGCTATTCTACCTCAAAACAATATTAAGCTATACCAAGTATGTCAGGTAAATAACTTAAATGAGCTTACATGACATTTGAACCGACAGTCTCATTGTCCAGAACAATGTTCTTCGAAGAATCTTGGTGTTCTTGTCTGTTCTCTGTAACATCTGATGTAGATAACCTTCTTTTCTTTCCTCTATTGTTTAAAAATAGAAGGAACTAGGCCAGTCAAAATGTGTGCAAAGGAAGGAATCATAGCATATAAATTGATGATGTTTAATAATTGGCATCATGAACATTCAATATTCAGTTCTTAATGTATGTAAAGCTGAATGAGCTCACCTAAGCAGAGATCCTATGGTTTCATCATCAGAATCTGTGCCCTGCGAAGCCTCTTGATGCTGTGATATACCTGGTGGAAGATCCACCGAGGCCAGCTCCTTATTTTTGGGTCTGCAATAGATGAAGGGAAAAACTCGATACGTCAAAACAGACAAGGCAGCATCAAATACTATGGTAATCATTATTGCACATACTATAATATGGTACTCTAGATGGTTATTCATGTCTGTCTGTTTTCAGCTTTCACTAAGCATAAAGTGCATAGTATAGGAAACTCTATTCCAAGTATGTGAGGTAAATTACTTATACAGGCTTACATGATATTTGAACCGATAGTCTCAACGCCCCGACCAGTGTTCTTCGAAGAATCTAGGTCTTGTTTATTCTCTGCAATATCTGATGTTGATAACCTTTTCTTCTTTCCTCTACTGTTCAAAAATAAAAGTAATTAGTCCCATTCAAATGTGTTGAGGGAAGAAAAACATAGCATATAAATCATTGAGTTTAACAATTGGCTTACCTAAGCAGAAATCCTATGGTCTCATCATCAGAATCTGTGCCCTGTGAAGTCTCTTGATGCTGTGATATACTCGGTACAAGATCCACGGACGGCAGCTCCTTATTTTTGGTTCTGCAATAGATGAAGGGAAACACTCAGTGTGTCAAAACAGGAGGCAGCATCAAGTACTATAGTAATCATTATTGGACATGATATAGTAAGGTACTCTCACTGGTTATTGATGTCTACCTGCTTTCAATTTTCACTAGGCATAAGTGCATAATATGGAAACAATACAAGAGAAAACATACAGCCTTGAATATTAAGCTGTTCCAAGTATGTGAGGTAAATAACTTATATGAGCTTACATGGCATTTGAACCGATAGTCTCAATGCCCAGACCAATGTTCTTTGAAGAATCTAGGTCTTCTTGTTTATTCTCTGTAATATCTGACGTTGATAACCTTTTCTTCTTTCCTCTACTGTTTAAAAATAAAAGTAATTAGTCTCATTCAAATGTGTTGAGGGAAGAACATCATAGCATATAAATCATTGAGTTTAACAATTGGCATCATGAACATTCAGTAATCAGTTCTTGTTGTATATGAAGCTGAATGAGCTCACCCAAGCAGAGATCCTATGGTTGCATCATCAGAATCTGTGCCCTGAGAAGCCTCTTGATGCTGTGATATACTTGGTGCAAGATCCACAGATGGCAGCTCCTTATTTTTGGTTCTGCAACAGATGAAGGGAAACACTCAGTATGTCAAAACGGACAAGGCAGCGTCAAGTACTATAGTAATCATTATTGCACATGCTATACTAAGATGTCTACATGTTTTTCAGCTTTCACTAGGCATACGTGCATAATATGGAAATAATATATGACAAAACATAGAATATTAAGCTATTACAAGTATGTGAGGTAAATAACTTATATGAGCTTACATGATATTTGAACCGATAGTCTCAACCCCCGGAGCAATGTTCTTCGAAGAATCTAGGTGTTCTTGTTTATTCTCTGAAACATCTGATGTTGATAACCTTTTCTTCTTTCCTCTACTGTTTAAAAACAAAAGTAGTTAGTCCTAGTAAAATGTGTTGAGGGAAGAAAATCATAGCATATAAACCAATGAGTTTTAACAATTGGCATCATAAACATTCAGTAATCAGTGCTTGATGTATATGAAGCTGAATGAGCTTACCTAAGCAGAGATCCTATGGTCTCATCATCAGAATCACCCTGCGAAGCCTCTTGATGCTGTGATTTACTCGATGAAAGGTCCACCGAGGGCAGCTCCTTATTTTTGGTTCTGCCATAGATGAAGGGAAACACTCAGTATGTCAAAAGAGACAAGGCACATCATAAAATAATTTCTTATAACTGTGGCATGTTCACACTCGGTTCTTAGGAAGGGAAAATGAAACCTAGAGTCCTAAATTAGTTGCACATTTTGCCTATGATGAAACTAAGAAAAACTAACTTGACAATACATGCTGTTGACTGTAGTCTAAAGAATAAATGGCATACAAGATCAAATAATATGATTCTGTTTTGCAGAAACAAATGTGTTTTCATACATCCCATGGCATTTCTGTCGTAATTACTGGCAACTTCAAATAGAGTTAAACAAAAATATCTAAGTTCTTTATTGATTTTGATTACATACTGGCAAAATTTCCAGCCATTTTCATCAATCATACTTTCTGATATAAAGGCATTTTTAATAGAATTCAACCGGGGTGGGGGCCCCCTTCCCTCTTATCTCCAATCAAAACTCTCCAACCGGCTAAGCCCCGTAAAACGTACGTGAAAACCCATGGATGTAGCATTGCTCATCCTTTTATTAAGGGTAAAACAAACTCAAAGAAAAAATATCACACCAATAGAATTAACTCACGAAAGCAACCAGTGCGGGAATTTACCTGCCCTTAAGTGATTGCAATGTTTCTTCATCAGATGATACTGGATGATTATCGTTGTTGTCATCCTTACTGCTTAATCGATGAAGCCTTTTCCTCCTGCGCCTGAAAATGCAAGCTAGACTTAATGACAAGTAACAACCAATTAGCTATTAAATCACACTAATTTCTTTTAATAATGTGCTTAGGGCAATGTATGCACTAGTTTTGACGTCTTTAACATGTTAAATTGTGGATTCCATCTTTACTGATAACTGTGCATAGCTGAATTTCAAGCTTGTAATACAGGCTCACAGCCATGGAGGAAGAATGGCACAGCTCGTCCTTTATAATACTCACCGGGTGCTTTCTGGCTTCGGATCGTCCAGCACATCGTTTTGTGGTTGTGTAACCAGACCTTCAGCTGAAAGAGATGCCTCTGGAATTTTTGTCCTCCTAGTGACACTCCTGAGACCTAGCTGTGTAAGCTTTCGAGAAATTTGAGCCGACGATATCTTTCCACTGGGATCTAGAGCTTCAGCAATTAGATGACTGTATTTACGATCATCCTTATATCTGTAACATACAAGGAATAAACATTCAGGCATCATCATGTGATTCATGCCCAAGTACTAAACAATAAACATTATTACATACTCATAAGCAGTACAAACATCAGGAACTTATTTTCCGTTCCAGCTTAGCAAAGCATGTTATACGAATTGATCAGTGATCTTATCCTTTCTTGACATAAATTGATCACTTACTTCTCGTGAAGATCTCTGATAAGCTTCTCTTGCTCTTCATTAAAAATGGAACGCCCTCGTCTCTTTGGGACCTCTTTATTCTGAGAGCCTCTAGATATAGTAGTCCTAAATCAAGTAAATCTAATCAAAGAGCTAGTCTAGGGAAAGCATCTGTGTTTAAATGCAGAGCTAGATATAAAACAAACCTATCATTATCCTCAGCTTCACCTTCACTGTCTGAAAGTGACAGTAATATGCTCCTTTTGTCTCTGGCACCCATGCTCTTCTGAGTATCACCTTCACGTTCACCAGAAGATGAATCTCCATTCCTGTTCACATGCACACACGAATGAAAATAAATTATCTCATTCACACTATATTAATGGACAATTGGGCATATACAAGACAAACTTACTTATCACCATCATATGGTTCATGTGGTATATCATAGTCAGCTTCATCGTCACCAAGAGAATCTGCTATATTTACTGGACCTCCCCATCCTTTACTTGAACCAACTTCACCACCCTTATTGTTAACATCTCCCTTGAACTCATTCAGTAGATAATCAGCGTCAATGCAATGGCATTCCTTTCTTGTCTTCCAAAAGAGGGCATCAACAAATAACAGTGGCTGTTTTTTCATTGCTCTCACCAACTTCCTTACAATTTTAGAAAGAAAATTTACAATATTTGCATACTCCTTTGAACTCGAAGACTTCTGTTCAACTAATATATCATAGAAAGTAGTCAGAAGCGATAGCTGCAAAAGACGGGCAGTATAATGTCAGATCCCAACAAAATACAGCCCTGATGAAGAATATATGACAGTGAGCTATTACCTGATATAGCATTGGTGACACATCTAGATCTTCACAGAATCTCCGCAGCATGCATATGATGTAGTGGTTTGTTCGAAAGGAGTTAGTCTTATAGTACTTCAACAACCAGCATATATTTTGGACAACAGAATTGTTGGCTAGGCTGGATATTAACCGCGATACGTTAAAATCAACTTCACTTGTAGCTGGGGGGCAATCATCACTTGAAGAATCTGAAGCATCTTCCTCTTCATTAATGGTATTTCTTTTCTTTTCAGCACTGCCTGCAGAAGATGGATCACCTCCAGGCTGTGTGGTACAAGTATCTTCCTCTTCGTTAATGGGATTTCTTTTCTTTTCACCACTGCCTGCAGAAGATGGATCACCACCAAGCTGTGTGGTACAAGTATCTTCCTCTTCATTAATGGGATTTCTTTCCTTTTCACCACTGCCTGCAGAAGATGGATCACCTCCAAGCTGTGTGGTGCTCTCCAGATTAACAGCCGTATCCACAATTGTATCTGGCAGATCTGTGCCATCGGAATCAACTTTTCCTTGCTCTAAGAGAGTAGGTTCTGCTAGAGGATCCTCACTTCTCAAATCTGGAAGTGAATCAGATGTAGCTTTAGTCCCATCTGTTGGGTCTATACAGCTTTGCTCCACATTCTCTGTTTCAGGTTCGATACTCTGATGTTTGTCATCTGACGTCTTCCTTTTTCTGCCCTTTCTTGTCCTTTTCGCAACCTAAATTGAGGTGGTGATTAATAATCAGATCAAGAAGGGAGGAGGGTCGGTTGCTTCAGCATGAAGCTTGTCATCTTTACATAAGCAGTTGAAATTTGGTACAATAAAATGTACTCCCTCCGTCCCATAATAGAAGAACGTTTTTGACACTAGTGTAGTGTCAAAAACGTTCTTATATTATGGGACGGAGGGAGTAGTTGCTGAAAAATGAAGATCCACACTTCATGTAACTTGTGGTGGACCATACAAGCAAGAATATATTGACGTTGGGACTGAAAACAACATACCCTTAAAGCACCACGTGCTTGAAGCTTCTCCATCAGCTGTAGCATGATATGAACTGTTTCTAGTAAATCCGCAAGAGCACTGATAAGAACAGACAAGTGAAACAATGGTTGGAAGCATATAAAAGTAGAGTATACATAAAGTTGGTTGAATGAATTAACAAAATAGTGTGGACCTCCATTGTGCAGAAAAAAACTACTGTACATCGAATTCCTGAAATACCCTTTCGAAAAACCACAGGGTGAGGGTGCAACAACTTGCACATTCATAGATCCCACTTTTATCATTAGACATCACAAGAGTTTCAACTTACAATGTGCACCCATTAGCTAAATGTAGTAGAATGTGCACCCACTTGTATTTTCAGGTGCAATGGAGGAAGAAAGAAAATTGTGCACCCAATGTATTGGAGATGTACATTGGACTTTTGTAAAGCAGGCAAACAACTAGAGTGCATCCCTTTCATAATGGAAAAAGGTTAAATGGAGAACTGCTTGAAGTACATGTTGAGAACAAGACTATTATTCTAATGGATGTTTATAAGTTGTATATACATGTGGAGCATCATTTCTACCAAGACAAGTATGCACAAATTGCAAAGTAAAGTTTCTATCAAATACATGTCAGAGAAGCATAATAGCAATTTGGTGTCTTTGCATATACCGAAGCTTCATGTTTAAGCAGCAAATAAAGAGTATATAACATATAAATAAATATGAATTTCTGAAAAAGGAACTTTTGTATAAACCTTTTTGGTTGCTTATGAGTATCAAAAGATCTGAACAAGTTCAGGAGAAACTGAGTCAGGCCTTGTTCTGTCTGATCATAGAACAGCTTATACAGTAAAACACGGGCTGTTTGAGATTCCCTTGAATCTTCAGGATGAACTTTCACCACCAAATATATCATGCCAATCTGCAAAAGGAAGATTGTTCAGTGTGTGGATTCGAATAAGTCAAAGATAGAGACCATGAAAACATACTAAAGGAACGCGTTAAGGGAATTATGAGACTAAGCAAGTTCATATTTCTTAAGAAAATTAAATTCTCCTTTTCACACTAGCAATGTATTGTGATTCTCTTCGTAGACCACGTTTAACAGAGTTCTCATTCTCAGACAACAAAGGATAAATACAAATAACCAATAGATCCTATATGCAGTTTATGAAGCTTAACAAATTAATATCTAGTTACAAGTTAGGCACTTAGTAGTTGATACTTGGTCATTACCATCAACATTCAGCAAGCAGTGAAGTTGATAAATAAATCATACTACTTGCTGGTAGTGAAATGGCTTCAAACTTTGCCTACTTATGGATAAACAGTAAACAAACCAAGCTCAAGCCTAGTTTCAACCTCTACTTTTCTTTTTAAACGATATCAAAGTTGGCAATCCAAATTTGGTTTTGGCGCAGCTATCTGAGCAGTACTCCATTTACTTGTTATAAACCTTTTTCAGGAAAAGAAACTGAACCAAGCTCAACGAAAACAATGGATCAAATCTTCAAAGTTAAGCCTGGGCGATTTTACTCAGACTTCACTTGTTTAAACCATTACTATTTTCGTTTTAGAATGTCAATGTCAAGATAGTGGTATGCAGACCGTTCTCAAGCTCATTGGCTCAGGAAAAAAATTGGAGAGAGAAATATGCAACTGGTTATACAAGATCTAAGTAGTGTCCCTGTCTTTCTTAAATGTACGGGATACATATTTGCTTACCATGTTCTTCATTAAGGAGCCAGCAGCTGAAAGAGTTTTGTAATCCTTAGTATGCTTCAGGTCTTCATAGGCCTCACGCCACCTGGACAAGACTATATTGAACATATCTTCGTTTAATGTGGCTGCAACAGGTCCACATATGTCACCACGAAATGGCAGATCATCACATTCATTGCCTGGTGAAGTCTCAGACAGCTGGGGCCCAGCACTTGATTTCTAAACAAAAAAAATGACACGTCAAAAAACAGCATGACAACAAGATGACAGACACATTTCTGCATGAATAGTTATAATCATGGTATTCTGTCCAATTAAGATAATGTATTCCCTAAAAAAAGGTAACAAACTCACACATAAAAAATCTAGCAAAACAAGACAAGATAACGAAGTTGCATGTATTGTAAAAAAAACACTGACGTACAACTTAAGTTGCATGCATTGCATTAGTGAAGATAAAATCAACTATATATGATCAGATATTGGCTATTCCAGTCAACATTGCCCAGGTGATAAAAACATGGAACAACAATTAGATATAGGAAAATGCAGCATCACAGCCCATGAGTTCAGTTCCAAACCTGAGCATTTGATGTTTTCTCGTGTTGAAAAGCTAAGACAAAGCAAACGACTTTGAAGAATGTAATGTTATCAGATTTCTCAATAGAATGATGCTGCTTCACGATATCATCACAAACAGACTGCATCAGGACTGAAAAGCACTGTGTTATCTCAAGCTTACAAAAATATAGGACACAGTAATAGTTTTGGAAAAGGAGCGCTTAAGTTACCATTATATCCTCCAGATAAAAATTGATCCATGAAACTTCTTAGCATTTCCATAACACCCTCCTTTGGTATGTAAAGAAGTTCATTATCCCATGCTATCCTTTTCTGAGGGCCTCTTTGGACATTACGCATTTTCCGGAGGCTATTTGCTGATGACATTGCTGAGCTGGGGTTCCCTTTGCACAATGACTTAGATCCATCCTGTAAGATCAAGTGCAACACAACGATTTATCCACTTATGATGTAGAATCTTAATAACAACATTAGATTATACGGTACCACTGCAAGGCATGTAAAAATTCCGTTGAGTGCGTGATTCTCCGCGTTTCTCTGCCTGAACATCCTTTTTTCCCTCTCTTCCTTCTCCATCATCAATCTCAATGAATCAACTGATGTATCGATATCTCCATTGACCTGCTCCTATGAAACATCGAAAGAGTAACACAGTTCTCACTGTAAGTCATGGGAAAGGGGTCATCTAAAGAAATAGATAAATTAGTTTTGAAGAACAGGAATACCTTTGAGCCTTCAGGACGAACTTTGGCGATCAATTCTGGGTCCCGGCCCAAGAAAAGATAATGAAAGATTTCCAACAAAAGAAGGTTTTCATGCTTGAGATAACCAGAGGGCTCATCAATATGTTGAGCTAGCACTAAGATTAGGTCCATCATATTTTCTTTAAACATGAGTTCTAAAAAGCTGTCAGCCAGGTACAATAACTGGGTAGCTTCCCCAGATGCCTTCTGAGGCAATGTGATTTCTTGAATAGCCAAGACGTTGCGCAATAAAGTAAGCACCAACTGTACTAGCTTCCAGTCATCTTCCGTGAATGAAGTTCTGATTGCATTGAAAAGTAAGTCACGCTCAACTTACTAGAACAAAGGAAACATAGTGTAATTGAACTAGTATAATGTGAACAGAATGGAATGAGAATGACAGAACATGCATGACATTTGCACAATTGGCTTTTATGCAACCGAACAGAAAAGGATAAATATAATATATTTTTAAGGAATAAGCATAAATAGTCTTTTGGGCACTACTTACACTTGAATGGGTACAAATACCTTATCTTTGGTCACAGTTTGATTGGAAGAAAATAAATCCCAAAAGCATATTTTTATTTCATGAGCATAGTCCAGTGCAGATGAAGATAGCATCAAATTGACATGTGGATCAGGCATAATCATCTTTCTCATATGCCAGTGACATTGATAAATTAAAACTTACAGATTTATTACAGCATAATAAAAGCATGGCCTCATCTGATACACAAGTGAAACTCAAAGTAGCAACAGAAGAGAATTCACCTTTCCAAATGATCCAATGGGTCCTCAAGAAGAGACACAATCACTGCGATTGCAACATTCCGTGTGAGTGCAGCCTTCAAATCCCACAGATACTCTATCTGCTGAGCAACATCCTCTGATGAAGGATCGACAGGCATGGTGAGGAATACCAAAACTTTCACTTCAAAGAAAAGAGGAAAACATTAGACCTTGTAGTGTCAGATTAGTTAATCCAACTGAAAGCACAATGTGTGACCTTGTAGTGTCACATTAGTTAATCCAACTGAAAGCACAATGTGTAGCTATATAAAGGGGAAAAGACAAATATTACAGTGATAAGACTCAATTCCAGATGAATTACAAGTAAATCAAAATGTGACCCTTAGAGTAACAGATATTTAGGTCTATAAGGTCAAAACATGCCACGAAGGTGTGTGCATTCTTATCAGATTATCATATCCTAATCTATAAGACTGAATTACCCCCATGATAATTTCTTACAGTTTTTACCAAATTGTTATGGCCGAAAGTAGCAATCAAGATTCTGTTTCTCAAGAGATTAATGCTCAAAGATTTATGGCGGAAGTTTGCTAAAAAAATCCACCATGGAGACCAATTCAGTGGCTAGAGCAATGCATATTTGTGAATATAGGGAGTAGAGTCTGGGGCCTTCCATGCATAACCAAGTTCAAAAATGATGCATATTTGTCAATATAAGGAGTAAAGGGATGATGAACTTCAGTCTGGCTAACTAACTCTTCCATTCCATGCATAACCAAGTTTGTGATTTTCCTGAAGTTCAAAACTACATACTGGTATCCTCGGATAAGAAAAAAATGCATACTAAAAATAGATAGAGGATACTGTTATTTAACAAACAGATCCGAAATGGCAGACGCTAGTTTTTGTTCAACAGTATAAGCTGGTTGCACAACAGAACTGCGCAGGTATGCACAATAGGAGAAATGATGGCCAGTATCATAATTTGCACATAAGCTGGTTGTTACATAATGATGGCCAGTATCACAATAGGAGAAATAATATAAGCTGGTTGTTACATAATGTGCACATAAGCTTCGGCGAATCGAGACAGCAAAATGTGGACAGTGTCAGAGACTCCTCTACCCACAAAATCAGTTCTCTAATCTAATTGCTCGAGACTGACAGATCTTGTGCGGGTTCCGTCCGTGCAGACCATGACAACAACTTCAGAGTTTCAGGAAGGGGGGATAGAAAATGTACCTGCCGTGATGACGAGGTTGCGGTCGGACTGGTAGTTCTCGATGATGGGCACCAGATCCCTGGACGCGATCCTCCACTTGCAGACCTGCTTGAAGACCTCCCGCCGCTCCGGGTCGTCCCGCCGCAGCAGCCTCTGCAGATCCTTCAGGTTGTCTGCACAAACGCGCGCGCAGCGGAAGTCAGAGAACACCAGACGGAGGCGGACGCGCGCAAGGGGTAGGAGAGCGGGCGGCGGTACCGAGGCAGTGTTCGCCCTTGACGTAGCCGACGGCGCCCCCGTCGTCGTCCTCCTCGGCGGCCCCGAGGCCGGCGCAGGTGAGCGAGAGCATCGCCGAGTCCATGCCGCTCCGCTAGGGCCGGTGCGTGGAGGCGGGGGTGGGGTGGGGTGGGGGGAGGAGAGGTGGATCCAGCGAGGTGGGAGGGAAGCGGTGTGGAGAAGACGATGGATTTGGGGGATTTTTGCCGCCGCCGCGCGCCATTACGGTGGGGTTTTCCCGCGCTTTTGGCCCCGCTTGGTGGGCCGTCGCAGGCCCTTGCTCTCTCCCGTCCCCCACATAGGCTCCTACCCATTCGGCCCAACTACGTGGACCGCCAGCAACTTACGGCCCGACAGTTGAGTAAAAAAAGGAGAAGAAAAAAAAGTAAGGATCAGACCGGAGCGTAGCCGGAGGAGAAGAAGCCAAGCGACCGAGCGACGATGTCCATGGCCGTGCCGAGCTCGCTCCGCGCCCTGGCCCCTCCGGCTCTGCTCCCGTACCCTCTGGGGACGAGCGGGTCCGCGCGCCCGTCGCCGGCGCACCGGGCGGCGCGGGGGATGATGGTGGCCCGGCGGAGGGACGTGGCGGTTGCGGCGGCGGCGGTGGCGGCGGACGCGGGGTGGCTGGAGCGGCTGCCGGAGAAGGAGAAGCCGCTGTACGCGCACAGCCTGCCGTGCATCGAGGCGTGGCTGCGCAGCGTCGGGTTCGCGCAGTCCCGCGAGGACCGCGCCGTGTGGGTCGCCGAGACGCCGCTCTGGCACGCCCGCCTCAGCCTCGACGTCACCGACCTCCACATCAGGTAGCCCGCCCGCCCGCCCACCCATCCACGCCGGCCGCCGTGCCGCTCTTCTGTAGAAAAAATAAAATCTCTCTGACTGAAGAGGAATTGCAGCGCGCTGTACGGCGAGCGATTCTGGTTCAGACAGTTCTTGCTCCTGCTTCGGCTGAATAATGCGACGATGCCAGTGTGTTCTTGCAGCTTAGTTAGCCCAATATAGCAAGCAATCGACTTGTCAGATTGCTCGACAGTGCAGTTCATCATTTTTATTATCCCAAGGATTATGGTTCAGCTAATGCTCTGCAAATCCTGTACCGAAAACCAAGCTGACAGTGCGATTACTGCTCCTACTTTTAGTCAGAAGGAAAGGCCCTGCCCTTTTCAGATCATAACTACTGACTTCATGATTTAGCACCCCTGACCACCTGAATTCCAAGATCGAGCTGCATCCTCATAACACCAAATGCAATGTTTCCAATGTGTTCTTGCGGCTTAGTTAGCCCAGTGTAGCAACTAGTAATTGACATGTCAGATTGCTTAACAGTTGGTTGTTTTCATTTTCACCAAGGATTGTGGCTCTGCAAATCCTGCGTTGCTAACCAAGCTGCGAATGCAAATACTACTGTTCTTTTAGATAGAGATGTCATTCTACCCTTTCCAGAACATACTGACTTTATAATTTATCATCTGACTAGCTGAATTCTATAAGATCGAAACTACATCCTCATGGCACTAGAAGGCATGAAACTCTTTGCTGATCGCCTGAATCATTATTGCCAGGACACTGATTATTTTCACTGAACCCTACTATTTTGAATCGACGTAATCAGATACCTGAAGAGCGGCCCAGGGAACCTGGAGAAGGACATGGAGAGGAGATTCAGCTACGCCCTGAGCAGAGAAGACATCGAGAACGCCATCCTCGGCGGACCCTGATAATCCCCCGTCCATCCACCAGCCAGCTCGGTCGAAACCAGGACCCTCCGTCCAAGCACGACCACCCCATGCAGGATCCCTTGTTCAAGTGTGATGTGATGTCAGAATTCAGTTCTGTATACTAATTTCGACGTGGTTAATCAGCACAAGCGAGATAGGATTCAGTGCCAGTGTCGCCTCTGTTTTCAAGCAGACCTGTACAGATATTTTCTCTGGATTGATCTTCTAAAAAGAACATTTTCTCTGAATTTCCTTTTTGTAGCTGGATTTTCTCTGGATTTCTGTTGATGACACGATGATCAGATATTTGATGCCAGTTTGTTTCTGCATCCAAGATGAAAATGGCTTTGCAAGATTCACCTGCAAAAACGGGTGTAGCTTTGCACAGTAGAAGTAGAAGCAAGTGTCAGTCTACTTTGAGTCTGAACCGCCGATTGGGCAGCAGTAGGTGGCTCAGCTCAGCTTCTTTTTCTTTTCTTTTCGAGATAAGCTTCTTTTTTATTTTTTTATTCTTTTTAGGGTTCCTTCTTTTTTTATTTGATGATGAGGAATAGTAGTGGCTGAGCTGGTCCAGTCGAATCAGGCCACCACGCTTGCCCCGCGGCCCGAGCCCGTCCGTCAGGTCGGTCGTGTCAGAGGATAAGCGGGCTATCCTTCTAGCCCCGCCTGAGCTGGCACCTAGTCACGGACGCCTCCCACCCACCCCCTCCACACGACGCGGGCCACGTGGCCCACCAATCAGCCGTGGCCCGACCGCTACGCGAGGGGCCGGCCGGCGCACATGGGCGGGGCGCACACGTGGTGCGAAAGCCCGTTCCGGCGGGGCCCGCGCGGGAGAAGCGGCCACCACGTCACCTGCATGACCGGGACGCCGCGCTGGCCCTCGGGGCGCGCGCGCGGCGACGCGTAGCCCGGCGGCGCGGTCGACACGTGGGGAATGGGTGGTGCGGGGTGACGCGGGATCGGACGGCGGGCCCCACCCCCACCCGCCGTTGGCCCAGCTCACCGATCCACTTGCACCGTCGCCCATCCCGCGATCCCAGGCTAGCTGCACCCCAAGAACCTACACGGCCGCGTGCTAGTTTGATTTGTTCCTCACCGAAATCTCACGTTGGTTACCTCGAAAATTAGCCAAGAAAGCTTGGTCAGTACATGAAGCTTGCAAAATATGCCATTGCTTTTTTTTCACACAGTACAGATGCATATATATACGCGTATAAATTCATCCCTATGAACGCACACATTCACACTACCCATCTCGTAGTCGACGGGACGTCTCCTTTCACTGAACGCGCATCGCCGGAAATCCAAAAAAAATGCGAGCACCAGAACTTGAACTCTGATGAACTGTGGATATCACTGTCCACCTAGCCATCCAATTACAGGTTGGTTCACAAAATATGACATTGCTTGACCATTACACCTCGGTACGCCAATTTTTGATTGGCATGCGGTGCCTTTCTTAATTCTACCGTACCACAATTTTGTTCATGATGTCTCGTTCACAAAAAGCAAATGTTCATGTCTCGAAAAGTATTGCTTTATTTTTTAGAAAAAAAAGACTTTGCTAATTCAGATGCGTGTTGGACGTCGGCACCCACAAAGATTTGGATGTATTTTAATTTCTAAAGGTATTTTTGTAAAGATTTATACTACTTAGCATATGAATGTATTATTTAATTTCTCTAAGGATGTTTTTATAAGGGTTTGTGTTATCTAATATTTGACCTTTGGACTTTAAAAAAGTGTATGTCCAAGTTTTGAATTACAGATCATTTTTTGAATGATCCGCGGTATTTATTATAAAGCAGAATGCGTAAATGTTTATTTTAATTTTGTGCCTATGCGTGAGATAGGTAATTAGATATAATCTTTCTTAAATGGGTTTAATCGAATAGTTTAATGTGACTCGATATGTGCCTGAATTATGCATTGTTGCACCACCTTTTATTGAGGTTTTGTAAAAAAAATCTCATATGTCTACAAAAGCAAGACTCAATGTCCAAATATCAATAGTCCATGTCGATAAATTGGCAAGAACATGTCACTGCCTATAGCTAGCGATCTTGGTTAAGTGGGTCTGAAGGAACAACTCAATGCAACTCAATATGCATGTGAATTATGTAAAATCAATGGCCACACAACCTTTCATTGATAGCCTATTTGGTTGGGCGAATTAGTGGTAGGGAGCAAAAATTTGAGGGGTTTATGACATATAATCCATTGTTTGGCTGGAGGGAGAGAGTTGAGGAGGGAATATGAAAGGGAATTAAGGGGAGCAATTCTCACATATCTCTTCCCTGCCCTTCCCTGTTAATTTAGGGGATGTTACTTTCTTTCAAACTTCCTGGTTAATTCCTACTGCACATTAAACATAATTTTGAGACTAAAAATCAAGTTTTCATGCCTAATCCACCACTAATTTTTCCATCCAATTTTCCATCATAGCCAACAGGTTGTGAGGTTTCTTCACAAAATATCATCTATCTACAAGTAGCAAGACCTAATGTCCGATAACGATAGTCCATGTCGGAAAATTGACAAGAACAAACACGTCTTGCGCGTTTAGCTTTAAAACCAATCGAGAAAAAGTGTGAAGAGCATGTCGCTCCTTTTTCTTGATTGAGAATGATGCTTGATCATACATATGTAGTTGCCTCCATCACCAATACATTATCTGTTTGAACTGCTAAAATATCTCATATATTTAGAAACAGAGCTAGCTAATAATAAGACATTCTCGCTCATCTTGCACCCTAGGTGACACACTCTAGATTATTCTTGCTCCCTCCTTCATTCGACCTTCTTTGAACATGCAAGCCGAAGATTTTTTTTCTCATAATTTTTTTTAATCTGTTTTTTATGAATATAGTGGTGATTTTATTGGACAGAAGATACCGTTTGCACTCGCTGAATATCCTTGTAGCACTCCCCGCATGAAATTATGGAGTCCATGTGGGAGCATATGAGTGAATGGCGATCGGTACATGCTCCCAAGGTGCGTGTTCCTATACCCAAGATAACTGAGAAATGGAAGCCTCCTGGCGAGGGGTGGCTAAAGATCAATTCCGATGGTGCTACGTCGAAACACGACAATAGTGCCAGTGGTGGTGCAGTCATCAGAAACCACGAGGGCGTTTTTAGGGGAGGATTCTGTCAATATTTCCCACATGTAGCTGACCCGAAAGCAGCGAAAATCCTTGCATGTAGACATGCGATTCAGGTAGCACTCGATAGGAATGTACCGAAGGTTCACTTGGAGCTGGATAGCCAAGCGGTTTGTGCAAATGATCAAACAAAAGGAAAGGAATTTGTCCGCAGTAGGGCCATGGGTCTAGGAGATCAAGGCGATGCTCAATTCAGTGGAGGAGTTCAGAGTTTCGTGGTTTTGGAGGTCTGTCAATGTTGCCGCGCACAAGCCTGCGAGAGTAGGTGTAGGTGAAGTGAGATCTGAGCTGTGGCTTGAATCTTCACCGGATTTTTTTTTTATTTTAGATGTAGTTTCAAATGCATTCCAAACTTTGTTTAGATAATAATAAAGCGGCGGCAGGTTACCCCTCAAAAGAAAACATCCTTGTAGCACCAAACCCGTGGGACGCAAATCGGGGTGCCCGTGGCCGGCCGCTGACCCACGGCCCGCCCCAGTGGCCCAGTCCTTATCATTTACACGTGTCCCGTGACGTGGCCCCAGCCTTTCGCGCCCCCCTCCAACTCTCCTTCCCCTCCCTCGTCTCTCCTCTCCGCCCCACCAGCACCACCATCACCATCTCCCTCTCACCGCGCACCTCCTCCCCGGAACCACCGCGCCGGCCCGCCCCGCGCCGCCGCCCGATCCGCCACAGCCAGCCCCGCCGCCCGGAGACCATCCTTCCAGGTGAGAGATCGACTCTCCCCCGCCCCCGCCCCCGCCCCGTGCCCGCCCAGTCCAAATCCGCGCGCAATGCTCGCTCAATTCCGCCCCGCTC
Organism: Triticum dicoccoides; assembly: GCF_002162155.2. NCBI lineage: Eukaryota > Viridiplantae > Streptophyta > Magnoliopsida > Poales > Poaceae > Triticum > Triticum dicoccoides. The sequence goes on from NC_041380.1 coordinate 586,117,653, forward strand.
GCCCGCGTCTTCGCTGTTACGAATGCGCCCTGCGGCGGGAGGGGAGTTCCCCGAGCGTCCGCCCGTCCGTGCTCGACGGGCGAGCTCGCGCGCGTCCGGGCGGGCGGTACGCGCCTCGCCGGGAATTGGTGTGGTCCGGGCTCCCTTCCCCGCGCCGCCGTGGTGAATCCCCTCCGATTTTGGAAGGAGAGAGTCCCGTGCGTACGTAGGAGTAGTCGAATTCCCTTTCGGTGTTCGAGGCCGGTGCCGGAATTGGTAACAATACTAATACTACTAGTAGTACTTACTGGTTAGCATTTTAATTTAGTAGAAGTATATACAGGCAGGGGCCGGCCGTTCGAGATTGGTCGGGGAATCAACCTGCTGTTGTTAGTCTACGCTGCAGACGACAGTGATGTCGCTGCTTCTCTGGGTTGTTGCGTGTGCGCTTGAAACTGGGGACTTGGAGCATGCTTGATGCATTTGTGTCTGGGCTTGGAACCTGCTGTGTTTGGGGTACTGTTTCGCCCGGCACCCCTGACTTCCAGACAGAGGAAACTCTTTCCTCTAGTGGTAGTTCGCACTTTGATGACAGAGGAAACTCCTCTTTCTTCCCGTGATAGTTTGCACTTTGGTGTGAATATATTCCAGCATCAGAATTCTGGAACACCACCGTGTCTGTTTTCAGGGTCACTCTCTACCTCTGCGTGAAAGCTACTCCACCACACGGAAGATTGTACATCATATATGAGATTAAGTCACTCGAACAGTCTATTTTCTTTTCGGGAAGAAACAGTCTGGTTGGTTGGTTCTGCTACGCCCGGACCCATGGAAAACTAGCACATCTGAAAGCTTACTTCACCTCTACTTTTGGTTCGGTGAATTAGTATATGGTATGTTGATACAGTCTTGATTTCTACATGGCAGAGGCAGGTGTTCAGTGAACTCATGGCGCATGATGAAGCTGTGGCTGCCCAGAAGACTGGAAAATCAGGTTCACCTCCTAAGGTAAGAATCGCTCATTTACAAGTACCCGCTGACCACTGAGATACTGCCTTCAAAGAAAGGAAGCTCTGATTTAATACAACTTGCTGACTGCTGAGAAATCGCCCGACCTTCTATGGCACGATCTTTCTGGAAATTAGTTGTATGATTTATTATAAGAAATTCATTGCCAACACAAATATATACAATTTTAAAAATTCCGTCAATGCAGCAAAGAACATCACTGGTATTACTGGCCTTCAAAAATTAATATGCAGTGTTGTTGCCTCGTTGGTCTGTCAATACAACTCACCGCAAAAAAAAGAAGGGGGGGGGGGGTGCTTGGGAAATTTCATGTGACAAATGGCTGATGGATCACCATCATTTGCAGGATCAACCAGCTCCCAGTCCATATCCTGATTGGTCGGCCATGCAGGTTGAGTGTTTTCCCGTTCTCTTACTGTCCCCACTTCCCAAAGACTGTATGACACAGTAATTTAAGCAGTAACATCAAACCTTTACAGGCATACTACGGTTCTGGTGTCATGCCACCGGCATATTTTGCCCCAGCCATAGCTGCGGGTCATCCACCTCCACCGTATATGTGGGGTCCTCAGGTATTTGGTTTTTTATCTCTCTGTACAGTGGTGTTTCTTCATGCACTGTATTGAATCCAAGTTCCTTCTCTTCATCTTTGCAGCATATGATGCCACCCCCTTTTGGAACGCCATATGCAATGTACCCACATGGTGGAGCTTACCCGCACCCGCTTGTGCCCATGGTAAACATCAGATTGCCCTGTGCTTCTTTGCACTTTGCTTAAATAAAACTCAATGTTTGAAGCTTCAGACATTTATGCACTTTTTGTGAAAAAGAAGACAAAATATATGTTGTTATCACCATCTGGAGCAGTAGTATTGTGGTTTGAAGGACACAAGGATAGTAGAGTTCCATTATGTTGGCTGAGTCTCAATTAAAATATGTTCCAGCACACTGCAATTTTGGAGCAACCTAACATAGAAGATCTGTGTTAGGAAAGATGTTGCTACACTGCAATTTCAGAACAATCAAATGGTAAATGGGTCCTTTTAATGTTCCTTTCGGTGTGCTGTAATTCACCGCCGGCTGAATAGAAGATCGTTGTTAGGAAAGATATATATGGTGTAGCTTGCTTATCAGAAGAAAAGATCTATAGTGTGAATCTGTATTCTATATTTCTATAACTTTTATGCAATATCAGATTCATACTCATTTGTAATGACCTATCGTGCCCTTTGACCATACTCATTTCCATAGTTATACTATTTTACTTCCAGCATCTGAACCTATTATGCTGATATCTTCCTTGAACACACTTCTAAGTTTCTCGTTCGGATTATTTCTGTTCATCTGATTTTTGTCTTGATGCTTTCAAGATGGCAAGTCCATTGAGCGTGGAGCCAGCCAAATCTGCAAACAGTAAGGATAAAAGTTCCAATAAGAAACTTAAGGAAATTGATGGGTCTGCAGTATCTACCGGCAGTGGTAACAGTAAAAAAACATCATCCAGGTATTTACATGTTTTTCTTCTGTTTCTGGAATCAAGTATTCCTGTCCTCTTCTGGTAAACTGACGCTATGCTCTTCTGATGGTCAATTCAGTGGGGATTATAGTGGAGAAGGCTCCAGTGATGTTAATGATCTGAAGGTACCAATTTGGATGTGTGGTTATACATGTATTGTGTTTAGTGTCTGGACAATCCTGATTTAGGCTAAAACTTTACATGTTCAGGTGAGCGGGACTCCTAGGAAACGGAGCTTGGATGGTGGATTTGGTATTTCACTTTTCTATTGACTTGTTTAATTTTCAGAGGTTCTAGTATTAGTACCTACTTTTATTAGTCATCCTGCTGCATTAGCCATCTTGCATTGTAACACTTCTCTTATGGTTTTTTTTTGGTAGGCAAACTTGCATCTTTTTTCCTTTGCTTGGAAAATAGATACACTTGCTTCTTTGAGTCGCTTCATAGCTGTAATCAAGTCCTATCCTAAGTTTCACTGTTGGCAAGAAAGTGGCTAATACCTTAAACCTTTCTCCAGACGCAGAAGCAACCGCGGCAGCAAGGAATAAAGATGTTGTAGCTTCTAGTCCTATAATTCGAAATGGCGCAATTTTGTCAAATCAGTGCTTTCCAGCTCCAGTCATTAAACCCAGTGTTACGAATGTTGCTAATTCAAGGGCAATAGGCACACCAGTGTCTCCATTGCCAGGTGTTATGGGTCCAATTCATACCGGAATATCAACTGAATTATCATCTAAGGTACATTCCATCTATTGTTTGTTTAGATCTGATAGAAAATCTGGATTATGACTGTTTTTTTTCACACAACAACCCAATTCCTAGCGTTTTTTGTTAGGTCATTATTATTGTTACGCCAACAGTATGTGCTACACCATTTCTGCTTCAGGGAATGACTTTTTTTTTTTGGAATTTCTCCATGCCAGGATGAGAGGGAAGTAAAGCGTGAAAAGAGAAAGCAATCAAATAGGGAATCTGCTAGACGGTCGAGGCTGAGAAAGCAGGTATATTGTGTTGGCCTCGTTTTCCTATTAACTCATAGGCTCTCTTGTATGTACTCTTTGATGAATGTGTTGCAATGTAGCAATATCCAATCCTCGAAAAGGGAAAGCAGTATCTGGAAACATGGACATGAAGCCAAATTGAATTTTCTCCCATATATGATTTACAAACTATTATTTGCATCTTAGTACAGTGATACTGGGACGCAGTACTGCATTTGATAGTGTCCTTTTGGTGCAGGCTGAGACAGAGGAATTGGCCACACAAGTAGAATCGCTTACAGCTGAGAACACGTCTCTAAAATCTGAAATCGGCAAGCTAACGAAAAGCTCCGAGAAGCTCAGAATAGAGAATTCTGCTCTAGTGGTATGGAACTTTTGTTTTCAGTGATAACTGGTCTATCTTTACCATGTTCCTTAGTTTGTCCGCCGGTGTTTGAATCTGCCTTTCTCTAACGGAAGAACACATCGTATCTCAGATGAAACTTAAGGGCACCGCAGCACCGACCAGCGCAGAAATGCCTCTGGACAAATCAGCAGTTGCTGCACCCTCCTCCTCTCCTCGTGTCGTGGAGAATTTCTTGTCGATGATCGACGACACAAGCAAGTCAGGTGTAAAAAACCACATGGAGCACAGCGAGCCCAAGCTCCGCCAGCTCCTCGGCTCCAGCGCGACAACGGATGTCGTGGCTGCAAACTGATTGATCAGCCTCTCTCTGGCGCAGACTAATACCTTGCATGTGGCCTGGGGTTTCAGCAAGCTCATGCTGCTCACATAACATCGGCGTGACAGTGTAGGTATTTTTATTTGGCGAGTATATTCAGGAACTCCGGCGGTCATATCTACTCCGTGTTCCGGTTCCTGACGGCTACTGTACTTTAGGCACTGATGCTGAAGTCTCATTGTGTCCATGTTTTCACTGTAATTTTATTGAGCAGTGTTGTAATATAGGGGCGTTGCGCTTCATGCCAACCTTTCTAAAAACCTTTTGAGACCTCTGAACGTGTGGTGCCATATAAACTAAAACTGTGAAGACAGTATATGCAAGAGGTTGTGTGAACATATACCGAAATTAAGTGTTTAACTTGGACCCATGTGTGTTGTTGCAATTTGTGCACTTCGTTTTTTGAGGAATCACTGCATAGGCATGCTGGCACAAGGTACATCTGCCAAGAATCGGTGTCAACCTTGCTGTTCAGTTTCCTTAACCGATGACACCGTAAAGTCGTCTATGATATTGGGTTCTTTAACCGATGACACTGTAAAGTTGTCTATGATATTCCTGATCATGATGGAGCTATGCTGGTCAATATGGGGGAAGACTGTTGCATTCCCGGCTTCCCAAATCTTTCAGAGGACAAGGCGCCACCACATCTTTCAGAGGGCAAGGCGCCCCATTTCGTGATGCTGGCATCGGAGTCAATGATATGCTTGTGAAGTTGTAATGAAGGTTGAGCCAACTGTCGACCTTGTTGGGAACCTCCCGAATATTATCATTACGGCTCGGTTAAGGAGATCATAATGACCCCATTGAATCAAGAATCCGGCAACAAAGACGACATGGACTGCAAGTCTGCAACTCCAAACACACAACATGGGATGGGCGATTACGTATGTTAGAAATTACACCGTTTCTCACCATAGATGAGACTAGTATGGTAGGTTCAATGGAGTGTGAGGGTAGGTTGTCTTCTTTTTTTTTACAGGAACTAGCAAAACGGCCCGTGCGTTGTAATGGGAAAAAAAATCATAATCTTCAATGGCCATGACCATATTTTGCTGCATCCCCGAGATACACTATCACTCTCATTGTCGTGAAATCGTGAACAATTTTTGAAAATCATGAACATTTTTTAAACTCGTGAGCATATCTGAAATTATGAACATTTTTCAAATTCTTGAACATTTTTACAGATTTCGAACATTTTCTAAAATCATAAAGATTTTATACTGTTTGCAAAAAAATAAAAAATGTTAAAAAATTTGAAACATTTTTCTTGAATAGGCGAACATTTGTAGAATCAACGAACATATCTTTGGAAATTGGTGGAATTTTTTTTGAAATTCACGGACATTTTTTAAAATGCATGATAATTTTTTGAATCAGCAGACATTTTCTGAATCAATAATCTATTTTGTAAGTCACGAACAGTTTTTGAATTCATGAACATTTTTTGTATTGGCGAAATTTTGTTCAATTTCATTAACATTTTTTAATACACAAACTTTTTTAAAAAATCATGAACATTTTTTGATTTCCCAAACATTAGTTTTCAAAATTGCTGACATCATTTTAGTATGAAATATTTTTTGAGAAATAGTGAACATTTTCTGAATCCACAAACATTTGTGAATTATTAAATATTTTATTGCAAAATTAGCATTTTTTATTTTTCGGAATTGTTTTGAAGTCACAAATTATTTAAATTGTAAAAAACAAAGACAAAAAAGGAAAACGAAATATTAAAAACAAGCCACTCGGACATGGGCTGGCCCAAACAGGCGCGATGTGTCTTCTCCCAGCACGCAGAGCGCGGTATGGAAGGTTCCTACTGCATGGGCCAGCCTAGCCCCTTTATTATTAATTATTAGGTATAGATATAAGATGTTATTCACAGATAATTGACATATCATTTTACAAATAATTGAGAAATAAAGTCAGGAATCAAACTCTCCGAAATATCAGAGGATCTATTTGTATAAGAACAACTAGCTAGAGCATCCTATAATGTGTTTGCTTCTCGATAGCAATGGATGCATCGGATAGTGAGGATAGGTTGTCTTAGTTGTGGGACTTGTTGGTTTTATGATATTTGGTACGACGGAATTGTGCCTCTTGGGTTGTCTGGTGGCATTTGATACGTCCATTTTGCATCATGCTTTTATATCGATATTTATTGCATTATGGACTGTTATTACACATAATGTCACAATACTTATGTCTATTCTCCCTTATTTTACAAGGTTTACATAAAGAGGGAGAATGCCGGCAGCTGGGATTCTGGGCTGGAAAAGGAGCAAATATTAGAGACCTATTTTTCACAGCTCCAAAAGTCCTGAAACTTCACGGAAGTCATTTTTAGAATATATAAAAAATACCGAGCGCAAGAAGTTCCAGAGGGGGGCCACACCCTGGGCACGAGGGTGGGGGCGCGCCCTACCCCCCTAGGCGCGCCCCTGCCTCGTGGGCCCCCCGGTGGCCCTTCGATGCCCATCTTCTGCTATATGGAGTCTTTCGATGGGAAAAAATCATAAGCAAGCTTTCGGGACGAGACTCCGCTGCCATGAGGCGGAACCTTGGCGGAATCAATCTAGGGCTCCGGCGGAGCTGTTCTGCCGGAGACACTTCCCTCCGGGAGGGGAAAAGCATCGCCATCGTCATCACCAACGATCCTCTCATCGGGAGGGGGTCAATCTCCATCAACATCTTCACCAGCACCATCTCCTCTCAAACCCTAGTTCATCTCTTGTATCCAATTCTTGTCTCCAAGTCTGGGATTGGTACCTGTGGGTTGCTAGTAGTGTTGATTACTCCTTGTAGTTGATGCTAGTTGGTTTATCTGGTGGAAGATCATATGTTCATATCCTATATGCATATTAATACCCCTCTTATTATGAACATGAATATGCTTTGTGAGTAGTTACGTTTGCTCCTGAGGACATGGGAGAAGTCTTGCTATTAGTAGTCATGTGAATTTGGTATTCGTTCGATATTTTGATGAGACGTATGTTGTCTCTCCTCTAGTGGTGTTATGTGAACGTCGACTACATGACACTTCACCATTATTTGGGCCTAGAGGAAGGCATTGGGAAGTAATAAGTAGATGATGGGTTGCTAGAGTGACAGAAGCTTAAACCCTAGTTTATGCGTTGCTTCGTAAGGGACTGATTTGGATCCACATGTTTCATTCTATGGTTAGGTTTGCCTTAATACTTTTGTTGTAGTTACGGATGCTTGCAATATAGGTTAATCATAAGTGGGATGCTTGTCTAAGTAAGGACAACACCCAAGCACCGGTCCACCCACATATCAGATTATCAAAGTACCGAACGTGAATCATATGATCGTGATGAAACCTAACTTGACGATAATTCCCATGTGTCCTCGGGAGTGCTTTTCTCTATATAAGAATTTGTCCAGGCTTGTCCTTTGCTACAAAAAGGATTGGGCCACCTTGCTGCACTTTATTTACTTTTGTTACTTGTTGCTCGTTACAAATTATCTTATCACAAAACTATCTGTTACATATAATTTCAGTGCTTGCAGAGAATACCTTGCTGAAAACCGCTTATCATTTTCTTATGCTCCTCGTTGGGTTCAACACTTTTACTTATCAGACTACAATAGATCCCCTATACTTGTGGGTCATCAAGACTCTTTTCTGGCGCCGTTGCCGGGGAGTGAAGCGCCTTTGGTAGGTGGAATTTGGTAAGGAAAAATTTATATAGTGTACTGAAATTTACTGTCACTTGTTACTATGGAAAGTAATCCTCTGAGGGGCTTGTTCGGGGTATCTTCTGTTGGAGAACGTAGCAGAAATTCAAAATTTTCCTACGTGTCACCAAGATCTATCTATGGAGAGACCAGCAACGAGGGGAAGGAGAGTGCATCTACATACCCTTGTAGATCGCTGCTAAATGGAAGCGTTCAAGAGAACGGGGTTGAAGCAGTCGTACTCGTCGTGATCCAAATCACCGGAGATCCTAGTGCCGAACGGACGACACCTCCGCGTTCAACACACGTACAGCCCGATGACGTCTCCCATGCCTTGATCCAGCAAGGAGAGAGGGAGAGGTTGAGGAAGACTCCATCCAGCAGCAGCACAACAACGTGGTGGTGGTGGAGGAGCATGGTGATCCAGCAGGGCTTCGCCAAGCACCGCGAGATATGAGGAGAAAGAGAGGTAGGGCTGCGCCAGGGAGAGGTCAAAAACTCATCTGTTGGCAGCCCCAAGTCCTCAAGTATATATAGGGGAGAGGGAGGGGTGCGCCCCACCTAGGGTTCCATCCTAGGGGCGGCGGCCAGCCCCAATCCCATCTAGGGTGGCGGCCAAGTGGAGGGGGAGAGGGAGGCGCACCAGGCATGGGCCCTAAGGCCCATCTGCCCTTAGGGTTTGCCCCCCTCCTCCCCTTAGGCGCCTTGGGCCCTTGTGGGGGGTGCACCAGCCCACCTGGGGCTGGTCCCCTCCCACACTTGGCCCATGCAGCCCTCCGGGGCTTGTGGCCCCACTTGGTGGATCCCCGGGACCCTCCCGGTGGTCCCGGTACGTTACCGATAAAACCCGAAACTTTTCCGGTGACCAAAACAGGACTTCCCATATATAAATCTTTACCTCCGGACCATTCCGGAACTCCTCGTGACGTCCAGGATCTCATCCAGGACTCCGAACAACATTCGGTAACCACGTATATCTATTCCCTATAACCCTAGCGTCATCGAACCTTAAGTGTGTAGACCCTACGGGTTCGGGAACCATGCAGACATGATCGAGATAACTCTCCGGTCAATAACCAACAGCGGGATCTGGATACCCATGTTGGCTCCCACATATTCCACGATGATCTCATCGGATGAACCACGATGTCAAGGACTTAATCAATCCGGTATACAATTCCCTTTGTCTAGCGGTACGATACTTGCCCGAGATTCGATCGTCGGTATCCCGATACCTTGTTCAATCTCGTTACCGGCAAGTCTCTTTACTCGTTCCGTAACACATCATCCCGTGATCAACTCCTTGATCACATTGTGCACATTATGATGATGTCCTACCGAGTGGGCCCAGAGATACCTCTCCGTCACACGGAGTGACAAATCCCAGTCTCAATTCGTGCCAACCCAACAGACACTTTCGGAGATACCCGTAGTGCACCTTTATAGACACCCAGTTATGTTGTGACGTTTGGCACACCCAAAGTATTCCTATGGTATCCGGGAGTTGCACAATCTCATGGGCTAAGGAAATGATACTTGACATTAGAAAAGCTTTAGCATACGAACTACACGATCTTGTGCTAGGCTTAGGATTGGGTCTTGTCCATCACATCATTCTCCTAATGATGTGATCCCGTTATCAACGACATCCAATGTCCATGGTCAGGAAACCGTAACCATCTATTGATCAACGAGCTAGTCAACTAGAGGCTTACTAGGGACATTGTGTTGTCTATGTATCCACACATGTATCTGAGTTTCCTATCAATACAATTCTAGCATGGATAATAAACGATTATCATGAACAAGGAAATATAATAATAACCAATTTATTATTGCCTCTAGGGCATATTTCCAACATCTTCACCCCGAGCAGTAGAGCAAATAGTTGCTCCTCAACCTACTGAACCTACTGAAAATGAAAATGTCTGCTTTGAAATTCCTTCGGGTATGATAGAAAAACTGCTAGCTAAGCCTTTTGCAGGAGATGGAAGATTACATCCTGATGAGAACCTAATATATGTGGATGAAGTTTGTGGATTATTTAAGCTTGCAGGTATGCCCTATGATGTTATCAAGAAGAAGGTCTTCCCTTTATCTTTGGAGGGAGATGCATTGACATGGTATAGGCCATGTGATGATATGGGATCATGGAACTACAAACGACTGAAATTGGAATTTCATTAGAAGTTTTATCGTATGCATCTTGTTCATCGTGATCATAATTATATATATATAATTTTTGGCCTCACGAAAGAGAAAGCATCGCTCAAGCTTGGGGGAGGCTTAAGTCAATGTTATATTCATGCCCCAATCATGAGCTCTCAAGAGAAATGATTATTCAAAAAATTTATGCTCGACTTTCTAATAACAACTGCACCATGCTCGATGCTTCTTGTGTTGGCTCTTTTATGATGAAGACTATTGAATTCAAATGGGATTTATTGGAAAGAATTAAACGCAACTCTGAAGATTGGGATCTTGACGAAGGTAAGGAGTCAGGTATGACACCTAAGTTTGATTGTGTTAAATCTTTTATGGATACCGATGTTTTCCATAAATTTAGCACTAAATATGGACTTGACTCTGAGATAGTAGCTTCTTTCTGTGAATATTTTGCCACTCATGTTGATCTCCCTAAGGATAAGTGGTTTAAATACCATCCTCCCATTGAACTAAAAGTAGCTGCACCTATTAAAGTTGAAGAAAAGATTGTCACTTATAATGATCCTATGATTCCTGCTGCTTATGTTGAGAAACCACATTTTCCTGTTAGGATAAAAGATCATGCTAAAGCTTCAACTGTGGTTCATAAAAGAAATATTAGAACCTATACACCTCCTAATCAAGTCAAAGTTGAACCTAATATTTCTATTGTTAAGGATCTCTTGGCTGATAATATTGGTAGGCATGTTATTTATTTCTGTGATGAAACTGCTAGAATTGCTAGACCTTGTGCTAAAGATAAACATAGACTTGTGGTAGGCATGCCTGTTATTTCTGTTAAAATAGGAGATCATTGTTATCATGGCTTGTGTGATATGGGTGCTAGTGCTAGTGCAATACCTATTGACTTATACAAAGAAATTATGCATGATATTGCACCTGCTGAGTTAGAAGAAATTGATGTCACCATTAAACTTGTCAATAGAGATACTATTTCACCAATGGGAATTGTTAGAGATGTTATAGTCTTGTGTGGGCAAACTAAATATCCTATTGATTTTCTTGTTCTTGGTTCCCCACAAGATAGCTTTTGTCCCATTATATTTGGTAGACCATTCTTAAACACTGTTAATGCTAGGATAGACTGCAAAAAGGATGTTATTACTATTGGTTTAGGTGATATGTCTCATGAGTTCAACTTTTCTAAATTTCGTAGACAACACCGTGAAGAAGAATTGCCTAGTAAAGATGAAATTATTGGTCTTGCTTATATTACCATACCTCCTAGTGATCCTTTAGAACAATATTTGCTAGACCATGAAAATGATATGTATATGAATGAAAGAAGGGAAATAAATGAAGTGTTCTTTAAACAGGGACCTATTCTGAAACACAACTTGCCTGTTGAAATCTTAGGGGATCCTCCTCCACCCAAGGGTGATCCCGTGTTTGAGGTTAAACCATTGCCTGATACTCTTAATTATGCTTATCTTGATGAAAAGATATACCTTGTTATTATTAGTGCTAACCTTTCAGAGAAGGAGGAAGAAAAAATATTGAAAACTCTAAAGAAGCACCATGCTGCTATTGGATATACTCTTGATGATCTTAAGGGCATTAGTCCCACCCTATGTCAACACAAAAAAAATTTGGAAAAAGATGCCAAACCAGTTATTGATCACCAACGACGACTGAATCCTAAGATGGAAGAAGTGGTAAGAAAATAAATACTAAAGCTCCTTGAGGCAGGTATAATTTATCCTGTTGCTGATAGTCAGTTGTTAAGTCCTGTCCATTGTGTTCCTAAGAAGGGAGGTATTACTGTCGTTCCTAATGATAAAGATGAATTGATTCCGCAAAGAATTATTACAGGTTATAGGATGGTAATTGATTTCCGCAAATTAAATAAGGCTACTAAAAAGATCATTACCCCTTACCTTTTATTGATCAAATGCTAGAAAGATTATCCAAATATACACATTTTTGCTTTCTAGATAGTTATTCTGGTTTCTCCCAAATACCTGTGTCAGCTGATGATCAATCTAAGACCACTTTTACTTGCCCTTTCGGTACTTTTGCTCATAGATGTATGCCTTTTGGTTTATGTAATGCACCTTCTACCTTTCAAAGATGCATGATGGCTATATTTTCTGATTTTTGTGAAAAGATATGTGAGGTATTCATGGATTATTTCTCCGTTTATGGATCCTCTTTTGATGATTGCTTAAGCAACCTTGATCGAGTTTTGCAGAGATGTGAAGAAACTAACCTTGTTTTGAATTGGGAGAAATGCCACTTTATGGTTAATGAAGGTATTGTCTTGGGGCACAAAATTTCTGAAAGAGGCATTGAAGTTGATAAAGCTAAAGTTGATGCTATTGAAAAGATGTCGTGTCCCAAGGACATCAAAGGTATAAGAAGTTTCCTTGGTCATGCCAGTTTTTATAGGAGGTTCATTAAGGACTTATCAGAAATTTCTCAGCCTCTGACTAATTTATTACAAAAAGATATACCATTCATCTTTGATGATGATTGTGTAGAAGCCTTTGAAATGCTTAAGAAAGCATTAATCTCTGCACCTATTGTTCATCCACCTGATTGGAATTTACCTTTTGAAATTATGTGTGATGCTAGTGATTATGCTGTAGGTGCTGTTCTAGGGCAAAGGGTTGATAAGAAATTAAATGTTATTCAATATGCTAGTAAAACTCTAGACAATGCTCAAAGAAATTATGCCACTACTGAAAAAGAATTTTTAGCAGTTGTATTTGCTTGTGATAAGTTCAGACCTTATATTGTTGATTCTAAAGTAACTATTCACACGGATCATGCTGCTATTAAATATCTTATGGAAAAGAAAGATGCTAAACCTAGACTTATTAGACGGGTTCTCTTGCTACAAGAATTTGATTTGCATATTATTGATAGAAAGGGAGCTGAGAACCCCGTTGCAGACAACTTATCTAGGTTAGAAAATGTTCTTGATGACCCACTACCTATTGATGATAGCTTTCCTGATGAACAATTAATGTCATAAATGCTTATCACACTGCTCCATGGTATGCTGATTATGCTAATTACATTGTTGCTAAGTTTATACCACCTAGTTTCACATACCAACAAAAGAAAAAGTTTTTCTATGATTTAAGACATTAATTTTGGGATGACCCACATCTTTATGAAGAAGGAGTAGATGGTGTTATTAGACATTGTGTACCTGATCATGAACAGGAACAGATCCTACGCAAGTGTCACTCCGAAGATTATGGAGGACACCACGCTGGAGATAGAACTGCACATAAGGTATTGCAATCCGGTTTTTATTGGCCTACTCTCTTCAAGGATGCCCGTAAGTTTGTCTTATCTTGTGATGAATGTCAAATAATTGGTAATATTAGTAGATGTCAATAAATGCGTATGAATTATTCACTTGTTATTGAACCATTTGATGTTTGGGGTCGTTTCCTTCCTCTAATGGATATACACATATTTTAGTTGATGTTGATTACGTTACTAAGTGGGTAGAAGCTATTCCAACTAGTAGTGCTGATCATAACACCTCTATTAAGATGTTTAAAGAAGTTATTTTTCTGAGGTTTGGAGTCCCTAGATATTTAATGACTGATGGTGGTTCACATTTTATTCATGGTGCTTTCTGTAAAATGCTTGATAAGTATGATGTTAATCATAGTTGGATCTCCTTATCACCCACAGTCTAGTGGTCAAGTAGAATTGTGTAATAGAGAACTCAAATTAATTTTGCAAAAGACTGTTAATAGATCTAGAAAGAATTGGTCCAAGAAACTTGATGATGCATTATGGGCCTGTAGAACTGCATATAAAAATCCTATGGGTATGTCTCCGTATAAAATGGTTATGGAAAAGCATGTCACTTACCTCTTGAACTAGAACATAAGGCTTATTGGGCTATTAAAGAGCTCAATTATGATTTCAAACTTGCCGGTGAGAAAAGGTTATTTGACATTAGCTCACTTGATGAATGGAGAACCCAAGCCTATGAGAATGCCAAATTGTTTAAAGAAAAGGTTAAAAGATGGCATGACAAAAGGATACAAAAGCGTGAGTTTAATGAAGGTGATTATGTATTGCTATACAACTCTCATTTAAGATTTTTTGTAGGAAAGCTTCTCTCTAAATGGGAAGGTCCTTACGTTATCGAGGAGGTCTATCGTTCCGGTGCCATAAAAATCAACAACTTCGAAGGCACAAATCCGAAGGTGGTGAATGGTCAAAGAATCAAACATTATATCTCAGGTAATCCTATAAATTTTGAAACCAATGTTATTGAAACTGTAACCCCGGAGGAATACATAAGGGACACTTTCCGGAATGTTTCAGACTTCGAAAAGGAATAGGTATGTGGTACGGTAAGTAAACCGACTCCAAAACAGTTCTAATGGCAAATTTTCTCTGTTTTGGAATATTTAGAAAAATAGAAAAATAAGAAGCAGTCCGGGAAGGACACGACGGCTCCACGAGGGTGGAGGGCGCACCCTACCCCCTGGGCGCGCCCCCTGCCTAGTGGGCACCTCGTGTGCTCTCCGGACTCCGTTTTCTTGCACTATATGTATTTTGGTCGGTAAAAATTCATTATATAATCTCCCAAAGGTTTTGACCATAGTACCACGCAAATATCTTCTGTTTTTGTTTCGAGCTGTTTCTGCTGCAGATTTAGAGCAAGATGTTTTCTCAAGAGTCGGTCGGGGAGAGCCGGGTGCCTCATCCGACGCCGGGACCAAGATCAAATAGTGATGCTGGCCACTTTGGGCGATCAACATAAGAAGAGATGGAGGCCAATTTGAAAAGGATAGATACCATGGAAGAGGATCAAGAAGTTACTTCTCGTTTCCGATCTGGACTCATGAAGGGGGAACTACAGAGCTTGGCAATCCCAAACTCGGTTATCCCTTCCAATGTTAGATTTATTTCTTATGAAAATATGAAGAAGAGCGTCACTTGTTCTCCCGCAGCTATGCAACACCCTTGGGTGCAAGGAGCTTTGGTCGTTACAGGAAAGCTTCGAAAGGAAATAATGGACCTCAAGCAGCAAGTCAATAAACTTGAGGAGGAGAATCGTATCCTGAGGGGCATCATCGCCAAGAATATCACATCACCATCCCCGAAAAAGGAAACATAATCATAAGGGTATGGGCACTCCCCTTGGCAACTGCCAAGCTTGGGGGACTGCCCTGGTATCGTATCACCATCACTTCTATCTTTACTATTTTTCTTAGTTCGATCCTTTTGGTAATATCTTGATCTAGTAGCATAAAAGTTTTAGTATGATCTAGTTGTGAGTTTTGCTTTATGATCCTTCTATGTAATCGAGTCCGTGAGCTATATATAATAAAGATTAGTGTTGAGTCAAGGGATTGATTATTTTGCCATGATCTTGAGTGAATAAAAGAAAAGAGAAAGGATAAAAATAAAATAAAAGAGATCATATGGGTCTTATGAAGAGTAATGAGCTCACATAGAACGAGTATGATGAATAAAAGTTGTTGAGAGTTGACAAACATAGTTTTGGTCATCGCTGCAATTAATAGGAAGTAATAAAGAAAGAGAGGTCTTCACATATAAATACACTATCTTGGACATCTTTTATGATTGTGAGCACTCATTAAAATATGACATGCTAAAGAGTTGACGTTGGACAAGGAAGACAACGTAATGGGTTATGTTTTCTTACATCTGAGATAAATTATATTGTCATGGATCATCCAACATGATTGAGCTTGCCTTTCCCCCTCATGTTAGCCAAATTCTTTGCACCAAGTAGAGATACTACTTGTGCTTCCAAACACCCTTAAACCAGTTTTGCCATGAGAGTCCACCATACCTACCTATGGATTGAGTAAGATCCCTCAAGTAAGTTGTCATCGGTGCAAGCAATAAAAATTGCCCTCTACATATGTATGACTTATTAGTGTGGGAGAAAATAAGCTTTATACGACCGTGTGATACAGAAAAAATAAAAGCGATGGACTGCATAATAAAGGTCCATATCACAAGTGGCAATATAAAGTGACGTTCTTTCGCATTAAGATTTTGTTCATCCAACCATAAAAGTGCATGACAACCTCTGCTTCCCTCTGCAAAGGGCCTATCTTTTACTTTTATCTCCTACCTTGCATAAGAGTCATGGTGATCTTCACCCTTCCTTTTTACATTTTATCTTTTGGCAAGCACAACATGTTGGAAAGATCCTGGTATATATGGCTAATTGGATGTGAGTTTTCATGAACTATTATTGTTGACATTACCCTTGAGGTAAAACGTTGGGAGGCAAAACTATAAGCCCCTATCTTTCTCTGTGTCCGATTAAAACTCCATACCCATAAGTATTGCGTGAGTGTTAGCAATTGTGAAAGACTATATGATAGTTGAGTATGCGGACTTGCTGAAAAGCTCTTATATTGACTCTTTCCTATGTTATGATAAATTGCAATTGCTCCAATGACTGAGATTACAGTTTGTTAGTTTTCAATGAAGTTTATGATTCATACTTGAAATTGTGATTGAATTGTTACTCTAGCATAAGAGATCATATGACAAGAATTATACAAGTTGTTGTTCTAAGAATGATCATGATGCCCTCATGCCCGTATTTTATTTTTATCGACACCTCTATCTCTAAACATGTGGACATATTTTTCGATTTCGGCTTTCGCTTGAGGGCAAGCGAAGTCTAAGCTTGGGGGAGTTGATACGTCCATTTTGCATCATGCTTTTATATCGATATTTATTGCATTATGGGTTGTTATTACACATTATGCTACAATACTTATGCCTATTCTCTCTTATTTTACAAGGTTTACATAAAGAGGGAGAACGCCGGCAGCTGGGATTCTGGGATGGAAAAGGAGCAAATATTAGAGACCTATTCTCCACAGCTCCAAAAGTACTGAAACTTCACGGAAGTCATTTTCAGAATATATAAAAAATACTGAGCGCAAGAAGTTCCAGAGGGGGGCCACACCCTAGCCACAAGGGTGGGGGCGCGCCCTGCCCCACTAGGCGTGCCCCCTACCTCATGGGCCCCCCGGTGGCCCTCCGATGCCCATCGTCTGCTATATGGAGTCTTTCGATGAGAAAAAAAATCATAAGCAAGCTTTCGGGACGAGACTCCACCGCCACGAGGCAGAACCTTGGCGGAATCAATCTAGGGCTCCGGCGGAGCTGTTCTGCCAGGGACACTTCCCTCCGGGAGGGGGAAATCATCGCCATCGTCATCACCAATGATCTTCACATCAGGAGGGGGTCAATCTCCATCAACATCTTCACCAGCACCATCTCCTCTCAAACCCTAGTTCATCTCTTATATCCAATTCTTGTCTCCAAGTCTGGGGTTGGTACCTGTGGGTTGCTAGTAGTGTTGATTACTCCTTGTAGTTGATGCTAGTTGGTTTATTTGGTGGAAGATCATATGTTCATATCCTATATTCATATTAATACCCTTCTGATTATGAACATGAATATGCTTTGTGAGTAGTTACGTTTGTTCCCGAGGACATGGGAGAAGTCTTGCTATTAGTAGTCATGTGAATTTGGTATTCGTTCGATATTTTGATGAGATGTATGTTGTCTCTCCTCTAGTGGTGTTATGTGAACGTCGACTACATGACACTTCACCATTATTTGGGCCTAGAGGGAGGCATTGGGAAGTAATAAGTAGATGATGGGTTGCTAGAGTGCTACCTCTTGAGCACTGCGTTGGTTTTCCCTTGAAGAGGAAAGGGTGATGCAGCAAAGTAGCGTAAGTATTTCCCTCAGTTTTTGAGAACCAAGGTATCAATCCAGTAGGAGGCCGCGCACGAGTCCCTCGCACCTACACAAACAAATAAATCCTCGCAACCAATGCAATAAGGGGTTGTCAATCCCTACACGATCACTTACGAGAGTGAGATCTGATAGATATGATAGGATAATATTTTTGGTATTTTTATGATAAAGAGAAATAAAAGATGCAAGTAAAATAAATGGCAAAGGAAATAACCAAGTATTGGAAGATTAATATGATGGAAGATAGACCCGGGGGCCATAGGTTTCACTAGTGGCTTCTCTCAAGATCATAAGTATTTACAGTGGGTGAACAAATTACTGTTGAGCAATTGACAGAATTGATCATAGTTATGAGAATATCTAGGTATGATCATGTATATAGGCATCACGTCCGAGACAAGTAGACCGACTCCTGCCTGCATCTACTACTATTACTCCACACATCGACCGCTATCCAGCATGCATCTAGAGTATTAAGTTCAAGAGAACAGAGTAACGCTTTAAGCAAGATGACATGATGTAGAGGGATAAACTCATGTAATATGATGTAAACCCCATCTTGTTATCCTCGATGGCAACAATACAATACGTGCCTTGCTGTCCCTACTGTCACTGGGAAAGGACACCGCAAGATTGAACCCAAAGCTAAGCACTTCTCCCATTGCAAGAAAGATCAATCTAGTAGGCCAAACCAAACTGATAATTCAAAGAGACTTGCAAAGATAACCAATCATACATAAAAGAATTCAGAAAAGATTCAAATACTGTTCATAGATAAACTTGATCATAAACCCACAATTCATCGGTCTCAACAAACACACTGCAAAGAAGATCACATCGAATAGATCTCCACAAGAGAGGGGGAGAACTTTGTATTGAGATCCAAAAGAGAGAAGAAGCCATCTAGCTAATAACTATGGACCTATAGGTCTGAAGTAAACTACTCACACTTCATCGGAAGGGCTATGGTGTTCATGTAGAAGCCCTCCGTGATCGATTCCCCCTCCGGCGGAGCTCCAGAAATGGCCCCAAGATGGGATCTCATGGATACAGAAAGTTACGGCGGTGGAATTAGGGTTTTGGCTCTGTATCTGGTAGTTTGGGGTACATAGGTATATATAGGAGGAAGGAGTACGTCAGTGGAGCAACAGGGGGGCCATGAGGGTGGAGGGTGCGCCTGGGGGGGGGGGGGGTAGGTGCGCCCCCTACCTCGTGCCTTCCTCGTTGATTGCTTGACGTAGGGTCCAAGTCCTCTGGATCATGTTCGTTCCAAAAATCACGTCCCCGAAGGTTTCATTCCATTTGGACTCCATTTGATATTCTTTTTCTGTGAAACCCTAAAATAGGCAAAAAAAAATAGCAATTCTGGGCTGGGCCTCCGGTTAATAGGTTAGTCCCAAAAATAATATAAAAGTGCATAATAAAGCCCAATAATGTCCAAAACAGAATATAATATAGCATGGAACAATCAAAAATTATAGGTACGTTGGAGACGTATCATAGAGTGACAGAAGCTTAAACCCTAGTTTATGTGTTGCTTCGTAAGGGGCTGATTTGGATCCACATGTTTCATGCTATGGTTAGGTTTACCTTAATACTTTTATTGTAGTTGCGGATGCTTGCAATAGAGGTTAATCATAAGTGGGATGCTTGTCCAAGTAAGGATAGCACCCAAGCACCGGTCCACCCACATATCAGATTATCAAAGTACCAAACGCGAATCATATGATCGTGATGAAACCTAGCTTGACGATAATTCCCATGTGTCCTCTGGAGCGCTTTTCTCTATATAGGAATTTGTCCAGGCTTGTCCTTTGCTACAAACAGGATTGGGCCACCTTGCTTCACTTTATTTACTTTTGTTACTTGTTGCTCGTTACAAATTATCTTATCACAAAACTATCTGTTACCTATAATTTCAGTGCTTGCAGAGAATACCTTGCTGAAAACCGCTTATCATTTCCTTCTGCTCCTCGTTGGGTTCAACACTTTTACTTATCGAAAGGACTATGATAGATCCCCTATACTTGTGGGTCATCAGCATGTTTGGGGGGAGCATTTTGATGCCAAACTTCATAAAACCAACAAGTCCCAACCCAAGGGGTGTCAAAGAGCAGATGTTTTGGATGTGAATATATTTTATACCTAAACCAGCATGTTCATTTGGCTTGCAAACATTTTCCATGAAATTAAAAACTAGGCACCCCTACAAGTTTGATCCTCAACCCAGAAGAGGGCCCACCTCAAAGCATCAAGCCCTTTGATAACTTTTTGGGCACGCAAAAAACAAATATGTAGTGAATGTCAAGCGACTCTATGACGTAGGATAGGAGGGTTAACCTTCCACCTTTGGACAAAAATATATATCACCAATGAAATAGAAGACATTTGTGAGTGATGGGTTTAAAGGCGGACGAGGGCAACTTTTAGGTGGACAGAGGTATGCCCAGGTAAGTTTGTGGAAAGGAGGAGGCTAAAAAACCTATTTGTAACTGCGATGGAGGTTGAGGTAGGTATTTCAACGGTAGGGTGAAATCATGTAGAGGTTGTAGATGGGATGTCATAACAAGTTTTGGTTGCCATATTAAATTACTACTACCTTCGTTCGGGTTTATTAATCCTGTATTTTGTGCTAAACTTTGACCTTAGATTTGACTAGCAAAATATAAGTTATATGCCATAAAATTTACATTTTAGATCTGTATTTGAAAGAAGTTTTCGATTATATTATTTTTGTTACATATAAATTATATTTTTTATAGTTAAATACATGGTCAAACTTTGCCCAAAATGCGATGTAGCGACCCGATCCCAATGGACCGTAGTCTCTGTGCTTAAATGTCATCCTTGTATCAGTATTGCTGACACACACAGTACTCGAGGATTTATAACAGAGTTCAATCACACACTTATTACATCGAGTGTCTCATAAAGAGTACTTATTACAATAATATGGCTGAAGGCCATCTAAATAACTGCGGAAGCTTCGAAAATAAATAAGTCCATCCAACTCCACGGCAAAACTGAATGCATGACAATGACCTATCGCACCTTACTCTTCGTTTGAAAATTCTGCAACATGATACATTGCAGTCGTGTAGCTCAGCACATGGAATATGCTGGCAAGATCACACTATAGAGAAAAATGTTGAAATAATAGGTATCACCACATGCATATTTGGCTGGTGGAGACTCTAAGTTTAACATTTGCATAAAGCTAATTTTCCCTACAACAAAAAGGAATATATTTTATTTAACTACCAAGTTTATGCCATTATTGAGAAGGTTCCCCCAACTCAATCCCAAAAGAATATTAATAACCCAACAAATTCAATAAGTAAGTGTCAAGATCAAACAATAATTCAAATATCAGATACTCAAGATGTCCATAACCGGGGACACAGCTAATCATGATTAGTTTATACACTCTGCAGAGGTTTGCGCACTTTTCCCCACAAGACTCGACCACATCCATGATCGGAAGATCGAGACATAGTCTTTCTGAAGCATTAACTCTTTACTCTTGGTAGATAGTACCACCTACTTTTCCCTATATCTGCTAGCCTACCACTGAAAGAGGTCACACAACTTACTCAACTATGCCAGAGCCCATAATGGCTTGTGTCTGCACACAGAAGTTTTTAGCATGAATAATATTATGATCCCGTCGAGCCTGGGCGGCATTCCATAGGATGATCACACGGGTACTCCGGGATATCCTAGGACAACACTGGGTTCCCCAGGTGCCCGCAACTAATCCACCCAGGTGTGTATTAAAGTAGCCACCTTAAGTTTCCCTTACGCATTACTCACGCAACTTTCATGAATCACGCATACCAATCCCCGTCTACGAGCATGGCTAAGCAATATGAGCATAACGTATATTCCCAGGGTGATAAAAGGTATTAGGTTCCTACCTCATCAACTACTTAACAACAACTACATGTTCCCAATCCTACTCATGCAATGTTTGAGGGTTGAAACTAATGCATAAAAACTTGGTAATAAAGGGATAGGATCAAAGTGTAACTTGCCTTGCTAATGATCGAAAAACCCTAGAGATTCGTAGTAGCAAGCTTCGCACTCTGGAAAATCAATCATAGACAAAGAATAGCATACATAAGCACTCAAGCATAAGAGGCAAAGTTAAAACCAAATAAAAAGATCTAAACAGAAGATTCAAGTGAAGCGCTCTGATTTGCAAAAAGAATCAATGAAATCGGAGATACGAAACTTAAGTTACGAACAAAAGAAGTTCAAATCAAATCTGATTGAAACCAAATTTTAAACTTTCAAAAACATGATTAAGTTGATTATCTAAACAAAGGGGGTCATAATGAAGAATTTGGCGTTGGTTTCGTTGGATTTGGATAAACGAGCAAAAAGTTGTGATCAGTTAAATACCAGGTACTAAACTACGAAGAAAATAATTACAGATAGGTCCCTGGTCGAAAATAAACAGAAAAAGAAAAATCTAACGAATGAACGTTCGCTACAGAAACCTAACGAACGAAAACCGTTTGCTACCGAGGACTAACGGACGAACGTCCGCTAAATAAAGTAAACTAAATAATAAATCGGGTTAAAAACAAAAATGAAAAAAAACGGATCGGGGTCGGCGGTTTATATTGGTTCGGCGGATCGGCGAGAAAAACTTACGGCGGCGACGATGGTTGGCGGTGGCGGTGGCTCCGGCGAGGGCTGTGGGCAGCGATGATGGCTGCGAGGCGGTGCGGGCGAGAGGTGGGGTGGCGCGGCGGCGGCTAGAGGCAGTGTCGGCGGCGGCGAGAGGCGGTGTCGGCGGCGTTCTACGACGACGGCGGCTCGGCTTGAGGTGGCGGGAGGTGGCGGCGGTTGTGAGGAGAGAGGGCAGTCGGGCCTCGCCTTTTAAAGGCCAGGGGGCGAGGCGGCTTAGGGAAGGGGGCACCGGGCGGTGTCCCGCTCGGACACGGGCGGCGGCGATGTCGTGCGTCGGCTGGACTCCGGCTCGGGGTCGATGGCGGCGGCCTGGGCCGGCTGGGCTTCGGCCCAGTCGGCCCGAAGAAGTTTTTTTAAATAACCTCATGAAGAAAAATCCGAATAAAATAAAATAAAAATTCCTAAAATTCTAGAAACAATTTTCACTTTCCCCTCCTAATATTGGGGACAATGTGAACATTTTTCTGGACTAAATGCAATTTTTAAAAATGTAACTTTTTCCCTAATTTAATAAAATGCAACCGACTGAAATTGCAAATAAAAATGAAATAAATATATTTTTATTCAATATTAAATTTACCATATTTTCTTAGCTATTTTGAAGAAGTCATATTATCTTCATTTCGAATAAAACATCACTTTGATCCAATTTGCCAATTTTGAAAAATTCAAAAATGAATTTATGTGAAAACCTCCAACTCTCTCAATTGGTCCTTGAGTTGCTTAAGGTTTCTAGGATCAAAAGTCCAAATAAAACAAATTCAAAATGCACAAATTATGGATGCATATGATGACCTAATAAATAACATCCAAATTGAAAATTGGGATGTTACAAACCTACCCCCTTAAGATGAATCTCGCCCTCGAGATTCGGGTTGGCTAGCAAAAAGGTGTGGGTGGTATTTCCGGAGGTCTTCTTCTCGCTCCCAGGTGGCTTCTTCCTCAGTATGATGGCTCAACTAAACTTAGCAAAACTTGATGACCTTGCTGCATGTAACTCGATTGGCGAACTCGAGAATCTTGACAGGTTTCTCCTCGTAAGTTAGGTCACTCTCCAACTGAATAGCTTCCAGGGGCACTGTATCTCTCAGAGGAATATCAGCCATCTCTGGATGGCACTTATTTAATTGGGAAACGTGAAACACATCGTGAACTCCTGACAAACCTTCGGGTAACTCCAACTTGTAGGCAACTTCACCCATACGTTCCAAAACTCGGTGTGGTCCTACAAATCGTGGTGCTAACTTTCCTTTGACTCCAAATCGTTTAACTCCTCGAAGTGGTGACACACGAAGATATGTTGTGTCTCCGACTTCATAGGTTACCTCCTTGCGTTTAGTATCGGCATAATTGTTCTGCCTGGATTGGGCTACCTTGAGTCTGTCACGAATCAACTTGACCTTCTCTTCAGACTCTCTGATTAAATCTGGCCCGGACAATTGTCGGTCTCCAACTTCATCCCACATCAATGGTATCCTGCACCTCCTTCCATACAAGGCTTTGAAAGGGGCCATCTTCAAAAACTAGCTTGGTAGCTATTGTTGTACGAGAACTCTGCGTAAGGCAAATTATCATCCCAACTAGATCCATAATCTAGCGCACAAGCTCTCAACATGTCCTCCAGAATCTGGTTGACTCTCTCGATCTGTCCATCTGTCTGCGGATGGAAGGTTGTACTGAACTCTAGCCTGGTACCCAAAGTATGGTGTAACTGATTCCAAAACTTCGAGGTAAACTATGTTCCTCTATCTGTTACGATGGTCTTCGGAACTCAATGCAGACATACGATCTTGGTCATATATATCTTGGCCAACTTCGCGCTCGTATAAGTGGTTTTCACGGGGATAAAGTGAGCCACTTTGGTCAAGCGGTCAACTACTACCCAGATGGAGTCATATCATGATCGTGTCCTGGGTAATCCGGTGATGAAATCTAGGCCAAGCTTATCCCACTTCCATTCGGGTATCAGCAAAGGAAAAAGTAATCCTGCTGGCTTCTGATGCTCTGCCTTCACTCTCTGACATACGTCACATACTGCTACATACTCGACAATATCCTTCTTCATACCTGTCCACCAGAAACGTTCCTTCAAATCCAAATACCTCTTAGTGTTGCCTGGGTGGATAGAGTATGGCGAACCATGGGCTTCCTGAAGAATTAACTTCATGATCTTTGGATCATTTAACACATATATATATGATCCTCAAATCATAAAGTTTCGTGTTCATCCTCACGAAAACCTTTGGCCTTTCCTTTACTCATCTTCTCTTTTATCTCCGCAATTTCCTTATCAGTGTTTTGAGCTTCTCGAATATTTCCGAACAACGTGGACTGAACTTCCAACGCTGCAACAAAACCTCTCGGAACTATCTCCATTTGAAGTTCTCTGAGATTGTCGGCTAACTCCTGAGGTAATCCTCCGGTTATGAGAGTATTGACATAACTCTTGCGGCTCAACGCGTCTGCTACAACATTGGCCTTTTCTGGATGATAATGTAGTTTCATGTTGTAATCCTTTATGAGCTCCAACCATCTCCTCTGCCTGAGGTTCAACTCCTTCTGCGTGAAAATGTACTTCAAACTCTTACGGTCTATGTAAACATCACAATGATTTCCAATAAGAAAATGTCTCCAGGTCTTGAGCGCATGCACTACAGTTGCTAACTCCAAATCATGCATGGAATAATTCAACTCATGAGGTCGAAGCTATCGTGAGGCATATGAAACAACTCTTCCTTCTTGCATAAGAACGCCTCCAAGTCCCTGTCGTGAAGCATCGCAATATACTTGGAAATCCTTGTGTATATTCGGAAGAATTAGCATTGGGGATGTAACCAAACGTTTCTTCAGCTCCTGAAAACTGGCCTCACACTCCTCGGTCCATTTGAACTTAATGTCCTTCTTCAATAACTCTGTCATGGGCTTCGCAATCTTGGAAAAAATTCAATGAATCTCCGATAATATCCTGCGAGTCCAAGGAAACTGCGTATCTCTCCAACTAAGGTGGGTGCCAACCACTCGGTGACAGACTGAACCTTTGAAGAGTCTACTGCTATACCTTCTCCAGATATAACATGTCCGAGAAATCCGACCTCCTTCAACCAAAACTCACATTTGCTGAACTTGGCATATAACTGATGTTCCCTGAGCTTCTCGAGAACCAAGCGCAAATGTTCCTTGTGTTCTTCTTCATTCTTAGAGTACACCAATATATCATCAATGAACACCACCATAAACTTATCCAAGAACTCCATGAACACCTTATTCATCATACTCATAAAGTAGGCAGTGGCGTTAGTCAAACCAAAGGACATGACCGTGTACTCATATAGCCCATACCTTGTGGTAAAAGCTGTCTTGGGTATATCATATTCTCGGATCTTCAGCTGGTGATATCCTGATGAAAGATCGATCTTGGAGAATACTTTAGCTCCTTACAGCTGGTCAAACAAATCATTGATCATCGGCAGAGGGTATTTGTTCTTGATCGTCACCTCACTCAATGCATGATAATCAACAACCATTCTCAAGGATCCATCCTTCTTCTCAACTAGGAGCACTGGGGCTCCCCACGGTGATGAACTTGGTCGAATATAAACTTTCTCCAATAACTCCTTGATCTTCTTCTTAATTTCCTCCAGATCATTTGCGGGCATCCGATACGGTCTCTTGGATATTGGTCCGGTGCCTGGCAACAGCTCGATCAAAAACTCTATGTCTCGGTCTAGTGGCATACCTGGTAATTCCTCTAGAAATACATCAGGATGATCCTTCACAACCGGTACTTCCTCTTGAGCAACTCCCAAGAGTGAATTTACTTGAGTCCTCCTTGGCGCATGCCTAGACACATACTTGATCCGTTTCCCCTCTGGGGTGGTGAGAAGAATTGACTTACTAGCATAATCGATGTTTTCTCCATACTTCGATAGCCAATCCATGCCTAGTATTATATCCAATCCTTGTGATTCCAGAATAATGAGGTCTGAGGGGAAAACATGCTTACGTATGGTCAATGGCAACTGGTAACATCCTCGGCTAGCCATATATTCCGCTCTTGGTGAGCTCACTAACATGGGTGACCTAAGGGCGACGGTTTGCAACTCAAACATATCCACAAATCCCCTTGATATGTATGAATGCGATGCACCAGTGTCGAAAAGAACAAGGGCTCTAAATGACTTAATAAAAAGCTTACCAATAACTGTGCAGGCTGCTCTTCAACTTCCTCCATGTTGACGCGGTTCACCTGACCTCTGGTGAAGGGATTTGGCTTCTTCCCTGAGCTTCCATTGCCATTACCATTCTTTGCTTCAGGACACTCGGTGACGTAGTGTCCAGTCTTCCCGCACTTGAAACAAGTAATGTGACTCAGATCCTTCTTGGTGGGTGTAGCGGGGTTGGAACGGCTTTGACTGTTGTTTCCTCCACTCCCATTACCATTCTTAGGGCCACCGTGGTTATGTGTATTCCCTCCATTGCGGGAATGGCCTCCATGGTTATGTCCTCCATGGTCATGAGTGTGTCCTCCCGAGTACGGGGAATAGAGAGGCTTCTGCTGAGCTCCAGAGTTGTACTTCCCCTGTCCATACTTCCGCTTGCGGTTTTCTATCTGCTGCTGCTTGCCTTCAATCATGAGGGACATGTCTACTAACTCCTGGTAGTTGGTGAATGTTGCCACCATCAACTGCATACTCAGCTCATCATTCAATCCTTCAAGAAACTTCTCCTGCTTCGCGGCATCAGTGGCCACATCATTTGGGGCGTAGCATGCTAACTTGCTAAACTCATCCACGTACTGCACCACCGTATGATTTCTCTGGCGTAAGTTGTGAAACTCACGCTTCTTCATGCTCATGGCTCCAGCTGAGACATGTGTAGTGCAAAAGGCCTGTTGAAATTGATCCCAAGTAACATTGGCCACGGGGAAAGTGGCGGTGTAGTTCTCCCACCATGAGGCTGCAGGTCCATCCAGTTGATGTGTGGCAAAGTGCACCTTCTTAGCATCAATGCAACCTGCGGTGGTCAGCTCCCTTCCAATCTTGTGGAGCCAGTCATCAGCAACAATCGGCTCGGTGCTACTAGAGAACACCGGCGGATTCAACCTTAGGAAATGGGCTAAGTTGTCAACTGGGGGTGGTGGCGGTGGGTTGTTGTTGTTGTTGTTGTTGCTGTTGTTGTTGTTGTTGTTGTTGTTGTTGTTGTTGTTGTTGTTGTTGTTGTTGTTGTTGTTGTTGTTGTTGTTGTTGTTGTTGTTGTTGTTGTTGTTGTTGTTGTTGTTGTTATTGTTGCTGCTGCTGCTGCCTTGGTTCTGGACAAGCAAATGCATCAAGGCATTATGCTATTGGATCAACTGTGTGAGCTCCGGCGGGAAAACAAATCAGGGGTCACGTCTCGGAGGCATCTGATAGGTTTAGAGGGGTGACAACAGAATAGAATAGGGTCTAAAGAGATATTTCACTATCGATATGCACATGAGACAACCATATTTCAATTCACACCACTCAAATCAAACAAGATTCAGACAATCGACCTAAGCTACTATTACAAGATCTCGCAACGATTTCTAACTACTTGGAAGAATACTAATAGTGATATGGTGGTCAACTGGAAATTTTGATCGGTGGAAGACTCCATAATATCCGCCCCAGCTTCATCTTCATAATCATCATTGTCTTCATCATCGCTGTCGGGGTTCATGTATGTGTCGTCTAGTATTATGTAGTCTTCAGAGAGGATGTCCACTTCAGGTTCAGGCTTCACCACGGGTATTCCTAGTTTCCTCTTCAGGTCTTCATTCTGCTCCAGTAGTACAACAATTTCTTCTTCATATCCATCACGTGTAGCCTTGAGTTCCTCTTCTAGCTACATATTCTGGGTCATCACCTTCTTCGTATCTAGCATGTTAGCGCATATCTGGTTCTTGTAACGACGAATGTGCTGGTTTAACTCCTGTATGTAGGCTACAATAGATCCATCTTTCCTGGTGCGAATCATCTCCCATTGCTCATCTCGGCGTCCACATATCTGGTAGATGGTGTCTTTAAGATCCTTGTTGTACACCTCGTGAAAGGATCGATATGGTTGACTAGAGGGGGGTGAATAGGCAACTAACAATTTTTAGCTTTTCTTTAACAATTTAAACTTTGCATCAAAGTAGGTTGTCTAGATATGCAACTAGGTGAGCAACATATATGATGCAACAAGGATAGGAACACAAGCAAGCAAGAGATATGACACAAATAAGCTTGCACAAGTAAAGGCACGAGATAACCAAGAGTGGAGACGGTGGAGACGAGGATGTGTTACCGAAGTTCCTTCCCTTTGAGGGGAAGTACGTCTCCGTTGGAGCGGTGTGGAGGCACAATGCTCCCCAAGAAGCCACTAGGGCCACCGTATTCTCCTCACGCCCTCACACAATGCGAGATGCCATGATTCCACTATTGGTGCCCTTGGAGGCGGCGACCGAACCTTTACAAACAAGGTTGGGGCAATCTCCACAACTCAATTGGAGGCTCCCAATGACACCACGAAGCTTCACCACAATGGACTATGGCTCCACGGTGACCTCAACCGTCTAGGATGCTCAAACACCCAAGAGTAACAAGATCCGCAAGGGATTAGTGGGGGGAATCTCTCGGTGGAAGTGTGGATCGAGGCCTTCTCAACCACTCCCGAGCAAATCAACAAGTTTGATTGGCTAGGGAGTGAGATCGGGCGAAAATGGAGCTTAGAGCAACAATGGGGCTTAGGGTTGGAAGAGCTTAGTCAACGGGGAAGAAGGGGACCCCTTATATAGTGAGGGACAAAGATCCAACCATTATCCACCTACCAGCCCGCGGCCAGCGGTACTACCGCACCAGGCAAGCGGTACTACCGTGGGGCCATGCGGTACTTCCGCTTGCTGCCAAGTGGTACTACCGCAAGGTCACGCGGTACAACCGTGCAAGCCCGCGGTACTACCGCTGCAGCAGCAACGGCTAGGGCAGACCCGAGGCACAAGTGCTGAGGGCGGTACTTCCGCGGGCGCGGTACTACCGCTCCCCCTTGCGGTACTACCGCAAGGCAGGAATCCCCTAGCCTTGGAAGAGAGAGGATAAGGAAACAACCGTGCCTACTTCTGCTGAAAAACGGAAGAAGCAAAAACCCGACACAGTACTACCGCAGAGGGGCGGTACTACCGCCTGGCAGCTGAGCACGGTACTACCGCGGAATGAAAGCGGTACTACTGTGGTAGGCGCGGATGTAAAAAATTACATCCGCCCCTACTACCGCGGGGGCGTGGTACTAGCCTGGTGGGCCACGGTAGTGCAGCTCCAGGGGAGCGGTACTACCGTGGGCACCTGCGGTACTACCACGCCGCAGCATGGTACTACCGCTGGTGCCTACGGTACTACCACTCACGTGGGAGCAGTACTACCGCAGGCCAACACAGCAGCCAGAAACAAGGTGACGAGATAAACTACGGAGGAAGCTCCAAGGTGCAAGGGAAAGGAGGGGACAAGGAAGAAACGTGTATGTGATGATTCCACCCAAACCTTTCCGACGCGGACCCCCTCTTAATAGTACGGCTTTCCTACGACTCAAATCCACCAAAAAGAAATGTAGAAAAGACGCCGTCTTCAACAGTCTTCGAGGGGCACCCAACCGTCTTTTGCCTAGCGATCAAATGTCTGGGATACTCAAGGCACACGATTAGTCCGCAAACGCGTTGTCATCAATCACCAAAACACCTTAGGGATAAATATGCCCTTACAATCTCCCCCTTTTTGGTGGATTGATAACAATACGGGATTTGCACAAGGGAAATAATATTAAGCAACCGCAAACCCCTCCTCTCTAGAATATAGATGGGCTCCCCCTAGATGCGTGCCAACTAGATGGGTGCTTTGGACTGCACGGCACACATACTAGGGTCAAAGCTCCCCCTATATTATAGAGACAAGGCATATCTAGTAATAGGAAGGCTAACACTAGACAAGATAGCACAAACATAAGTTAACTAAGATAGATAGAGTGCATATGTCTTACACCATATGTAGGATAAGTCTCAAAGGCACAAACCAAACAAAGGAAAACGAGGCAAACAAGGTTCAAACGACAAAGCAAACACACCAAGCACGACACAACGCAAATCCCTACACTCTCTCCCCCTTTGGCATCGATACGCCAAAAAGGCAGAGAGGACACCTACACAAACGGGGTGGCTCAGGCAGAGAAGTCATCCCATTGCTCCTCATGCTCCTTGTCAAACTCAGCGGCGGGGACGGACTCCTCGATGTCCTCCTCTGAACTGGTCCACTTGTACCCCTGCTTCGCCATCCAGGCAGCCTCTGGCGTGATGACGTCCTCAGAACCGCCAGACACATCCTCTCCAAAGAGCCTCATAACCTTCTTGTCACGGCGGCGACTCTCCTTGTCAGCCACGTGAGTCCTGTACTGTCCCTTTTCCTGCATGCAGAAGAGAGTCTTCATCTTGTCCTTTAACTTCTTGGCCCACGACGGCTCAGAGGAAGGAGTGGTAGACCTAGCAGCACGGTCCTCAGCAACATTCTCTGCACCAGCCTCCTCCTCAACAACATCCCTCCTAGCAGTAGAAGCCTCATCATGGGTAGTAGTGTTGGCCCAGTTGGGCTTGACGCGGAGACTAATGGACTCATGCCGAATCCAGTCTGGAGCAAGGAACTCATCACGAGGGTACATCTTCTCCCAAGCTGTGGAGAGCAACAGAAACAGGTATGGTCCATAGATAGGTACCTTGCGAGTGAACACCGCAAACCGAAGCTCACACCACATGATATGTGAGACATCAAGTGGCTAAGTCTGAGATGAACGTGCCTCTGCACACAAGAGCAACATATCCACTAGATAAGAATGAACCTTGTCCTTGTCGCTGATGCGTGGGAACAGAGTGTTGCGGAAGATGCGATGCATGATATCCAAAAAGGAGTTCAGCATCCAAGTCGACTTGCCATTGGGGAGCACCTTCTCAACAAGGAATGGCTGAAGCAGGTTCTTGTTGGCAAACTCGGAGTTGGCGTGGGGGCGAACACCAACGGGTGTGTGAAGCTCGTCATCAGGAATGTGAAGCAGATCCATGAACTCCTTCCATGTAGCAGATAGCTGACGGCCGTTGGTCATCCAGGTCATCCTCCGCTCATCCCCGGGATGAAAGTAAACTGAGGCAAAGAACTGACAGATAAGCTCAGGGTCATAGTCAAGGTGAAAGGAGATCACGGGCTCAATAGCAAACTGCTCCACCAAGTCCAGAGCCTCTCCAAAATAGTCACGAAACTTGTCCTTCCGCATGTGATTCATGTCTATCCACTTGACATCCACGAAGGTATTCTGCTTCTTCTTGATCACATCCAGATAGATGAGAGCCTGTTGCTTGGTCCAGAACAACTCGGTGCCTCTGAGGACAACCCGAGGATTCACATAGGGATTGATCTTCCGGCGTTCGACATACTCATTGACTGAAATCTCGTCCATGCCCTTAGCAGGTTCCTTTTGCTTGCTGGCAGTGGTCTTGATATTGCGCTTGGGGGCATTGGAGCCCTCTGGTGCTTCATCTTGGGGATTGCGTAGACGCTTGGAGCCAGTGTCACGACTGGGATTGGAACGACGAGAGCCACCACCTGAGACACAAAGCGCAAAACACACACGACAAGCAAGAAGGATCAATGCAAAGACCACAACAAAGCAAAAGAAACACGCAGAGAGCACACAAGATAATTGCCATGAGAGAGATTTGACCCCTACGGTAGTACTGCCAAGTGTTGCGGTACTAAGATTGTAGTACCGCTCTTAGTCGCGGTAGTACCGTGTAAGGTCACGGTAGTACCGGGTCTAGGAGCGGTAGTAGGATCTTAGTGCCACGGCTAGCGCGGTAGTACCACGTCTGATGGGCGGTAGTACCGCACGAGCTAGCGCGGTAGTACCGCACCTGATGGGCGGTAGTACCGACGAGCTAGCGCGGTAGTACCGCACCTGATGGGCGGTAGTACCGCACCTGATGGGCGGTAGTACCGCACGAGCGGTAGTACCGCACATGAGACACGGTAGTACCGCACTGCGTCAGATCTGAACAAGTTCAAATCTGAGAAAAGCCCGTGAAACAGCGGCGGTACTACGGTTGCACAAATCTACCACAAGACAACATATCAAGTATGATTCCTACGCAACACGACTCTCCTACATCCTACTCTTGCACAGATTTGACCTAAAATCTCAAGAACAACAAGCATCTCCCCAAAAACCTAGAAGCGAGAGAAAAACCAAGAAAAAGAGGGATTTGGGGAAAAACCTTGGTCCATGGCAAGAGGAAGTGGTGGGGAACGATCCCACCGGTTGGAATCCGAGGAGAGTGGCCGGAGATGGAGATCCGGCGAGGACCTCCGGCGCCGTTCTTGAGCAAGAGAGAGAGAGACGTGGGGAGAGAGACGAGTGAATGGGTATGGGGAGTTGGAACTCCCCTGCCCGAGTCATAACCCCACGCTCACTCGATGTCGTGGTAGTACCGTGCCTCATCGCGGTAGTACCGCTCGGCGGAAGTACCGCACCTGAGCGGTAGTACCGCGCTCTGGCGCGGTAGTACCGTGCCTCTCAAAGCGGTAGTACCGTGGCAAGCCGTGGTAGTACCGTGGGCTCAAGAAGATTCATGTTTCAAGCACACGAAAAAGAGGTCTTTGCACAAACACTCTGAGGCAACACGACACCACAAGACCACGCAACACACAAAGGCAGAAAGACAAACGACAAAACGAAACAACCACGAGACACCACCTCTCCAAAGAGAGGGTGGTGGCTGTAGCCACCTCTGTTTGAGTCAATTGGTATGGCACCGCGAAGAATTATCCTTGGGCCCATGACCAAAACTCGTCTTTGAACCACAAGTACCATCAAACATGGCTAATGTGAAAGACTTGATCAATTTATGCATAATGGGGGGAGGGAGAGTTCATTGAGAGAACAACACTCCCCCTATGTCCATGCCTACATCTAAACAAGACAACAAGTTGAGTATGGTGGGGTGTGCAAGGGTTCAAGCAACATTGCTCGAATCAATGATATTTAGCTCATGTCTTAACTCGCGAAATCTTGCTTCATCCAAGGGCTTCGTGAAAATATCTACAAGGTTATTATGAGTGTTGACATAGTTGAGCTCGATCTCTCCTCGCCTAATGTGATCCCGGATGAAGTGATACCAGATCTCAATATGCTTCGTCTTGAAGTGTTGCACCGGGTTGAGAGAGATCTTGATGGCACTTTCATTGTCACACCAAAGAGGCACTTTGTCACAAATGACACAGTTATTCTTTAAAGTTTGCCTCATCCATAAGAGTTGTGCACAACAACTACCGTCCGCCACATACTCCGCTTCGGTGGATGAGAGAGACACACAACTTTGCTTTTTGGAAGACCAACTTACCAAAGAGCAACCAAGGAATTGGCACCCTCCGGAAGTGGACTTCCTATCCACTTTGTCTCCCGCCCAATCGGAATCCGAATACCCTACAAGCTTGAAGTTTGCTCCTCTTGGGTACCATAAGCTAAAGTTTGGGGTATGAGCCAAATATCGAAAGATTCGTTTGACCGCCACATAGTGACTTTCCTTAGGTGCGGCTTGAAACCATGCACAAATTCACACACTCAACATGATATCCGGTCTAGATGCACAAAGGTAGAGCAAGGAGCCTATCATGGAACGATATACCTTTTGATCCACCGCTTTACCATTGGGATCTATGTCTAGTTGGCACTTGGTGGGCATTGGAGTGGAAGCCGGCTTGACATCACTTAGCCTAAATCTCTTGAGCATGTCTTGAGTGTATTTGGCTTGGTTGATGAATGTTCCTTCTCTTCTTTGCTTCACTTTGAACCCTAGAAAGAACTTCAACTCTCCCATGGAAGACATCTCGAACTTTGAGGTCATGAGAGCGGCAAATTCCTCATTGAAAGCTTTGTTAGGGGAACCAAAGATAATATCATCAACATATAATTGGCACACAAACAACTCCCCTTTGACCTTCTTAGTAAAAAGAGTGGGGTCGATTAGCCCAACTTCAAAACCACGGTCTTGTAACAACTCGGTAAGGTGGTCATACCACGCACGTGGGGCTTGTTTAAGGCCATAGAGTGCCTTATCGAGTTGATACACATGATCGGGAAAGTAGGGATCCTCGAACCCGGGGGGTTGCTTGACATAAACCAATTCATTAATGGGACCATTAAGAAAAGCACTCTTCACATCCATTTGTTGTAACTTAAAGTTATGATGAGAAGCATGTGCAATCAACATGCGAATGGATTCAAGACGAGCAACGGGAGCAAAGGTTTCACCGTAGTCGATACCCTCGACTTGGGAGTAGCCTTGTGCTACCAAATGAGCCTTGTTGCGAATGATAATCCCATGGGCATCTTGCTTGTTCTTAAATATCCACTTGGTTCCAATGACATTGTGGTTCCCCGTCGGTCTTGGCACCAATCTCCACACTTTGTTGCGCTCAAAGTTGTTGGTTCTTCATGCATGGCATTGAGCCAATTCGGATCTTCGAGCGCCTCATAGACCTTGTGGGGTTCGACACAAGAGACAAACGCGTGATGCTCACAATAGTTTGCTAATTGTCTACGAGTGCTTACCCCCTTTCTTAAGCTTCCAAGCACATTCGTCATGAGATGATCCTTGGTGGAGAGCTTGGAAGC
This sequence comes from Triticum dicoccoides, assembly GCF_002162155.2. NCBI lineage: Eukaryota > Viridiplantae > Streptophyta > Magnoliopsida > Poales > Poaceae > Triticum > Triticum dicoccoides. The sequence continues at coordinate 586,152,980 of NC_041380.1, forward strand.
AACCTTGGCGGCACGACGCTCCAATTCCTCCTCGGGGGTGAGACGAGGAGTGGTCACTTGATCATCTTGAGCGTCGTCTTGAGCTTGTTCTTGTTCTTGAACTTGCTCGGAGGAGAGAACTTGACCTTGGGCATCACTTGATGTGTCAACACCGTCTTGAGCATGATCTTGCCCTTAGTCATGTTCTTGAGGATGAGGGCCTTCATGTTGTTCTTCGGAAGCGTGTGGGCCTTGGGTTGGTGATGGCTCCACTTGAGTGGAGCATTGTCCTTCTCCTTCGGCCACAAGGGGTTCCTCAATGGGTAGGATAAAGCCAACACCCATTCTTCTTATGGCTTGAGGAGGAATTTCATCACCTACATCACAAGTGCCACTTTGCTCCACTTGGGAGCCGTTATTCTCATCAAACTCCACGTTACACATCTCCTCAATAAGTCCCGTGGATTTATTGAGGACACGGTAAGCATGAGAGTTTGTAGCATAACCAACAAATATGCCCTCATAAGCTCTAGCCTCAAATTTAGACAACCGAACACCTTTCTTGAGAATGAAACACTTACACCCGAACACCCGAAAGTACTTGAGGTTGGGATTGTTACCGGTGAGTATCTCATATGGAGTCTTGTTCAAGCCCTTGCGGAGGTAGAGCCGATTGGATGCATGACACGCGGTGTTGATGGCTTCGGCCCAAAAGTTGTACGGAGACTTGAACTCCGCCATCATGGTCCTTGCCGCATCCATCAACGTCCGGTTCTTCCTCCCCGCAACACTGTTTTGTTGAGGGGTGTAAGGTGCGGAATATTGATGCTTGATCCCCTCATCACTAAGAAACTCATCCAAGGTGTAGTTCTTGAACTCGGTGCCATTGTCACTTCTTATTGTCAAGATCTTTGCATTGTGTGCTTCATTTGCAAAGTCAATGACGGTTTGTTGGGTCTCGCTCTTCCTCTTGAAGAAATACACCCAAGTGTATCTTGAGTAGTCATCCACAATCACCAAGCAATACTTCCTACCCCCAAGACTATCGAAGGATGGAGGCCCAAAGAGATCCAAGTGAAGGAGCTCCAAAGGTCTCTTTGAGTAAATGATAGTCGTGGGAGGGTGAGCCTTCTCATGTAGCTTTCCTTTGATACAAGCACTGCAAGCACGATCTTTAGCAAAACTAACATTCGTTAGTCCACGTACATGGTCCCCCTTGAGAAGACTTTGCAGAGATATCATATTGACATGGGCTAGACGGCGATGCCAAATCCATCCCACATCAACTTTAGCCATTAGGCATGTCGCGGTCTTAGTGGGTCGCTCTGAAAAGTTAATCACATATAGACCGCTCTTGACATGCCCAACAAAGGCTACTTTAAGAGTCTTGCTCCACAAGAGGGCCACGGTATCGATATCAAAGAAAGTGGCAAAGCCCATGATTGCAAGTTGACGAACGGAAAGTAAATTGTATGCAAGGGACTCAACAAGCATGACCTTCTCGATCGTGAGATCATGAGAGATGACCACCTTGCCAAGTCCCAATACCTTAGAAGATGAGGTGTCACCCCACTCGACATTGGTGGGCATAGATGGAATCTTGTGCACGTCCACCACCAAGTCCTTGCTTCCGATCATATGATTTGTAGCTCCGCTATCGAGCAACCATGATCCCCCATCGGAAGCAAACACCTATAAGAGATCAATGCTTGGTTTTAGGTACCCATTTTGTAATGGGTCCTTTGATGTTAGTAACAAGGGTCTTTGGAACCCAAATAGACCATTCAATGTATTCATGAGGAGAACCAACGAATTTGGCACAGACATGCCCATCACTAGCACGACATAACATATAAGAAGGATTAAAGTCGCCGGCTTTGATGAGAGGAGTGGCATTGCCCTTTTTGTCAGCGCCACCCTTAGCATTGTTCTTCTTCTCCTTGTAAGCACTCTCTCCCTCCTTCCCAAAGGTTTTCATGAGAGGAGGAGGTCGTTTGGTCTTGTCATTCTTCTTCTTGTTCTTGGACTCGGGCACGTACCCCACCCCTTCCTTGGCCACAACTCCCTTTTGGTTGATCAAGAGGTCGTTGAGGTTCTTCTTGCCTTGTATGCAAGTCGCAAGACCTCTCTCAAGTTGCCCCTTTAGCTTAGCGTTCTCCTCAACAAGATGCACATGCTCACAACACGGGTTAGTAGCATTTGCATTATCAATTAACATCATATGAGGAAAAGTGGCCTTTTCCTTGGTTGGCTTTACTTGAAGTTGATCATGAGACTCTTTGAGGCTAGCATGAGCACCCTTCAAGACCTTGTGAGCCTTGTCAAGTAGATCAAACTCCTCTTTGAGTCTAGCGAGATCAACCTCAAGTTCGACCTTCTCGGAGTTTAGCACATGAGAAACAATGAGAACATGATCATAATCTTTCTTTAACTTAGCATGATCAACATTGTGTGACTCCTCAAGAGCCAAACGAAGACCACGCTCTTCCTCAAGAGCATTGGAAAGATCCGAAATCTCATCGGCATAGTCACGACTATGCCCTTCCATCTTAGTGATGGTATCTTCGTGAGCCTCGATCATGTCATTGGCTTCACCAAGTTGTTCTAAGAGAGCAACAAAGTGCTTCTTGGATTTACCCTTAAGTTTGCCCATAAAGGCCTCAAACTCATTTGCCTCCACATTAGCTCCCTCATGTTCATCAATGCTATCCGTCGAAGAAGGATGATTAATGATGGTAGTTTTGATGTTGGGGGTTACCTTGTTGGTGTCTTTAGCCATGAGGCACTTGGCGGTGATGCTCTCATTGGGTGAGTCGAAGAGAGACACCCGTGGAGTCGTTGCAATGGCAACTGAAGCCATGGCAGCTGACTCACCATCTTCATCATCGTCATCATCCTCATTGTACTCTTCTTGTACCACCAATGCCTTGGGAGGAGTCTTCTTGGTGAAGTTGCTCTTGTTGGGGAACGACTTGGCCTTGTCCTTTCGGATGAGCTTGCCACCATTGTCTTCCCTCTTCTCATACGAGCACTCCGCAACAAAATGACTCACATTGCCACAATTGTAGCAAGTCCTTACACGTTGCTTGCTCTTCGTGCCACTTGAGTTGTTTTTGCTAAAGTTTGGCCTCGAGTTTTTCTTGCTCCAAAATTGCCTTGAAGCGAGTACCATGTGTTCATGATATGCATACTTTGTATCTTCGGGGTTGCTCTCCTCTTCTTCCTCTTATTCTTCTTCAACGGAGAGCTTGGCCTTCAATGCAAGGTTGGGCTTCTTTGCCCTTTGAGAACGAAGCACCGCATTGTCGGCGGTCTTGTCCAAAATGTTCATGGCCACAAACTCATCCAACACTTCGCTTGAGGTCAAAGTGTGGAAGTTCGGTCTTTAACGAATGACGGAGGAAATGGCCTTGTGGTAGGGCATCATTGCCTTGAGGAATTTGCGCTTGATCCAATTGTCATCCGTGTCCTTGCTCCCGTGATCTCGGAGTGAGACCGCGAGTTTGGTTACTCTCCGATAAAGCTCACGATGTTCTTCATCTTCTTTCATTGCAAACTCATCGGCCTCATCTTGCACCACTTCATAGTTGGAGCGTTGAATGCTTGCGCTTCCCCGGTAGAGAGAGAGACAACACAAAGCCATGCGTCTTTGGCCAAGGCGAAGGGCCGAAGATGAGGTAGGTCTTCGGGTAGGATTTCATCTAGAATGATGAAGAGAGCATTCTCATTGAATTGATTATCCGCGGCTTCTCGAGGAGTGGAGTTGCTTGGATCATGCGGATAGAAACCTTCTTCAATGATTCTCCAAAGATTAGTGTCCACATGATTTAAATGACGTTTAAAGCGGTAAACCCAAGAATCAAAGTCCTCATTTTTCACAATCTTAGGGGGAGGAACGACATGATTCAAATGAGTGGAAGGAACCGGTCCACCATAAACAAGTGGTGGTTCCACATGAGCAAAGATACTGGTGCCATTCTTACCACTAGAAGAAGGAGCCTTTTCACTACTAGCTCCCCCCTTATCGGAGGTAGCATCCGTCACCTTGTCGGTGGGATTACCCACTTTCAACGGTGCGGTGGATAGTTTAAGCCCTTCAAGGAATTTAGTAAACATGCTTTCAACCTCGGTCGTCATGGAGGTTTTCAATGTCTCCAAGGCCACATTGAACTCCTCATGAGAGACCGAGGTTTCCCCATCGCCCGTAGACGAGATCGGATTCACACCGGAGTGTTCCTCCACACCGTCTACGGTATCAACCATACTCTTCGGACGGTAAAGTCCTTAATAAAGAGACGAGGCTCTGATAGCAATTGAAAGGATCGATATGGTTGACTAGAGGGGGGGTGAATAGGCAACTAACAATTTTTAGCTTTTCTTTAACAATTTAAACTTTGCATCAAAGTAGGTTGTCCAGATATGAAACTAGGTGAGCAACCTATATGATGCAACAAGGATAGGAACACAAGCAATCAAGAGATATGACACAAATAAGCTTGCACAAGTAAAGGCACGAGATAACCAAGAGTGGAGACGGTGGAGACGAGGATGTGTTACCGAAGTTCCTTCCCTTTGAGGGGAAGTACGTCTCCGTTGGAGCGGTGTGGAGGCACAATGCTCCCAAAGAAGCCACTAGGGCCACCGTATTCTCCTCACGCCCTCACACAATGCGAGATGCCGTGATTCCACTATTGGTGCCCTTGGAGGCGGCGACCGAACCTTTACAAAAAAGGTTGGGGCAATCTCCACAACTAAATTGGAGGCTCCCAACGACACCATGAAGCTTCACCACAATGGACTATGGCTCCGCGGTGACCTCAACCGTCTAGGATGCTCAAACACCCAAGAGTAACAAGATCCGCAAGGGATTAGTGGGGGAATCAAATTTCTCTAGGTGGAAGTGTGGATCGAGGCCTTCTCAACCACTCCCGAGCAAATCAACAAGTTTGATTGGCTAGGGAGTGAGATCGGGCGAAAATGGAGCTTAGAGCAACAATGGAGCTTAGGGTTGGAAGAGCTTAGTCAACGGGGAAGAAGGGGACCCCTTATATAGTGAGGGACAAAGTGTTAGGGAATGTAGCAATAATTCAAAATTTTCCTACGTGTCACCAAGATCAATCTATGGAGTCATCTAGAAATGAGGGAGGAGTGGATCTACATACCCTTGTAGATCGCGCGCGGAAGCGTTCAAGAGAACGGGGTTGATGGAGTCGTACTCGTCGTGATCCAAATCACCGATGATCCTAGCGCCGAACGGACGGCACCTCCGCGTTCAACACACGTACGGAGCAGCGACGTCTCCTCCTTCTTGATCCAGCAAGGGGGAAGGAGAGGTTGATGGAGATCCAGCAGCACGACGGCGTGGTGGTGGAAGTAGCGGGATTCCAACAGGGCTTCGCCAAGCGCTGCAGGAGGAGGGAGATGTGTCATGGGAGGGAGAGGGAGGCGCCAGGGCTTGGGTTAGGTTGCCCTCCCTCCCCCCCCCACTATATATAGGGCCAAGGGAGAGGGGGAGGGCGCAGCCTTGCCCCTTCCTCCAAGGAAGGGTGCGGCCAAGGGGGGAGGAGTCCATCCTCCCTAAGGCACCTCGGAGGTGCCTTCCCCCTTTAGGACTCTCCCCTCCTCTTGTCCCTTTGGCGCATGGGCCTCTAGGGGCTGGTGCCCTTGGCCCATGTAGGCCAAGGCGCACCCCCTACAGCCCATGTGCCCCCCCGGGGCAGGTGGCCCCACCCGGTGGACCCCCGGGACCCTTCCGGTGGTCCCGGTACAATACCGGTGACCCCGAAACTTGTCCCGATGGCCGAAATAGCACTTCCTATATATGATTCTTTACCTCCGGACCATTCCGGAACTCCTCGTGACGTCCGGGATCTCATCCGGGACTCCGAACAACTTTCGGGTTACCGCATACTAATATCTCTATAACCCTAGCATCACTGAACCTTAAGTGTGTAGACCCTACGGGTTCGGGAGACACGTAGACATGACCGAGACGTTCTCCGGTCAATAACCAACAGCGGGATCTGGATACCCATGTTGGCTCCCACATGTTCCACGATGATCTCATCGGATGAACCACGATGTCAAGGACATAATCAATCCCGTATACAATTCCCTTTGTCTAGCGGTACGATACTTGCCCGAGATTCGATCGTCGGTATCCCGATACCTTGTTCAATCTCGTTACCGGCAAGTCTCTTTACTCGTTCCGTAACACATCATCCCGTGATCAACTCCTTGATCACATTGTGCACATTATGATGATGTCCTACCGAGTGGGCCCAGAGATACCTCTCCGTCACACGGAGTGACAAATCCCAGTCTCGATTCGTGCCAACCCAACAGACACTTTCGGAGATACCCGTAGTGCCCTTTATAGTCACCCAGTTACGTTGTGACGTTTTGCACACCCAAAGTATTCCTACGGTATCCGGGAGTTGCACAATCTCATGGTCTAAGGAAATGATACTTGACATTAGAAAAGCTTTAGCGAACGAACTACATGATCTTTGTGCTAGGCTTAGGATTGGGTCTTTGTCCATCACATCATTCTCCCAATGATGTGATCCCGTTATTAACGACATCCAATGTCCATGGTCAGGAAACCGTAACCATCTATTGATCAACGAGCTAGTCAACTAGAGGCTTACTAGGGACATGGTGTTGTCTATGTATCCACACATGTATCTGAGTTTCCTATCAATACAATTCTAGCATGGATAATAAACGATTATCATGAACAAGGAAATATAATAATAACTAATTTATTATTGCCTCTAGGGCATATTTCCAACAGTCTCCCACTTGCACTAGAGTCAGTAATCTAGTTCACATCGCCATGTGATTAACACTCACAGGTCACATCCCCATGTGACTAACACCCAAAGAGTTTACTAGAGTTAATAATCTAGTTCACATTACCATGTGATTAACACTCGATGAGTTCTGGGTTTGATCATGTTATGCTTGTGAGAGATGTTATAGTCAACGGGTCTGAATCTTTCAGATCCGTATGTACTTCGCAAATTTCTATGTCATCTTGTAGATGCAACTACTACGCTACATTTGGAGCTATTCCAAATAACTGTTCTACTTGGAGCTATTCTAAATTGTTGCTCCATTATACGTATCCGGTATCTCTACTCAGAGCTATCCGGATAGGTGTTAAGCTTGCATCGACGTAACTCTTTACGTCAAACTCTTTATCACCTCCATAACCGAGAAACATATCCTTATTCCTCTAAGGATAATTTAGACCGCTATCTGGTGATATACTCCTAGATTACCTTTGTACCCTCTTGCCAGATATGTGGCAAGGCACACATCAGGTGCGGTACTTAGCATGGCATACCGTATAAAGCCTATGACAAAAGCATAGGGGACGACATTCGTCCTTTCTCTTCTTCTGCCGTGGTCGAGCTTTAAGTCTTAACTTCATACCTTACAACTCAGGCAAGTACTCCTTCTTTGACTGATCCATCTTGAACCCCTTCAAGATCATGTCAAGGTATGTGCTCATTTGAAAGTACCATTAAGCATTTTGATCTATCCTTATAGATCTTGATGCTCAATGTTCAAGTAGCTTAATCCAGGCTTTCCATTGAAAAACACTTTCCAAATAACCCTATATGCTTTCTAGAAATTCTACATCATTTCTGATCCATAATATGTCAACAACATATACTCATCAGAAATTCTATAGTGCTCCCACTCACTTCTTTGGAGATACAAGTTTCTCATAAACTTTGTATAAACCCAAAATCTTTGATCATCTCATCAAAGCGTATATTCCAACTCCGAGATGCTTACTCCAGTCCTCAAAAGGATTACTGGAGCTTTGCATACTTATTAGCATCTTTCAGGATTGACAAAACCTTCCGGTTGTATCACATACAACCTTTCCTCAAGAAAATCGTCGAGGAAACAATGTTTTGACATCCTATCTGCAAGATCTCATAAATAATGCAGTAATCGCTAATATAATTCCAACAGACTCTTAGCATCGCTACGAGTGAGAAAGTCTCATCGTAGTCAACTCCTTGAACTTGTCGGAAAACATCTTAACGACAAGTCGAGCTTTCTTAATGGTGATACTTACCATCATTGTCCGTCTTCCTTTTAAAATCCATATGTACCTAACAGCCTTACGACCATCAAGTAGTTCTTCCAAAGTCTACACTTTGTTTTCATACATGGATCCTATCTCGGATTTTATGGCATCAAGCCATTTATCAGAATCCGGGCCCACCATCACTTCTCCATGGCTCGTAGGTTCATTGTTGTCTAGCAACATGACTTCCAAGACAGGATTACGTACCGGTCTGAAGTAGTATGCATCCTTATCATCCCACGAGGTTTGGTAGTGACTTGATCTGAAGTCTCATGATCACTATCATAAGCTTCCACTTCAATTGGTGTAGGTGCCACAGGAACAACTTCCTGTGCCCTGCCACACACTAGTTGAAGAGACGGTTCAATAACCTCATCAAGTCTCCACCATCCTCCCACTCAATTCTTTCGAGAGAAACTTTTCCTCGAGAAAGGACCCGATTCTAGAAACAATCCCTTATTGCTTTCGGATCTGAGACAGGAGGTATACCCAACTGTTTTGGGTGTCCTATGAAGATGCATTTATCCGCTTTGGGTTCGAGCTTATCAGCCTGAAACTTTTTCACATAAGTGTCGCAGCCCCAAACTTCTAAGAAATGACAGCTTAGGTTTCTCTAAACCATATTTCATACGGTGTCATCTTATCAGAATTACGTGGTGCCCTATTTAAAGTGAATGTGGCTGTCTCTAATGCCTAACCCATAAACTATCATGGTAAATAAGAGACATCATGGTATGCATCATATCCAATAGGGTGCAGTTATGATGTTCGGACACACCATCACACTATGGTGTTCCAGGCTGTATTAGTTGTGAAACAATTTCCACAATGTCTTAATTCTGTGCCAAACTTGTAATTCAGATATTCATCTCTATGATCATATCATAAATATTTTATCCTCTTGTCACGACGATCTTTCAACTTCACCCTGAAATTACTTGAACCTTTCAATAATTCAGACTCGTGATTCATCAAGTAAATATACTCAACATCTACTCAAATCATCTGTGAAGTAAGAACATAACGATATCCACTACACGCCTCAGCACTCATTGGACTGCACACATCAAAATGTATTACTTCCAGCAAGTTGCTCTCTAGTTCCATTTTACTGAAAACGAGGCTTTCAGTCATCTTTCCCATGTGGTATGATTTGCATGTCTCATGTGATTCAAAATCAAGTGAGTCCAAATGGTCCATTTGCATGGAGTTTCTTTATGCATATACACCAATAGACATGGTTCGCATGTCTCAAACTTTTCAAAAATGAGTGAGTCCAAAGATCCATCAACATGGAGTTTCTTCATGTGTTTTATACCAATATGACTTAAGTGGCAGTGCCACAAGTAGGTGGTACTATCATTACTATCTTTTGGCATGAACATGTGTATCACTATGATCGAGATTCAATAAACCATTCATTTCAGGTGTAAGACCATTGAAGGTATTATTCAAATAAACAGAGTAACCATTATTCTCTTTAAATGAATAACCGTATTGCGATAGACATAATCCAATCATGTCTATGCTCAACGCAAACACCAATCTCGATGGTAGAGGGAGCGTGCGATGTTTGATCACATCAAGCTTGGAAAAACTTCCAACACATATTGCCAGCTCACCTTTAGCTAGTCTCCGTTTACTCCGCAGCCTTTTATTTCGAGTTTACTAACATTTAGCAACCGAACCGGTATCTAATACCATGGTGCTCCTAGGATTACTAGTAAAGTACACATTAACACAATGTATATCCAATATACTCCTATTGACCTTGCCAACCTTCTCATCTACCAAGTATCTAGGGTAATTCTGCTCCAGTGGTTGTTCCCCTTATTACAGAAGCACTTAGTCTCGGGTTTGGGTTCAACCTTGGGTTTCTTCACTAGAGCAGCAGCTGATTTGCCGTTTCATGAAGTATCCCTTCTTGCCCTTGCCCTTCTTGAAACTAGTGGTTTCACCAACCATCAACAATTGATGCTCCTCCTTGATTTCTACTTTTGTGGTGTCAAACATCGCGAATATCTTAAGGATCATCATATATGTCCCTGATATATTATAGTTCATCACGAAGCTCTAGCAGCTTGGTGGTAATGACTTCGGAGAACCATCACTATTTCATCTGGAAGATCAACTCCCACTCGATTCAAGCGATTGTTGTACTCAGACAATTTGAGCACAAGTTCAACAATTGAGCTTTTCTCCCTTAGTTTGCAGGCTAAGAAAATCGTCAGAGGTCTTATACCTCTTGACGTGGGCACGAGCCTGAAATCCCAATTTCAGCCCTCGAAACATCTCATATGTTTCGCGACGTTTCAAAACGTCTTCGGTGCCTCAACTCTAAGCCGTTTAACTAAACTATCACGTAGTTATCAAAATGTGTATGTCAGATGCTCGCAACATCCATAGACAACGTTCGAGGTTCAGCACTGAGCGGTGCATTAAGGACATAAGCCTTCTATGAAGCAATGAGGACAAACCTCAGTTTACGGACCTAGTCCGCATAATTGCTACTATCAACTTTCAACTAAATTTTTTCTCTAGGAACATATCTAAATAGTAGAACTAAAGCGCGAGCTACGACATAATTTGCAAAATCCTTTTGACTATGTTCAGGATAATTAAGTTCATCTTATGAACTCCCACTCAGATAGACATCCCTCTAGTCATCTAAGTGATTACATGATCCGAGTCAACTAGGCCGTGTCCGATCATCACGTGAGACGGACTAGTCAACGTCGGTGAACATCTTCATGTTGATCGTATCTTCTATACGACTCATGCTCGACCTTTCGGTCTTCTGTGTTCCGAGGCCATGTCTGTACACATGCTAGGCTCGTCAAGTCAACCTAAGTGTTTCGCGTGTGTAAATCTGTCTTACACCCGTTGTATGTGAATGTTAGAATCTATCACACCCGATCATCACGTGGTGCTTCGAAACAACGAACTGTCGCAACGGTGCACAATTAGGGGGAACACTTTCTTGAAATTTTAATGAGGGATCATCTTTATTTACTACCGTCGTTCTAAGAAAATAAGATGTATAAACATGATAAACATCACATGCAATCAAAAGTGACATGATATGGCCAATATCATTTTGCTCCTTTTGATCTCCATCTTCGGGGCTCCATGATCATCATCGTCACCGGCATGACACCATGATCTCCATCATCATGATCTCCATCATCGTGTCTTCATGAAGTTGTCTCGCCAACTATTACTTCTACTACTACAGCTAATGGTTAGCAATAAAGTAAAGTAATTACATGACGTTTAAGTTGACACGCAGGTCATAAATAAATAAAGACAACTCCTATGGCTCCTGCCGGTTGTCATACTCATCGACATGCAAGTCGTGATTCCTATTACAAGAACATGATCATCTCATACATCACATATATCATTCATCACATCCTTTGGCCATATCACATCACATAGCATACCCTGCAAAAACAAGTTAGACGTCCTCTAATTGTTGTTTGCATGTTTTACGTGGCTGCTATGGGTTTCTAGCAAGAACGTTTCTTACCTACGCAAAGACCACAACGTGATATGCCAATTGCTATTTACCCTTCATAAGGACCCTTTTCATCGAATCCGATCCGCCTAAAGTGGGAGAGACAGACACCCGCTAGCCACCTTATGCAACTAGTGCATGTCAGTCGGTGGAACCAGTCTCACGTAAGAGTACGTGTAAGGTCGGTCCGGGCCGCTTCATCCCACGATGCCGCCGAATCAAGATAAGACTAGTAACGGCAAGCATATTGAACAAAATCAACGCCCACAACTACTTTGTGTTCTACTCGTGCATAGAAACTACGCATAGACCTAGCTCTGATACCATTGTTAGGGAACGTAGCAATAATTCAAAATTTTCCTACGTGTCACCAAGATCAATCTATGGAGTCATCTAGCAACGAGGGAGGAGTGGATCTACATACCCTTGTAGATCGTGCGCAGAAGCGTTCAAGAGAACGGGGTTGATGGAGTCGTACTCATCGTGATCCAAATCACCGATGATCCTAGCCCCGAACGGACGGCACCTCCGCGTTCAACACACGTACGGAGCAGCGACGTCTCCTCCTTATTGATCCAGCAAGGGGGAAGGAGAGGTTGATGGAGATCCAGCAGCACGACGACGTGGTGGTGGAAGTAGCGGGATTCCAACAGGGCTTCGCCAAGCACTGCGGGAGGAGGGAGATGTGTCATGGGAGGGAGAGGGAGGCGCCAGGGCTTGGGTTAGGTTGCCCTCCCTTCCCCCCCCACTATATATAGGGCCAAGGGAGAGGGGGAGGGTGCAGCCTTGCCCCTTCCTCCAAGGAAGGGTGCGGCCAGGGGGGGAGGAGTCCATCCTCCCTAAGGCACCTCGGAGGTGCCTTCCCCCTTTAGGACTCTCCCCTCCTCTTGTCCCTTTGGCGCATGGGCCTCTAGGGGCTGGTGCCCTTGGCCCATGTAGGCCAAGGCGCACCCCCTGCAGCCCATGTGCCCTCCCGGGGCAGGTGGCCCCACCCGGTGGACCCCCGGGACCCTTCCGGTGGTCCCGGTACAATACCGGTGACCCCGAAACTTGTCCCGATGGCCGAAATAGCACTTCCTATATATGATTCTTTACCTCCGGACCATTCCGGAACTCCTCGTGACGTCCGGGATCTCATCCGAGACTCCGAACAACTTTCGGGTTACCGCATACTAATATCTCTATAACCCTAGCGTCACTGAACCTTAAGTGTGTAGACCCTACGGGTTCGGGAGACACGTAGACATGACCGAGACGTTCTCCGGTCAATAACCAACAGTGGGATCTGGATACCCATGTTGGCTCCCACATGTTCCACGATGATCTCATCGGATGAACCACGATGTCAAGGACTTAATCAATCCCGTATACAATTCCCTTTGTCCAGCGGTACGATACTTGCCCGAGATTCGATCGTCGGTATCCCGATACCTTGTTCAATCTCGTTACCGGCAAGTCTCTTTACTCGTTCCGTAACACATCATCCCGTGATCAACTCCTTGATCACATTGTGCACATTATGATGATGTCCTACCGAGTGGGCCCAGAGATACCTCTCCGTCACACGCAGTGACAAATCCCAGTCTCGATTCGTGCCAACCCAACAGACACTTTTGGAGATACCCGTAGTGCACCTTTATAGTCACCCAGTTACGTTGTGACGTTTGGCACACCCAAAGTATTCCTACGGTATCCGGGAGTTGCACAATCTCATGGTCTAAGGAAATGATACTTGACATTAGAAAAGCTTTAGCGAACGAACTACATGATCTTTGTGCTAGGCTTAGGATTGGGTCTTTGTCCATCACATCATTCTCCCAATGATGTGATCCCGTTATTAACGACATCCAATGTCCATGGTCAGGAAACCGTAACCATCTATTGATCAACGAGCTAGTCAACTAGAGGCTTACTAGGGACATGGTGTTGTCTATGTATCCACACATGTATCTGAGTTTCCTATCAATACAATTCTAGCATGGATAATAAACGATTATCATGAACAAGGAAATATAATAATAACTAATTTATTATTGCCTCTAGGGCATATTTCCAACACAAAGATCCAACCGTTATCCACCTACCAGCCCGCAGCCAGCGGTACTACCGCACCAGGCAAGCGGTACTACCGTGGGGCCACGCGGTACTTCCGCTTGCTGCCAAGAGGTACTACCGCAAGGTCACATGGTACAACCGTGCAGGCCCGCGGTACTACCGCTGCAGCAGCAATGGCTAGGGCAGACATGAGGCACAAGTGCTGAGGGCGGTACTTCCGCGGGCGCGGTACTACCTCTCCCCCTTGCGGTACTACCGCAAGGCAGGAATCCCCTAGCCTGGGAAGAGAGAGGATAAGGAAACAACCGTGCCTACTTACGCTGAAAAACGGAAGAAGCAAAAACCCGACATAGTACTACCACAGAGGGGCGGTACTACCGCCTGGCAGCTGAGCACGGTACTACCATGGTAGGCGCGGATGTAAAAAATTACATCCGCCCCTACTACCGCGGGGGAGCGGTACTAGCCTGGTGGGCCACGGTAGTGCGGCTCCAGGGGAGCGGTACTACCGTGGGCACCTGCGGTACTACCGCGCCATTGCACGGTACTACCGCTCACCTGGGAGCAGTACTACCACAGGCCAACACAGCAGCCAGAAACAAGGTGGCAAGATAAACAACGGAGGAAGCTCCAAGGTGCAAGGGAAAGGAGGGGACAAGGAAGAAACGTGTACGTGATGATTCCACCCAAACCTTTTCGACGTGGACCCCCTCTTAATAGTACGGCTTTCCTACGACTCAAATCCACCAAAAAGAAACGTAGAAAAGACACCGTCTTCAACAGTCTTCAAGGGGCACCCAACCGTCTTGTGCCTAGCGATCAAATGTCTGGGATACTCAAGGCACACGATTAATCCGCAAACGCGTTGTCATCAATCACCAAAACACCTTAGGGATAAATATGCCCTTACACCTCGCCAATGAGTCCAATGGTGATGTGGGCAGCCATGCTCTTCCCTAAACTCTAGGTTGGTGCATCAAAGGAAAACTGAATGGGCTCGGTAATTGGTGCAAATGTCCTTCCTGGAACACGAACTTGAATCGTCCAGCGCTCCTCTTCTGGTAAAGTGGCGGTGAAGGTTCCGATAAAGCTTGGTATGCCGATGTTCAGGTACCTAGTGACTTCCTTCAAGTGTCGTCCGAAAGGGGTGTCGTCATCCGGTTGAGTGAATTTGTTCCTTGGGCCTGACATCTATAGTGTAGAAATAGAGAAGAGTTAGAAATGAGTAGAGAAGAGTATCATGTGGCTTTTTCTAGTAGTTGCGTCCTACAGTCGGCGTGTGCTCTGATACCATATTGTAGCGACCCGATCCCAATGGACCGTAGTCTATGTGCTTAAATGTCATCCCTGGATCAGTATTGCTGACACACAGTACTCGAGGATTTATAACAAAGTTCAATCACACACTTATTACATTGAGTGTCTCATAAAGAGTACTTATTACAATAATATGGCCGAAGGCCATCTAAATAACTGTGGAAGCTTCGAAAATAAATGAGTCCATCCAACTCCAAGGCAAAACTGAGTGTATGACAATGACTTATCGCACCTTACTCTTCGTCTGAAAATTCTGCAACATGATACGTTGCAGCCGTGTAGCTCAGCACATGGAATATGCTGGCAAGATCACACTATAGAGAAAAATGTTGAGACAATAGCTATCACTACATGCATATTTGACTGGTGGAGGCTCTAAGTTTAACATTTGCATAAAGCTAATTTTTCCCTATAACAAAAAAGAATATATTTTATTTAACTACCAAGTTTATGCCATTATTGAGAAGGTTCCCCAACTCAATCCCAAAAGAATATTAATAACCCAACAAATTCAATAAGTAAGTGTCGAGATCAAACAATAATTCAAATATCAGATACTCAAGATGTCCATAATCGGGGACACGACTAATCATGATTAGT
This sequence comes from Triticum dicoccoides, assembly GCF_002162155.2. Lineage (NCBI taxonomy): Eukaryota > Viridiplantae > Streptophyta > Magnoliopsida > Poales > Poaceae > Triticum > Triticum dicoccoides. The sequence continues at coordinate 586,168,558 of NC_041380.1, forward strand.
TTATACACTTTGCAGAGGTTTGCGCACTTTTCCCCACAAGACTCGACCATATCCATGATCAGAAGATCGAGACATAGTCTTTCTGAAGCATTAACTCTTTACTCTGGGTAGATAATACCACCTACTTTCTCCTACATCTGTTATAGCCTACCACTGAAAGAGGTCACACAACTTACTCAACTATGCCAGAGCCCATAATGGCTTGTGCTGCGCATGGAAGTTTTTAGCATGAACAATATTATGATCCCTTCGAGCCTGGGTGACATTCCATAGGATGATCACACGGGTACTCTGGGATATCCTAGGACAACACTGGGTTCCTCAGGTGCCCGCAACCAATCCACCCCAGATGTGTATTAAAGTAGCCACCTTAAGTTTCCCTTAGGTATTACTCTCGCAACTTTCATGAATCACACATACCAATCCCCGTTTACGAACCTGGCTAAGCAATATGAGCATAATGTATATTCCCGGGGTGACAAAAGGTATTAGGTTCCTACCTCATCAACTACTTAACAACAACTACATGTTCCCAATCCTACTCATGCAATGTTTGAGGGTTGAAACTAATGCATAAAAACTTGGTAATAAAGGGATATGATCAAAGTGTAACTTGCCTTGCTGATGATCAGAAAACCCTAGATATACGTAGTAGCAAGCTTCGCACTCTGGAAAATCTATCATAGACAAACAATACATAAGCACTCAAGCATAAGAGGCAAAGGTAAAACCAAATAAAACGATCTAAACAGAAGGTTCAAGTGAAGCACTTCGATTTGCAAAAAGAATCAATCAAATCGGAGATACGAAACTCAAGTTACGAACAAAAGAAGTTCAAATTCAAATCTGATTGAAACCAAATTTTAAACTTTCAAAAACATGATTAAGTTGATTATCTGAACAGAGGGGATCATAGTGAAGAAATTTGGCATTGGTTTCGTTGGATTTTGATAAACGAGCAAAAAGTTGTGATCAGTTAAAGACCAAGGACTAAACTACGAAGAAAATAATTATGGATAGGTCCCTAGCTGAAAATAAAAGAAAAATCTAACGAACGAACGTTCGCTATAGAAACCTAATGAACGAAAACCGTTCGCTACCGAGGACTAACGGATGAACGTCCCCTAAATAAACTAAACTAAATAATAAACCGGGGTTTAAAAAATCGATTATGAAAAAACCCGGATCGGGGTCGACGGTTTATATCGGTTCGGTCGATCGGCGAGAAAAACCGACGGCAGCGGCGACTGTTGGCGGTGGCGACGGCTCCGGCGACGACTGTGGGCGGCGGCTGCGGGGCGATGCGGACGAGAGGCGGGGTGGCGCGGCGGCGGCGGCTCGGCTTGAGGCGGCGGGAGGCGGCGGCGGTTGTGAGGAGAGAGGGCGATTGGGCCTCGCCTTTTAAAGGCCAGGGGGCGAGGCGGCTTGGGGAAGGGGGCGGCGGGCAGCTTGGGGAAGGGGGTGCCACCCGGACACGGGCGGCGTCCCGCTCGGACACGGGCAGCGGTATAGGTGGCCAAACGGGCCAGGATAGTTGGGTCGGGCCGGTAGCACGGCCGGCACGGCACGTGCTAAACGGGCCAGGCCCGGCACGCGGCACGCCAAGGACCGTGCCTGGGCCTGAAGGCCGAGCACGCGGGCCGGCACGACACGGCCCGATTATCTTTTTTGTATTTTTTATGTATCCTAATGTGGCCCAACAGGTAAAATTAGGCTAAAAACGCCTAGTGCGCAAAATAGAAGGCATATTAGCGGGCCTAGCGTGCCGGTGGGCTGGCCTGATTAACATATGGGCCGTGCCTGGGCTGCAGGCTGCAGCACGCGGGCCGGCACGGCACGACACGTATAATAATCGTGCCTCGGCGGGCCGGGCCGTGCCAAGCACGATTAGGATGGGCCGTGTTGTGCCGGGCCGGGCTAGCCCGTTTGGCCAGCTATAGGCAGCGGCGACACCGTGCGTCCGCCTGACTCCGGCTCGGGGTCGGTGGCGGCGGCCTGGGCCGGCTGGGCTTCAGCCCAGTCGGTCCAAAGAAGTTTTTTTAATAGCACCGTGAAGAAAAATCCGAATAAAATAAAATAAAATTCGTAAAATTCCAGAAACAATTTTCGCCATCCCCTCCTAATATTTGGGACAATGTGAACATTTTTCTAGACTAAATGCAATTTTTAAAAATGGAACTTTTCCCCTAATTTAATAAAATGCAATCGAATAAAATTGCAAATAAAAATAAAATAAATATATTTTTATTCAAAATTAAATTTCCCATATTTTCCTAACTGTTTTGAAGAAGTCATATGATCTTCTCTCATTATTTCATTTATTTGAAATAATTGGAAAAATAATTTCAAATAAAAAATCACTTTGATCCAATTTGCTAATTTAGAAAAATTCAAAAATGGATTTTTGTGAAAACCTCCAACTCTCTCAATTGGTCCTTGAGTTGCTTAAGATTTCTAGGATCAAAAGTCCAAATAAAATAAATTCAAAATGGACAAATTATGGATGCATATGATGACCTAATGAATAACATCCAAATTGAAAATTGGGATATTACATGCGAGGGGGGCTAATAAACTCAGACATAGGTGGTAGTTATTGCAAGATGTCAGAAACGATAATGAATAGGTATGTCGTTAGTGTATCCCCCGCTCTTAGTCCATGTTTGTAAGTGATCCAGGCTCGATGCCCCATTCAACATGACTTCCAAAAAAATTTCATTGCTGTTTCATAAAACTAGATGGCGCCCTGCGCGTTGCCGCGGGAACCTTTCTAAAATAGCTGCATAAATAGGTGCTAAAAATAAAATAATTGCAAAAACAATTAAAGATTGCTCTCAATTTATATTCTAAAAACAATAAAGTATATGAAGCATGTGATAAAATGTTGTATAAAAATATCAAACTATTGGATTGAAGTCAATGGGGTGCCTAAATAATAAAAACGTGTAACATGATTTACACATATTTGCTCCAGGCGTCCCGTCTATGCCGACAAAAAAATAGTGAAACAAATTGACATGCATGATTGTTGAGATAGCATGATTGAATGGATAGATTAGTGCACAAATTATAATTTATGACCACATGCATGACTCTTTGACGCGGCATAGTTGCACGAAGAGGGAAAAGTCATAGTGGGTTGCAAAAAAATAATAGTAGATGATTTGATTGTTGAGGTGGCATGATTGCATGGATATATTTAGTGCACAAATTGTAACTTATGACCACATGCATGACTTATGATGTGGCATAGTTGCATGAAGAGAGAATAGGTAGTGGGTTGCAACTATTTAAGAATAGAAGATATGGAAATGAACCTTGCTAACCAATTTAACCTTTTTTGTATCCTTTTATTGTACTTTGAAGAAAAGATGCACATAAATACCTCATCCTTTCTTTAGGGCTTGTTCGCTTAATCCCTCCCCAAGAGGATTAGCGGGGATTGAGGGGGTTTTTGTCTCGCACGGGATTTGTTTCCCTTCAGTTCTCTTCAAACCCATTCAATCCCCACCAAAACAGACAATGCCTTATTGAATTCCAATGTTCACCCCTCAAGTTTGTTTTATGATACCTTTTACCCTATTTAAAGGAAATAATATTCCAAACTATCCTAGTTAAGCAACACCCTTCCAAGTTTTACCCCCTTTAACCATTGCTCTGCTCTTTGGGACTGACATGTCGATGTGGGCATATTTAGTCAACTGATAGGGCAAAGGCATACTTCTTTGGGGGGCAATCATCATGGTGACCCGTAGGTTCGGTAACTCATAGACAAGAACGAAACCGTTCGTTCGATGACCGATAGCGAAACCGTACGTGGACGTCCATATTGATCCCTATGAGCACATGAATGGTATTCGAGTGAGCGCCTTTGGTTATCATGTGATGTTCCCTATGCTTCGCGATATTTCACAAAATCAGGGATGCATCGGTATCCTCGTGAGTCATCACACGCTCACTATACCGTTATCCTTGTTACCGGTTTTGTTATTCTTTCTCGTTATTGTGTTCCGGCATCCCCGTACGAAGTCACCTGTGTCTAGTCAGGCGGTGATGGATGCCGTCACACCGAGAGGGCCCTAAGAATATCTCTCTCCATCATTGGAGGAGCAAATTCCACTCTCGAGATATCTAGTCCCTTATCAAACTTTCCGATGAACATGTAAGTTGTTGTTATGGTCACCGTGTTACAGGTGACGTTTGAGCAACCCGAAGGCCCACCATTAGGTAAGGAGTGACTACAATACTCTCATGGTCTAAGGAGCAAAATCACACGTTAACACTCTGTGTTATAACAATTGATTACAGATGATATTAACTCAATTCATAATAGACAAGGTTGGATCGATTCAATATGAGCGTTCTTCCAACGTCATATTCTCAATCTTGTTTTAGGACTATCGTTTAACACTTAACGATATCTTAAGCTCTGGAAAACATGATCACCAACAACACTTGAGCTAGTCCTAGAGGCAAGATTAGGAACCTTTTATTTAACCGTTTATCATTTCACACGCGCATATGTGTTTTTCAATGAATCGCATATTCTAGGACCATAGCAGTTATAACATAGAATATAAACTCTTTAATTATGAATACAGAAATATAATAATACAAATATTATTGCCCCTAGGGCATATTTCCAACATTTGAGAGCGGGGCAAGGGAATGCAAAGGCTAGTCAAGATAAAATGGGCACACGAAGGAGCTCCTAGTGTGGTCTGAGGCCAAGCGACATGTATGGCGATGACTACCCGGGAGCGCGATGAAGCCTTAGCGATCTGCGGATCGCCGCTATCACATTGAGACGGTGACTCGGTTAGGGTAGGGCACCAGGTTGTCGCTAATAGTGAGCTCCAGTTTCACCGTGTGTTTCCGGAGTTTTCGCTAATATTGATTTCCATTTCAACTGACTAACATGAAGTCTACAAAACAATTGAACTAGAGGTTCCCGAATACCAATTACCAATTGAGAGGCTGAATACATACATCCAAACGCAACCTTATATGTGACGATTCTTTATTGCAACAACACAAGGTAGTAACTTTGTATATACACATGGAATCTTTCATTATGGAGTTTCTTAATCATTTTTTTCTTATTGTTGTGTTTAGCCGTCAATTCTTGGGTTTGCCCCCGAAAACTAAACAGTGGTAGATATACCCTGTCAAATGACAAGTAGTGTGGGTGCATCATGACAAGTTTTTTCGGCAACTTACGGTTGAACACAATGGTAATTATTTTGAAGCCCGTGTGAACAACATTCATATATTTTAATATAGTTTCTTCCAATCCCTGGCAAGTAGTGTGTAGCATCATGACAATTTTTACACATAATTGTCAAGACATGTTTTTTTAGCACCATGACAAGTGCTCTCTCGATCCTAAATCAGTGACACTTATTTTGAGACGGAGGGAGTAGTGTGTACCCAACATGACGATTTTTTTGCACGATGGCTATGAAAGTGTCTGTGAACAGCATGACAAGTAGTATGTGTGCGTCATGATAATTTTTACAGACATGATGTGGTCTGAGCGTCATGGCAAGCAGCGTGTATACATAACAGCAAATCCACATACAGCTACCACTTTGTATTATTTTATCCTATAAATATACTGTCCATAGTCAATCATAATTGACCACATGCAATACGTTGGAGCTCGCCACGATTGGTCGCGCACAGGCGGCTCAAAAAGTCCAAAAATTGTTCTTTTCCGGTGACAAACAAGAAGGCCAGTACAGCAGCTAGGCGTCAAAGCGGCCTCTGGAGCTGAGAGCTGTGGCAACGGAAACGCCTTGAGAAACGCCAAAATCGCCTACCAGACTCAACTCGGCGAAGGTTGTTGTTTTGGTGTGCCGGTACTTCTGTGGCGCTTTAGCACGACGACTTTTCGACTGTCTATTACAACAAGCTTTGTCGGCTTCATGATAACTTTTACACATGCCATGATGCGGTATAATGTGTATGCATCATGATAACTTTTACACATGCCATGATGTGGTTTAAGCATGATGATAAATCCACATATAATGACCCATCTGGATTGTTTATCCTACTATCTATATGGTCAATCATAATTGACCACATATAACCCGAAAACAAAATGAGCGCATGCATTAAAAAGTTGGAGCGCGTAGCGATAGGTCGCACGGAGGCGGCTCAAAGATTGATAAATAAATAAATTCCCCGGCGGCAAACAGGAAGGCCAGTACAGCAGCTAGGCGTCAAGACTCAAGAGCGGTGCCTGGAGCTGAATGAAAGCCGTGGCAGCGGGAAACGCCTTGAGAAGCGCCAAAATCGGCTACGAGCTACTGCTAGGAGACTCGACCGTTGCTGGCAAGCCGACGAGGAGGGTCGGCAAGAGGACACGCGCGCGCAGGCCAAGCGAGCCAGTCACTGACTCACTCAGTCGGCACCTCGCCCCCGGACGCGGCACGCGCTAGCGCACGTGGCAGCGGCCGCCCCTCCGCCCCGCCCCGCCCCGGATCTCGCCTCGGATCCTCCCTCCCTCTCTTCCGGCACCAGCCAGCCCAGTACGGGAGTACTACTGCTACCTGCTGCCAGTAGTACCACCGGACCGGAGGTCAGGAGCCTCTCCCTTCCTCCCATGGCATTGCGTGTGATCCGCTGCGTGGCGCGCGCCTGCTAGACTGCTTTGCCCGCTCCCCCACGTGCCCGCGCTCGCTCCTGCTGCCGTGCCGACGTGCCGTGCCTTGTGGACTTCCTCCCTCCCTCCCTCCCCCGGTTGCGGGCTTGCGGGCGGGCGGGTGGAGTTTCGGTTGGGGAGAAAAGGAGAGGCGGAGGTGGAGGAGGAGGAGCGCTGCCTGCCACGGCCGCTGCGCCAGGTGCCAGGCGAGGTGAGGTGGGTGGTGGCTCACGGGCGCTTCACGGGTTCCGCGCCGCCTTTGCCTTTGCTTTCACTCACACGGAAAGTGCCGCCGCGCCGCGCGTGACGCCCCAACCGCCCCAACGCCGACGTCGCCGCCCCGCGCCGCGCCCCGCCCCGCCCGCATACATATCCCGCGCTCCCTGCGTGCCAGTGCAGTGCCCGCTTCGCTCCTTCCGTCGATCTGCGGTCCCGCGCCGTGCTCCTGCTCGCGCCGCGCTCGACCGATTGGTTCCGACCGACCGGCTCCCGGCTGCCGGCGTCGGTGAATGAGCATGGGGCGCTACGCGGCCTCAACGGATCCGGAGGCGGGCAGGGACGGGGACGGGGCCGTCCTGCTCCGCTCGCCCAGCGGGGCCACCGCGCGGGTGCGTCCCCCGTCTTCACTCTCACTACTGCTGGGTTGGGCGTGATTCTGAATTTCTTTCTGATGGGGTTTTGGGCGTTGGTTGCAGGTGAGCCTGCACGGCGGGCAGGTCGTCTCCTGGAAGAACGACCGGGGAGATGAGCTCCTCTTCACCAGCAGCAAGGTCAGCCTGCCCCTCCTCCTGTTCCCCACTCTTCAGTTCAGCTCTGGTCTACTCTGCTCTGCTCTCTTCTGTGCTGGTTAGAGATTCATTTTGGGGAACTGTACAAAATATGAATTCCCCATTCAGCGTGTCACTTGCTTTAACTGCTGCGGATAATTACGGCAATGTGGGGTTGGATTATCACGCAGGCTGTATGCATTTTCTGAATTTAACATTGGGAGGACAGACAAGAGTGTTCAAGTAGACTGTACTGGTGGTTGGAGATTTGGAGTAGACAGCTAGGAATTAAGGTTCATGAGTCACAATGCCTCCCCCCACAGCCAGTTCTCGTGGCTAGCTCCGTCCGATTTGCAAACATGTGGGGGCTGTACTCTACTCCCTCCGTCTCAAAATAAGTGTCGCTGATTTAGTACAAAGTTAGTACAAGGAGGGATTAGTAGTCACTCTTATGTCTTATGTGTTCCATTGTCTTACTAGGCACTTGCATATAACCCAAGTTGTTGGTGTGCAGGCAATCATGAAGCCACCAAAGGCGATGCGTGGCGGGATTCCGATATGCTTTCCGCAGGTACCACATTACTCCAGTTTCTATTTGATTGTCTGTCTACTTACCAGAGAGTACAAATACTGATAGGAGATGAGAGCAGAACTGCTTGTTTTTTCTTGGCGTTACTGATAACTGCAAAACTCTCTCAGTTTGGGAACTGCGGGACCTTGGAGCGACATGGATTTGCGAGGAATAGGATGTGGGGCCTCGATGAGGAGCATCCGGCATTGAGTCGCAGTGACAGTGGCAGCAGATCTTTTGTTGACCTTATCCTAAAGCCATCTGAAGAGGACACGAAGAGCTGGCCACATAGGTATGCATCTCATCTCTGTTGATTAATCTGCACCTACTTTCTGGCTGCACACACTCTCTGTTTTACAACTAAATGAGGGTGGATGTCGAGGTTCTGCAAGCGAGTACTCGAGATGCTTGGTTAACAGCCGAAGCCTGTACCTCTGATGATATTTCGTTCACAATATCCGTATGGTTAGATATGTGCATGTTTAGGTAGAGAGTGTAGTATGATAATACTGATGTTCATACATATAGGGTAATTTTTTTGATGAGTATGGTTAAGATTCAGCGGCACCTCTAATTGGCGACTGGTAGTCGCTTGGAACATAGATGCTGAAGACATAAGAATGAGAGGGGATTTCCTTGTGCTCTCATTCTTGTTTCATATCTGTATCCCTTCCCTACAATGTTTGCATGCATTTTACCTGATCACTTGATTTTGGTTGCAGTTTCGAGTTCCGGCTGAGAATCTCTCTCACAAAGGACGGTGACCTCTCACTAGTATCGCGCATCAGAAACGTTAATGGCAAGCCATTCAGTTTCTCATTTGCCTACCACACATACCTCTCAGTTTCAGACATCAGGTCAGGCGACATGTACCCAACATAAGCGCTTTCTTGCGCCTCACTGTCGAACTGCTTTCTGTTGATGTCATACAATGTTGACACAAATGACTTTTGTCATGCCCTGTTAACTCCAGCGAGGTGAGGATAGAAGGCTTGGAGACCCTTGATTATCTGGACAATCTCAGCCAGCGGGAACGCCATACCGAACAAGGAGACGCCATAACGTTCGAATCAGAGGTGAATAACTGAATATTAAGAGAAGCTTCAACAATAATGTACTACTCCCTCTGTTCACAAATGTCAGACGTTTTGGCAGTTTAAATTTGTGAACAGAGGGTGTAGCACATTCGTAGTTTAGTAGTACACTTGAATCTATTGATGCTAGCTGAAACCCATCTTTTCGAATGTCGGTATGAATTTGACTTCCATTTAGCAATATCAGAGATTCAGAGTCGCACTGCTTCTCTGCAGTGAAGGTGCTAACAACACCTGGTGCATGTGCAAACGTTTTTGCAGGTCGACCGAGTGTACGTCAGCTCGCCGAACGTGATAGCGGTGCTCGACCACGAGAAGAAGCGCACCTTCGTCATCAGGAAGGATGGCCTCCCCGACACCGGTAAGACACAGATCATTTCATCCATTTCCCTCCGTCCGGCTGGCTTGCGAAGCCAGACATGGTGGTATATATGATAGTAACACAGTCTGCAATGTCCTCGGTGCTGTTGGCAGTGGTGTGGAACCCGTGGGAGAAGAAGGCGAAGACGATGGCGGACTTCGGGGACGAGGAGTACAAGCAGACGCTGTGCGTGGACGCGGCGGCGGCGGAGCGGCCCATCACGCTGAGGCCCGGGGAGGAGTGGACGGGGAGGCTGGAGCTCTCCGCCGTGCCGTCGACCAACTGCAGCGACCACCTCGATCAGCCCGGCATCATGTGAGGATGCACTAGCGTGTAGCGTGGTTGGTTGGTGATTGGTTGCAGTGCTGTCTGTATGTGTAGCCGCCTGTCCGTCTGTCAGGGAGTCGCTTTCGTTGTACTAGCATCTTGTACATGTACATGGATGGGATCAGTAGGTTGGTTGGATCCGTGGTGGTCAGCCGGCGGCGCTGGGTTCGCCGGTTCTGAGACCTGGTTTCTGGAATGGCATCAAACCTTTTTCTTTCAAGTCTTCTGATTTCCTTTTTCTAGAAGCAAGTCTTTTGGTTTCTGGAATGAGAAACTCTTACCATCACCTGGCGGATTGCAGCGGCCGCGTCCACCACCTCCCCTGCGTTACATGTCTCCACGTGGGCCGCGTCCACCACCTCCCCTGCGTTACATGTCTCCACGTGAGAGCCCGTGTGCCGTCCTTTATCAAACGTTGAAACATATGCAGTGTTGTAATGGTCTACAATGAGTTTACATTTTGCAATAAAACTTATTTTGTGAATTTTTTCACAATAAGACCTCGATTGCAAAAAAAATGCAACAAAACAATTTTTTGTAAAAAATTCTATAACAAGACCTGTGTTGCAATGGTGGGGCGTATTCGGCGGCTTGATGCGGCAAATCTGACGGCTCGCGACTCGGCTGATCTTGACGCGTAGCACGCCCTGAAATGGCATCGGACTTTTTTTAGGGTGTCTTTTTTTTTTAGGGTTTATTTATCAATCGGGCAGTTGTCGATCCACTTCTTTGACGGCCCACCAAGCGGAGTCAAAAAGCCCGGGAAAACCCCGCCGGAAATGGAGCGCGGCGGCGGCAAAATTTCCCCAATCTCTCCGCTCCCCTCGCGCCCTCGCCTCCGCGACCAGCAGCTCCCGCTACACGCACCGGCCAGGCGCCCGAGCCCTAGCGGGGCGGCATGGACTCGGCGATGCTCTCCAGCACCTGTGCCGGCCTCCGCGCCCCGGAGGAGGACGACGACGGAGGCGCCGTCGGCTACGCAAGGGCGAGGACTGCCTCGGTACCCCACCCCACGCCCCTCCTCTCGCGCCTCACTCGCGCTCCCCTCCGGCCTTTTGGTGTTCGCTGACTGCCTGACTTCCGCTGCGCGTTTGTGCTGACAATCTGAAGGATCTGCAGAGGCTGCTGCGGCGGGACGACCCGGAGCGGCGGGAGGTCTTCAAGCAGGTCTGCAAGTGGAGGATCGCGTCCAGAGATCTGATGCCCATCATCGAGAAGTACCAGTCCGACCGCAACCTCGTCATCACGGCAGGTAGATTTTCTATCCCCCTTCCTGAAACTCTCAAGTTATTGTCATGGTCTGCACGGACGGAACCCGCACAAGATCTGTCAGTCTCGAGCAATTAGATTAGAGAACTGATTTTGTGGGTAGAGGAGTCTCTGACACTGTCCACATTTTGCTGTCTTGATTCGCCGAAGCTTATGTGCACATTATGTAACAACCAGCTTATATTATTTCTCCTATTGTGATACTGGCCATCATTATGTAACAACCAGCTTATGTGCAAATTATGATACTGGCCATCATTTCTCCTACTGTGCATACCTGTGCAGTTCTGTTGTGCAACCAGCTTATACTGTTGAACAAAAACTAGCGTCTGCCATTTCGGATCTGTTTGTTAAATAACAGTATCCTCTATCTATTTTTAGTATGCATTTTTTTCTTATCCGAGGATACCAGTATGTAGTTTTGAACTTCAGGAAAATCACAAACTTGGTTATGCATGGAATGGAAGAGTTAGTTAGCCAGACTGAAGTTCATCATCCCTCTACTCCTTATATTGACAAATATACATCATTTTTGAACTTGGTTATGCATGGAAGGCCCCAGACTCTACTCCCTATATTCACAAATATGCATTGCTCTAGCCACTGAATTGGTCTCCATGGTGAATTTTTTTAGCAAACTTCCGCCATAAATCTTTGAGCATTAATCTCTTGAGAAACAGAATCTTGATCGCTACTTTCGGCCATAACAATTTGGTAAAATCTGTAAGAAATTATTATGAGGGTAATTCAGTCTTATAGATTAGGATATGGTAATCTGATAAGAATGCACACACCTTCGTGGCATGTTTTGACCTTATAGACCTAAATATCTGTTACTCTAAGGGTCAAATTTTGATTTACTTGTAATTCATCTGGAATTGAGTCTTATCACTGTAATTAATCTGATAAGATGTCAAAACTAGTACATATGTTGCCCTAAGCACATAATGAAAAGAAATTATTGTGATCTAACTAATTTGTAGTTGCTCGCCATTAAGAGCCTGCATTTTCAGTCGCAGAAGGAGAAGGCTGCACGGGTTAAGCGGTAAGAATGACAACATCGATAATCATCCCCTATCATCTGATGGAGAAACATCGCAAGCACGCAAGCGCAGGTAATTTCCTGCATAGAGTTGCTTACATGAGTTAATTCTATTGGCGTGATGTGTTTTTCTTTTGAGTTTGTTACTGTTAATGAAAGATATGCAAAGCTTTTGTGCGTGCTCTAAAAAGACTGTTTTACTCTTAAAAGGCCTTTTGTATCAGAAAGTATGATTGCTGACAAATGTCGGGAGTTTTGCCATTTTGTACTCTAAACCATGAAATTTACATATTTTTGTTTACCTTTATATTAAATGCCGTGGGATATGTGTATGCACAAACATTTAGTTTTGCAAAACCACATCACATTATTTGGTATTGTATAACATTTATTCTTTTGACTATACTACATAGCATGTATTGTGATGTTTGTTTTTTAGTTTCGTCATAGGCAAACATACGACTAATTTAGGAGTGCAGGCAGGTTGCATCTTCCCTCTCTAAGAACTGAGTGCAAACATGCCGCAGATATATGAAGTTATTTATGTTGCCTTGTCCGTTTTGATGTCCTGAGTGTTTCCTTTCATCTATTGCAGAACCAAAACTAAGGAGCTGCCACCGGTGAATCTTTCACCAACTATATCACAACATCAAGAGACTCCGCAAGGCACGGATTCTGATGATGACACCGTTGGATGTATGCTTAGGTGAGGTGATTCGGCTTTATATACATCAAGGACTGATTATTGAATGATCCCTAGGTGAGTTTTATAAAGGACCAGATGTGTCATTTTTTCTCAGTGGCCATGAAGCTGTATTACATGCTCAATAGTCAGTTAACTATAGTTATCAGTAAGATGGGTTGCATAACTTAGCAGGCCAAAGATGTCAAAACTAGTACATACGTTGCCCTAAGCACATCATGAAAATAAATTAGTGTGATCTAATAACTAATTGGTAGTTACTTGCCATTAAGTCTAGCCTGTATTTTCAGGCGCATAAGGAAAAGGCTGGATGGGGTAAGCAGGAAGTATGACAACAACGATAATCATCCAGTATCATCGGATGAAGAAACATTGCAAGCACGCAAGCGCAGGTAATTTCCTGCATGGAGTTGCTTACACGAGTTAATTCTATTGGTGTGATATGTTTTCTTTGAGCTTGTTACTAGCACTGTTAATGAAAGATATGCGAAGCTTTTGTCTGTGCTCTGAAAAGACTGTCATACTATTGAAAGGCCTTTTATATCAGAAAGTATGATTGCTAACAAATGCCCGGAGATTCTGCAGAGATATTTTTGGTTAATTTTATTTTAGGTTGCTATTGATTATGCTGGAAATGCCCTGAGATGTATGAGCAAACATTTGTTTATGCAAAACAACATCACATTCTTTTGATTACTCTCCATAGCATGTATTGTGATGTTCTTTTTTTAGTTTCGTCGTAGGCAAATGTGGAAATAATTTAGGACTCTAGGTTGCATTTTCCCTTGCTAAGAACTTTTAGCTTCGTCGTAGGCAAATGTGGAAATAATTTAGGACTCTAGGTTGCATTTTCCCTTGCTAAGAATTGAGTGCAAACATGCCACAGATACATGAAGTTATTTATATTGCCTTGTCCGTTTTGATGTCCTGAGTGTTTACCTTCATCTATTGCAGAACCAAAACTAAGGAGCTGTCATTGGAGAATCTTTCACCGATCATATCACAGCATCAAGAGACTTCACAAGGCATGGATTCTGACGATAAGACCATACGATCTGTGCTTAGGTGAGCTTATTTGACTTTATATACATCAAGAACTGATTACTGAATGTTCACCAGGTGAGTATTATAAAGGATCAGCTGTCCCATTCTTTCTCAGTGGCTGTGAATATGTGTTACATGCTCAACACTCAGTCATGTATAGTTATCAGTAAGATGGGATGCATAACTAGCAGGCCAAAGGTGTCAAAACTAGTACATACATGGCCCTAAGCAAATCGTGAAAAGAAATCAGTGTGATTTAATAATTATTGGTAGTTACTTGCCATTAAGTGTAGCCTGCATTTTTTCAGGCGCATAAGGAAAAGACTGCCTTTGTTAAGCAATAGGAATGATAACGGCGATAATCATCAAATATCATCTGATGAAGAAACATTGCAATTGCCTAAGCGCAGGTAATTTCCTGCATGTAGTTGCTTTCATGAATTAACTTGATTGGCGTGATATGTTTTTCTTTGAGTTTGTTCCTGTCAATGAAAGATATGTAACGCTTTTGTGTATGTGCTCTATAAAAGACTTTTTTACTATTAAAAGGCTTCTATATTAGAAGTATGTTTTCTGACAAATGCCTAGAAATTTTGCCAGTATGCAATCTAAATCGTTAAATGTAGATATTTTTGTCAACTTTATTTGAAATTGCCAGTGATTATGCTGGAAATGCCATGGGATGTATGAACAAACATTTGTTTCTGCAAAAACAACATCACATCATTTGGTCTTGTATGACATTTATTCTTTTGAGTACACTTCATAGCATGTATTGTGATGTTCGTCTTTTAGTTTTGTCACAGGCAAATGTGCAACTAATTTAGGACTCTAGGTTGCATTTTTTCCTTGATAAGAATTGAGTGCAAACATGCCACAGATATATGAAGTTATTTATGCTGCCTTGCCTGTTTTGATGTCCTCAATGTTTCCCTTCATCTATTGCAGAACCGAAACTAAAGAGCTGCCGTTGATGGATCTTTCACCGAGTTTATCACAACATCAAGATACTTCGCAAGGCACAGATTCTGATGGCGAGACCGTAGGGTCAATGCTTAGGTGAGCTCATTCGGTTTTATACACATCACGAACAAACCACTGAATGTTCAGCAGCTGATATTATAGAGAACCAGCTGTGTCATTCTTCCTCAGTGGCAGTGAACCTGTATTGCATCCTCAACAATCAGTTTTGTATAGTTATCAGTAAGATGGGTTGCATAACTTAGCAGGCCAAAGATGTCAAAACTAGTACATACGTTGCCCTAAGCACATCATGAAAATAAATTAGTGTGATCTAATAACTAATTGGTAGTTACTTGCCATTAAGTCTAGCCTATATTTTCAGGCGCATAAGGAAAAGGCTGGATGGGGTAAGCAGGAAGTATGACAACAACGATAATCATCCAGTATCATCGGATGAAGAAACATTGCAATCATGCAAGCGCAGGTAATTTCCTGCATGGAGTTGCTTACACGAGTTAATTCTATTGGTGTGATATGTTTTCTTTGAGCTTGTTACTGACACTGTTAATGAAAGATATGCGAAGCTTTTGTCTGTGCTCTGAAAAGACTGTCATACTATTGAAAGGCCTTTTATATCAGAAAGTATGATTGCTAACAAATGCCCGGAGATTCTGCAGAGATATTTTTGGTTAATTTTATTTTAGGTTGCTATTGATTATGCTGGAAATGCCCTGAGATGTATGAGCAAACATTTGTTTCTGCAAAAGAACATCACATTCTTTTGATTACTCTCCATAGCATGTATTATGATATTCTTTTTTTAGTTTCGTCGTAGGCAAATGTGGAAATAATTTAGGACTCTAGGTTGCATTTTCCCTTGCTAAGAACTTTTAGCTTTGTCGTAGGCAAATGAGGAAATAATTTAGGACTCTAGGTTGCATTTTCCCTTGCTAAGAATTGAGTGCAAACATGCCACAGATACACGAAGTTATTTATATTGCCTTGTCCGTTTGGATGTCCTGAGTGTTTACCTTCATCTATTCAGAACCAAAACTAAGGAGCTGTCATTGGAGAATCTTTCACCGATCATATCACAGCATCAAGAGATTTCACAAGGCACGGATTCTGACGATGAGACCATACGATCTGTGCGTAGGTGAGCTTATTTGTCTTAATATACATCAAGAATTGATTACTGAATGTTCACTAGGTGAGTACTATAAAGGATCAGCTGTCTCATTCTTTCTCAGTGGTCGTGAATATGTGTTACATGCTCAACACTCAGTCATGTATAGTTATCAGTAAGATGGGATGCATAACTAGCAGGCCAAAGGTGTCAAAACTAGTACATACATGGCCCTAAGCACATCGTGAAAAGAAATCAGTGTGATTTAATAATTATTGGTAGTTACTTGCCATTAAGTGTAGCCTGCATTTTTTCAGGCGCATAAGGAAAAGACTGCCTCTGTTAAGCAATAGGAATGATAACGGCGATAATCATCAAATATCATCTGATGAAGAAACATTGCAATTACCTAAGCGCAGGTAATTTCCTGCATGTAGTTGCTTTCATGAATTAACTCTATTGGCGTGATATGTTTTTCTTTGAGTTTGTTCCTGTCAATGAAAGATATGTAACGCTTTTGTGTGTGTGCTCTAAAAATGACTTTTTTACTATTAAAAGGCTTCTACTCCCTCCGTTCCTAAATATTTGTCTTTTTAGATATTTCAAATTGAGTACCACATACGGATGTATATAGACATATTTTAGACTGTAGATTCACTCATTTTCCTCCGTATGTAGGCACTTGTTCAAATTTCTAGAAAGACAAATATTTAGGAACGGAGGGAGTATATTTGAAGTATGTTTTCTGACAAATGCCTAGAAATTTTGCCAGTATGCAATCTAAATCGTTAAATGTAGATATTTTTGTCAACTTTATTTGAAGTTGCCAGTGATTATGCTGGAAATGCCATGGGATGTATGAACAAACATTTGTCTCTGCAAAAACAACATCACATCATTTGGTCTTGTATGACATTTATTCTTTTGAGTACACTTCATAGCATGTATTGTGATGTTCGTCTTTTAGTTTTGTCACAGGCAAATGTGCAACTAATTTAGGACTCTAGGTTGCATTTTTTCCTTGATAAGAATTGAGTGCAAACATGCCACAGATATATGAAGTTATTTATGCTGCCTTGTCTGTTTTGATGTCCTTAATGTTTCCCTTCATCTATTGCAGAACCGAAACTAAAGAGTTGCCGTTGATGGATCTTTCACCGAGTTTATCACAGCATCAAGATACTTCGCAAGGCACAGATTCTGATGGCGAGACCGTAGGATCAATGCTTAGGTGAGCTCACTCGGTTTTATACACATCACGAACAAACCACTGAATGTTCAGCAGCTGATATTATAGAGAACCAGCTGTGTCATTCTTCCTCAGTGGCAGTGAACCTGTATTGTATGCTCAACAATCAGTTTTTGTAGTTACCAGTAAGATGGGTTGCATAACTTAGCAGGCCAAAGATGTCAAAACTAGTACATTCGTTGCCCTAAGCACATCATGAAAATAAATTAGTGTGATCTAATAACTAATTGGTAGTTACTCGCCATTAAGTCTAGCCTGTATTTTTAGGCGCATAAGGAAAAGGCTGGATGGGGTAAGCAGGAAGTATGACAACAATGATAATCATCCAGTATCATCTGATGAAGAAACATTGCAAAAACGAAAGCGCAGGTAATTTCCTGCATGGAGTTGCTTACATGAGTTAATTCTATTGGCGTGATATGTTTTCTCTGAGCTTGTTACTGACACTGTTAATGAAAGATATGCAAAGCTTTTGTCTGTGCTCTGAAAAGACCGTCATACTACTGAAAGGCCTTTTATATCAGAATGTATGATTGCTAACAAATGCCCGGAGATTCTGCAGAGATATTTTTGGTTAATTTTAGTTTAGGTTGCTATTGATTATGCTGGAAATGCCCTGAGATGTATGAGCAAACATTTGTTTCTGCAAAACAACATCACATTCTTTGGTCCTGTATGAGATTTATTCTTTTTATTACTCTTCATAGCATGTATTGTGATGTTCTTTTTTTAGTTTTGTCGTAGGCAAATGTGGAAATAATTTAGGACTCTAGGTTGCATTTTCCCTTGCTAAGAACTTTTAGCTTCGTCGTAGGCAAATGTGGAAATAATTTAGGACTCTAGGTTGCATTTTCCCTTGCTAAGAACCGAGTGCAAACATGCCACAGATACATGAAGTTATTTATGTTGCCTTGTCTGTTATGATGTCCTGAGTGTTTATCTTCATCTATTGCAGAACCAAAACTAGGGAGCTGCCGTTGGAGAGTCTTTCACCGATCATATCACAGCATCAAGAGACTTCACAAGGCACGGATTCTGACGATGAGACCATAGGACCTGTGGTTAGGTGAGGTCATTTGACTTTATATATATCAAGAACTAATTACTGAATGTTCACCAGGTGAGTATTGTAAAGGATCATCTGTCTCATTCTTTCTCAGTGGCCGTGAATATGTGTTACATGCTCAACAATCTGTCATGTATAGTTGTCAGTAAGATGGGATGCATAACTAGCAGGCCAAAGGTGTCAAAACTAGTACATACATGGCCCTAAGCACATTGTGAAAAGAAATCAGTGTGATTTAATAATCAATTGGTAGTTACTTGCCATTAAGTGTAGCTGCATTTTTTCATGTGCATAAGGAAAAGGCTGCCTCTGTTAAGCAATAAGAATGATAACGGTGATAATCATTCAATATCATCTGATGAAGAAACATTGCAATTACGTAAGCGCAGGTAATTTTCTGCATGTAGTTGCTTTCATGAGTTAATTCTACTGGCGTGAATGCGTGATATGTTTTTCTTTGAGTTTGTTCCTGTCAATGAAAGATATGCAACGCTTTTGTGTGTGTGCTCTAAAAAAGACTTTTTTACCATTAGAAGGCTTCCATATTAGAAGTATGTTTTCTTACAAATGCACGGCAATTTTGCCAGTATGCAATCTAAACCGTTAAATGCAGATATTTTTGTTAACTTTATTTGAAGTTGCCAGTGTTATGCTGGAAATGCCATAGAATGTATGAACAAACATTTGTTTCTGCAAAAACATCACATTATTTGGTTTTGTATGACATTTATTCTTTTGAGTACACTCCATAGCATGTATTGTGATGTTCGTCTTTTAATCTTGTTATAGGCAATAGTGCAACTAATTTAGGACTCTAGGTTGCATTTTTCCCTTGATAGGAATTGAGTGCAAACATGCCAGACATATGAAGTTATTTATGCTGCCTTGTCTGTTTTGATGTCCTCAATCTTTGCCTTCATCTATTGCAGAACCGAAACTAAAGAGCTACTGTTGATGGATCTTTCACCGAGTATATCATAGCATCAAGAGACTTCGCAAGGCACGGATTCTGATGGCGAGACCATGGGATCAATGCTTAGGTGAGCTCATTCGGTTTTATGCACATCAAGAACAGACTACTGAATGTTCACCAGCTTTATATTATAAAGGACCACCTGTGTCATTCTTCCTCAGTGTCCGTGAACCTGTATTGCATGCTCAACAATCGGTTTTGTATATTTATCAGTAAGATGGGATGCATAAGTTAGCAGGCCAAAGATGTCAAAACTAGTACATATGTTGCCCTAAGCACATAATGAAAAGAAATTATTGTGATCTAATAACTAATTTGTAGTTGCTTGCCATTAAGTCTAGCCTACATTTTCAGGCGCATAAGGAAAAGGCTGGATGGGTTAAGCAGGAAGTATGACAACAACGATAATCATCCAATATCATCTGATGAAGAAACATTGCAAGCACGCAAGTGCAGGTAATTTCCTGCATGGAGTTGCTTACATGAGTTAATTCTATTGGCGTGATATGTTTTCTTTGAGTTTGTTATACTGTTAATGAAAGATAGGCAAAGCTTTTGTGTGTGCTCAAAAAGGAATGTTTCACTATTAAAAGGCCTTCTATATCAGGCAGTATGATTGCTGACAAAATGCCTGGAAATTCTGCCAGAAATATTTTTGGTTAATTTTATTTAAGTTGCCATTGATTATGCTGGAAATTTTATGAGATGTATGAGCAAACATTTGTTTCTGCAAAACATCACATTATTTGGTCCTGTATGACTTTATTCTTTTGACTACTCTCCATAGCATGTATTGAGATGTTTTTTATTTATAGTTTCATCGTATGCAAATGTGCAACTAATTCAGGACCCTAGGTTGCATTTCCCCTTGCTAAGTACTGGGTGCAAACATGCCACAGATTTACAAAGTTATTTATGCTGCTTTGTCCGTTTTGATGTTCTGAGTGGTTTGATACATATCACAGCATCAAGAGACTTGTTCCTGGTGTTGAGACTACTGGTTCAGTTATCATGTAAGCTCATTTGAGTTATTTACATCACATACTTGGAATAGCTTGGTATTTTGTTTGAGATAGAATAGCTTCATATTTGAGGGTGTATGTTTTCCTATGTTATGCACTTATGCCTAGTGAAAGCCGAAAATAGGTAGACATGAATAACCAGCAAGAGTAACTTCCCACCTTTTCAGGGACACTCCTCTCCATCCGGAGCTAAACAATAACGGTGTCCGTGCTGGTGAGGCTGAACTTCTAGATGACTTGAGTGAGCCTGAGCTGGATGACCGTGAACATACTGAACAACGGATCATCGACGACAGAGACATGTCTGAACCTGGGGACAGGTCAGGTGCTTCTTTCAGCCAGAAGGCCAGTTTGAAAAGAAGACACAAAAATGGTAATTGATGACGACGACGATGATGAGCAGTTTGCCTTGAAATTTAGCGAGGATAAAACGTTGGATCCTGCAGCTGTTTGGAGTAGATGGTCTGCTACTGCCGTGCTTCTGAGTTGGGAGCACTGGAATTTTTTAGCAGTAAGCAGATGCAACCTGTTTGTACATGATTTGTTTTATTTTTGAGGCTGATTCTGATGTTAATTTTGGATGGAGCCATCTTGCAATGCTAGCAAATTTCTTATTTGAGATGCCAATTCATTTTCTCTCTTTTGCGACAAAATATTTTCTGTTATGTGGCAGACGTGAATGAACATCAACCGAAACCATATATGTGTAGTACGATTGCCACAGGTTGTGAGCTAATAGATACTCTCTCTGTTCCAAAATAGATGACCCAACGTTGTATTGATTTTGTACTACAATGTTGGGTCATCTATTTTGGAACGGAGGGAGTACCTCTCTGGCACGTTGGTTTCAGTCTGCTGTAGCAGGCCGCGACGGTGACCCCGGCGGTGCCGGCGCCGTCGGCGCTCTCGTGCCTCCATCAGTCGTCGCCGGATTAGCTAGTCCAGTCCCCGGCACATCACGGCGAGCACTGTTCAAAAGGGTAACCTGCGACGGCTGCTAATTGTAGCAGCCGATCTAACTGTGGATCGTATGAGAGGATTGATTAGTCCTTGCAGCTTGCTCTGTTTTCTAGGTTCAGACCCACTCGAATTAATAAGAAAGGAGCAATTTGGAAAATCGAATCAGCAAATGGTCCCATGGTCTAGTGGTTAGGACATTGGACTCTGAATCCAGTAACCCGAGTTCAAGTCTCGGTGGGACCTGTTTTTTCGTATCATTTTGTTTATGTGCTTGAATTTTTTTGCCATTTCTTTTTTTTTTCAAGGAAAAAAGCCTCATAATGCATCCTATATATATTGTCAATTATGATTTCTTATTTGGTTCTCACTATTATTTTGAATCATCTCTACAAAGTTCGTAACCTGTTTTTTCGTATCATTTTGTTATGTGCTTGAATTTTTTTGCCATTCCTTTTTTTAAGGAAAAAAAAGCCTCATAATGCATCCTATATATATTGTCAATTATGATTTCTTATTTGGTTCTCACTATTATTTTGAATCATCTCTACAAAGTTCGTATTTTTGTTTGCTATTTACCATGCAACAATGCTATCATTCTCTATTTCTTATTCACACAACGCCATATTTTTTCAAGCGTTGTTAGAGCAACTTCAACAGTTCTTCTAAAAAAACTTCTTATAAAAGTGCTTTTACAGAATGTCCCTAAATTTTAGGGAAAGTTTTCTGAGAGCTACTTTTGTCAGATTCCGTAAATTTCTTCCCCTAAATCTGTTTCTATTTTATTTTTCATTAAACAAAATGAGATAAATGGCCTAGGGCCCGCCAATCAGTGATACACGTGACGGTCTCCGATGAGGGAAGTTGGGGTCAAGTTTACAGGATCCTGTAAATTTATTCCACGTTTACGGGATCTCTTTGAGGCGTTGTTTGGCCCTAACGGTAGTTTTCTTTTACAGAAACATGATTTGTTCGAGTTGCTCTTATGCTATTTTATATCTCTTTTTGTCTCAAATACGTGAACGATGCACCAAACTTTCTTTATCTTATTTCTCATCGAAATAGTTTGTGGCCACTAGCCTGTATACGTTGATCACGATATACAGTGAGATGTGGCGAAACGATATCTTCTCAGTTTCATATTTTGCCTCTCTTTTGGTACCACACTTTTCAAGTCAGGTGTCAAACAAAGCAGATTTCTAAGTTTCTAACTGTTTCGATGGACCGAAGGCTCGTGGAGTTGATATGGTTTTTAGGAATTTGTATCAGTATTTGGTTTTGACTTTGGAAAACAAGACAGGGGAAAGCAGATTTTCTCAGACACTCGACGGTCGTCAGATAGGATGCCTGACCCGCTCTATTATTAATTATATAAGTGCTATTCGAAAATCTAATCAGCAGATGGTCCCATGGTCTAGTGGTTAGGACATTGGACTCTGAATCCAGTAACCCGAGTTCAAGTCTCGGTGGGACCTTTTTTTCCTTCGGTTTTTCCTTGCTAAAAAACGTGACATTCCCCTTTTCTTTTCAAGAAAAACCTTCCTGATTGATCATATCTTTATCGGAAGGTATTACTTCTACTTTCTTATTTGGTTCTTCGTTATTTTTTTGAATCTTCTTTATAGGGTTTGCTCTATTTTGGTTTGCGATTTTCCATACGACAATATGACCATTCCATATTTCTTATTTACTAGAGTAATTTTTATCCCAATCAACATCGTCGTGTCTCCTGTATTTTTCACGGACGCGTCTAGCGAGCGGTCGCTGGCGCTCCGCAGTGGCTGCCACTTTTAGCAAGTTTATATTCTTATCAAACAAAAAAGGAAAGATTCTTTCCTATTGTAAAAAAAATAGAAAAGGCATGTAACATGTTTTTAATTACGGATTAGAAAGCAACCAGGTGTGAACACATTAATTTAGAGTTCCTTTTCATTTTAAAAGCCATAACTTTAGAACCAAACATTGAAATTAAGATCCGCTTTCACCGTTGGGACTTTTTTTCCTTTGGTTTTTCCTTGCTAAAAAACGTGACATTCCCCTTTTCTTTTCAAGAAAAACCTTCCTGATTGATCATATCTTTGTCGGAATGTATTACTTCTACTTTCGCTATTTTTTTGAATCTTCTTTATAGGGTTTGCTCTATTTTGCTTTGCAATTTTCCATACGACAGTACGACCATTCCATATTTCTTATTTACTAGAGTAATTTTTATCCCAATCAACATCGTCGTGTCTCCTGTATTTTTCATGGACGCGTCTAGCGAGCGGTCGCTAGCGCTCCGCAGCGGCTGCCACTTTTAGCAAGTTTATATTCTTATCAAACAAAAAAAGAAAGATTCTTTCCTATTGTAAAAAAAATAGAAAAGGCATGTAACATGTTTTTAATTACGGATTAGAAAGCAATCAGGTGTGAACACATTAATTTAGAGTTCCTTTTCATTTTAAAAGCCATAACTTTAGAACCAAACATCGAAATTAAGATCCGCTTTCACCGTTGGAACCCTTACGACGTGCTCTTCGAAATTAGATCCCGCATGGGTATTGTTTCGATGATTTTTTTGTGTGCAATTTAGTACCTCGTTTTATGCAACTGCCTAGTAGTCGATGTGCAACTAGCAGATCGTGGATGTGCAACTTTTCGCCTACCCCGTGGATGTGCAGTTTTCACTAATGTCACCTCCACCCCCTCAAACTACCCCTTCCAGTGAGATGAGAAATTTCGTCCGTTGCTCGGGCCAACTGCCTAGTAATTGACATGCAACTTTCCGCTTGCCCGTGGATGTGCTTTCACTATTTACTGCATCCGCCAACTTTCTATTAGTGATTGTGCAACTTCGGATGCTGCCACGGCCAACTGTCTAACAGTGATTTGTAACTTTATCCTATACCCCATGGATGTGTAGTTTCCCTTCTAGCACACGGTCCAAACCACCCCTGCTAGTGAGATTCGCAACTCGCACTCTATGTATATGTATCTTTTCACAACCCTCATGAATGTCAATTTTTTTACCATTCAACTGTCCTTGCTTGTGAGATGTGCAACTTCGTATGTTGCTCTGGCCAACTACCTAGCAGAGTATGTGCAACTCTATTTGTTATCCCCGCCAATTGAAAATACGTGTCCACAAATAGGAAGGGGAAGGAGTTGCACATTGACTAATAGGTAGTTGGCTTGAACAATAGACTAAGTTGCACAAATCGCTTGCAGGGGAGGTGGGAGTAGGGTGCACCGACAGTGAAAAACGACGCATCCACGAGTAGGGAGGAGGGTTGCACAACGACTACTTGATAGTTGGTTGGGATAGTAGACTAGTTGCACATCAAAGTTGTCATGGTTGCTACATTGCAACCTCATGAAAATTGAATCATGCAGATCCAAAAATTGGGTTTGAAAAAAGTTGCACAATGTAATACTAAAGTTGCACAATACAGTACTAAAGTTGCACAATATAGCACGAAAGTTGGCATCGAAAAATGAAACAATTCCTTATTTAACACTATCTTAAATTTCGTTTCCTTATTTAACACTGGAAAACTTTTTTTCCCTATCTGACGAGTCTAAAATTTTATGCCCTTTATAACACTTTCGTCCATTTTAAGCCTAAATGATACTTGAAAAGACCATTTTGCCCCCCATATGATATATGTGTGTGTGAGGCAGTAGCACACGCACAACATCAATGGAGCAAATAGCGCACACACACGCATCAGCAGTAGCAAACACGCAGCAGCACATACGCACACGCACACACACTGTAGCACGCAGGCACGCAGCAATGCAGCATCACACGTGCACAGCAGCACCCACGCAACAACAGCACACAAACACGCACGTACGCGCGACAGCCGGTACACGATACCCGAAGAAGTATTTCATTGATCCCATTGTAAGAGCACATAGAGCTAGCTTGCCTGGGTATTGTGGGTATTTAAATATGTATATGTCCACGCAGCAGCCGGTACACAAATACCTGAACAAATATACATACATGGCTATGTGTATTGTGTACGTGCAGCACAGACGTGTGGGTATTCAAAAGTGTATGCGTACACCGGCTAGAGTCATAAACCACGTACATGCTACTGCCGTGTGCATGGCCTTTGATGCATATGTGCAATTGTACGTAGGCAATTTTGCCATGCACCACGTACAAAGCTAATGATAGACCATCTAATGTATGCATCTACTATATCATGTATCTACATGTACATATATTCTCCCGTGGAGACTGTGCACTAAAAAAACTTAGACATTCAAAATAGATTATGTGAGCTCCATATGAAAATCCAATAAATAATAATATAATAATTATTAATAAAGATGATAAAAAAATCATCGAACAGCACTCGGGCACAAACATACCACATGAGAGGCAAAATGGTATTTTCAAGTGTCATTTAGACTTAAAATGGACAAAAGTGTCATAAAAGGCATAAAATTTAGACTCGTTGTTATATAGGGAAGAAATTATTTGTCGATGTCAAATAAGGCATAAAATTTAAGCACAGTGTTAAATAAGGAATTCTCTCGAAAAAAAATCGTCGAAACATGCCCATGGGGGATCTAGTTTCAAAGATCTCGTCACGAGAATCCAATGGTGAAGACATATCTGAATTTCGATGTGTGGTTTAAAAGATATGGGTTTTTTAAAAATTGAAAATCTGAAATAAATACACGTTGATCTGTTTTTTCCATTCACATATATTATAAGTCTGATCGCAGTTAATGCCATCAATCACATGCACTAAGAGACAAAATATGCCCATGCATGCATTTAATAAGTGAGGGAGACAGCGTAATATGCGGACAAGAGCCGGCCGCTCGATTCGCCTAAATAGTGCGTAAGCACTTTTTAGATTTCAGGATTTTTCACACACCATGCCTTGTCGCTCTTCCAAATTTCGTTTTGTCCTACATATGTGAATGATGTATCAAAATTTTTTTGGTCTTCTCATTGAAAATAGTTTCAGTGCTCATTAACATAAAAGATAGTTGGATCACAAAATGCAATGATATGCAGTACAGTCTTCTTCAGTGGCGGTGCCAGAACTATAAACCTATGATGTCAACTACAATTCCTCTCCAAATATTACAGTATTTCTGAATTTATCCATGAAATTTCACTTGTATATTTAGAAGGTTTTGATCAAAAGCTGTGTAGTGATTTGACTACACAGCCATAGTGTGGCTTCGCTACTGGTCTTCTTGACATGATATCTCCTTAGTTTCGTACTTTGCCTTTGTGTTCGTACCACGCTTATGAAGGCAGGTGTCAACCAAAGCATATCTATACCCGTTTTGATAGACCGATGGCTCTTGGAGTTTGATATGGTTCATGGGAATTGTATCTATTGTTTGGTTTAAACTTTAAAAAATACGATAGGGGTAGTGCACCAGACGAGTGACAACTGTTTGTATCACATAGCTAATGTTCTCCAATAGAACTATCACTAGTGCAGGAAGAGACATCCCACACAGTTGAAACCATTGATCTCATCGGCCTGTGTTTTGACCTAGTTTCTTGAATCGCATCAGACCTTGTTAAATTCCTTTTGCTTGTGACGTAACTAGTTGCCACTTGGCCTAGGCATGGCCTGTTGTGGGGCATGCTTGTTCCGAGTCCTTGTTTTTCCCCTACAAAAATGTTGGCAAACAAACATATCAACTTGGACGCTACTAGGGAGCAAGCGATTGCTCCCTACCCCTATCCAGCGTTCATCCAAAATTAGATAACCGCATCGCCCCCTGCTGTCTCATTTTCTTGCAAATGAGAAGCTTAACATGTCTCTGAAAGTGCGTTATATCGACTAGAGGGGGGGTGAATAGGCGATTTTTATGAAAGTCTTCAAAACGTGGAAGTTATGAAGACAAACAATAGAGATATGCCTATCACTGTGCAGCGGAAGTTAGATTACACTAGGCAAGCCATGGTCAAGTATTCAATAGAGTGAAAGCACAATGACAAATAGCTGCAGTGTAATAAGGATCAGGTAGGAAGAAGTTATGAAGCCAAACATATCATACAGTCACGTTGTGAAAACAGAAGATATAGCAAGCATGCAATGACTTCACAATGAGTATCAGTAAGTAAAAGGAAGTGAAGATGAAACCAGTGACTCGTTGAAGACAATGATTTGTTGGACCAGTCCAGTTGCTGTGACAACTGTACGTCTGGTTAGGGCGGCTAGGTATTTAAACCAAAGGACACACAGTCCCGGACACCCAGTCCTGAACACGCAGCTCAGGACACCCAGTCCTCACCGTATTCCCCTTGAGCTAAGGTCACACAAACCTCGCCCAATCACTCTGGTAAGTCTTCAAGGTAGACTCCCAAACCTTCACAGACTTCGTTCACCGGCAATCCACAATGTCTCTTGGATGCTCAGAACGCGACGCCTAACCGGCTGGAGGATGCACAGTCCTCAAGTGTAATAAGTCTTCAGATCACTCAGACAGGAAGACTTAAGTGATGCCCAATTCTCTCTGGCTCTGGGTGGTTAGGGCTTTTCTCCTCGCTAGGAATTTTCTCTCAAAGGCTTCGAGGTGGGTTGCTCTCAAACGACAAAAGCCGTGCACTGAAATCTAAGCAGCCAACCGTTTATGGTTGTAGGGGGTGGACTATTTATAGCCACTGGGCAACCTAACCTGATTTGTCCGAAATGACCCTGGGTCACTAAGGAACTGACACGTGTTCCAACGGTCAGATTTCGAACTCACACGACAACTTTACTTGGGCTACAAGTAAAGTTGACTTGTCCGACTCTGGACAAGATTTGCTCTCATAGTCTTCGCTTGAAGACATAGGTTTTGAATTAGGCATCACTTCAGTCATTCTGACTGGTTCTCTTGGACCCCACTTAACAGTACGGTGGTTCCTATGACTCAACACAAATGAAAAAGAACTACGAAAGATCTAAGTCTTCGAGTTCCATAGGCTTCACGTGGTGTCTTCTCTTGTCATAGTCTTCAATGTGAATATCTTCATATACCACCATTGACTTCAATGTCTTCATACATTTTTAGGGGTCATCTCTGGTAGTAAAACCGAATCAATGAGGGACTTCTACCTGTGTTATCCTGCAATTCTCACAAACACATTAGTCCCTCAACTAGGTTTGTCGTCAATACTCCAAAACCAACTAGGGGTGGCACTAGATGCACTTACAATCTCCCCCTTTTTGGTGATTGATGACAAACTAGTTGAAGTTTTCAACGGGGAATATAATTTGTGAAATTGTAAAGGAATTGTCTTCATAAGCTGCAAGGGCTCCCCCTGAAGATGTGCATATAAGTAATTTGCTTCTGGAATGCAAATGCACACGGCAGGTTGTACTTGTGGAGATCCACTTCAACTTATGATGACAATCCACTATGCATGTAAAAGTGTATGAAGATAATGACATGCATAATGAAAAATGGACGTCTGCAGAATGATCTAAGTGCGGAATTTATCGTCGCACATGCGGAATTTATCTTCGCAAAACAAAGTGGCAAACAAGTAGCAGATGACCATCGAGTTTAAGTGTTACAACTCAAAGAAGCAAATGTAGCGAAACGGGAGTTGTAAGCACGAAGCAAAGTATAGCAAAATAAAGGCACCCGCCCATATTGACCCGCTTGAAGACTATCAACATCATATGCTTCTCCCCCTTTTGTCAGCGAGGACCAAAAAGGTTTGAAGACATAGAGTTTTCTACTCGTTCCCATGAGCAGCAGGGTCGTGGGAGGTGTTTGGCGGTGCTGAAGAGCTTGGTGCAGAGTCGACGCGCGCTGAAGGAGGTGGAGGTGATGTAGCGTCGTCTTCTTCCTCGATAATCCTTGCAGTCACCGTGGCAGCAGATGAAGAGAACTCTGAGTCTTCAAGTGATGGAGTTCCTCGCAGCACAGCCCTTCTGGGAGGTGTGGAGTCAAACTTGAATCGCTCTTTGAAGCCATCCTCTT
This sequence comes from Triticum dicoccoides, assembly GCF_002162155.2. Taxonomy (NCBI): domain Eukaryota; kingdom Viridiplantae; phylum Streptophyta; class Magnoliopsida; order Poales; family Poaceae; genus Triticum; species Triticum dicoccoides. Next base: position 586,197,682 of record NC_041380.1, read on the forward strand.
GAAGATCAGCTTCAGAACACAGCATGGTGAGTCCTTTCCAGGTGTGGCGACAGGTTTCATGTGCAACGAATGCATTCTTGGTGGCAAGATTTCGGATGCGATTTACATCCACCAAGAGGCTTTTCATCTGTCTCTTCAGCCAGTCGTGATGCCTATCCTGCTTTTGATGAAGGGCCACAAGAAGCTCTCGGTCATTGAGAGCACGAGCGCGCTTCTTGGGTCTTTGAGCAGGTGTGCTGTTAGTGGCTTCAGTGGATGCAGGGCGTGGTGCACGTGTAGTGCCAGCCAACGGATACACCCTAGAGATGGCTTCAACACCTTCAACATTCTGAGTGAAGCTCTGGTGTTCTGCATTCTGAAGACTCAGAGGTTGCTTGGCAGGCTCAGGATATATGGCTTCAGCAGAGGTATCCACATCTGGCAAGAAGATCCGATGGTTGCGGGCTGAGGGCTGATATGAGATCGCAAAGTGAAGTTTGATCAGCCTCATTACCCAAGGAGCATAGAACTTCAAACCAAATAAATCTGAGCCTGATGCAGCAAGTTGGCGTATGAAGAAGTCCTGTGCGTTGAAGCATTTGCCATGAAGGATACAGAATATCAGAGTCTTCATTGCACCCTCAATCTTGGCATGTGGAGAGTGTCCTTTAATGGGCCAGAGAGTCCGCCAGATGATGTGATAGATGGTTCTGGGCAGGTACTCAAGGTCTTCAACGAAGAACTCTGTTGGATAAGGAGCATCGTGGGGCAATGGCTTCATCATGGAGAGCATCTGACTCATATTCGGTTCAGGCCTCTGGAATATGCTCTCAAGAGCTTCAGTGTGTAGTTGACAGCCTTCCTCGAAGAATTCGCCAGGAGTGGGCAGGCCGGTGAGCTCAATGATATCAAATGCATTGGCTTCATGATGAACATTGCCGGTCATCCACTCCAGGACCCAAGTCTTCGGATCTCTGTTGTATCCTTTGATGTGGAGGGTGGCATAGAATTGCAGCAGAAGCTCTTCATTCCAGTGCTCTTCATCAGTCACAAACTACAGCAGACCCACTTGCTTGAAGCAATCCAATGCTTCTTCCAGACAGGGCAGACTAGCAATAGCTTCAACATCAAGGCGCTTGTGCGGGAAGATGCGACCTTGGTTGTACATGATGCATGAATAGTAGCTGCGCTAAGGATAGCTCCAGAACCTATCCGATGAAATCTTTTCCCTTGAATAGGGGTTCTTGGAGCTATTGAAGAACGTATTATCTGCCCTGAAGCTAGTGATGTTAAAGGAGCCAGGAGCTGATGCAGGACCTGGGAACCTTGGCAGTCTTGGGACTGGCTTCTGGACTTGAGGCCTGTGCTCAACATGGTAATCAAATTGAGGACCTGCAGCAGACTCAGGAACAGACGTGTCAGGATCAGTAGCTTCGCTGTCTTCTGAAGCTTTTGGTGGGGAGGGCTCCACATTGGCTTCAGTGTTGGTTGTGGCAGCCTCAATATTTTCAGCCTCCACTTGACTAGCTGGAGGGTCAGACTCAGGCATGTTCTCCTGGAGAACTGCTTCTTGGTGGAGCAGGGGAGTGGGATCTTGTGGTACTTCTTCATTTTCTTCGGCTGATGTAGCCGGAATGTCGTCAGCAGAGTCTTGAGGCCATGGTCCTTTGCGAAGCCTGTGAAATGCAGACGATGCCTGTGGAGTTGGAGTGGGCTGGACCTCAGATTCTTCTTCCACTTGTGGGCGATCCGCCCATGACGCATCCTGTGCAATTGGCGTCACAGGACGACCAATGCTGATGAGTTCACTGGTTTCAAGCTGAGGAAGGGCTGCATCATCTTGTACATTGTCATGATGACAAATGTCTTCAGCAGCGATGGGGTCGGCTACTGGAATGTCTTCAGCTTCAGGAGCCTCTGAGGGAGCAGGCTCATGAACGGTCAGCTGACGTTCTGCGTCAGGATAGACGACAGAAAGGGGTTCAACCATCAAGGGCTCTGTGGGAGCAGCCCGAGCTTTCTTGATCTTTCGCTTTTTCTGGGTGGGGGCAGAAGGAGAGGCTTCAGAGTGTTTCCTCTTCCTGGCTTCAGCCTCTGCAGTTCGTGTCTTCTTGAGTTCTGAAGCAGTTGACCGGCTCTTTGGCTTCGAGCCAGTCGTTGCAGTTGAGAAGACAATCAGAACAACTTCTTGCCTTGGTGCATCAGGTTCAGCCATCGCAGGCTTCTTCTTCTTCTTCGCGGCCATCCTGGGGTCGATGCCAGGACGCCCAAGTGCCTTGCGCTTCTCAGCCTCGTTATAGGCTTGCACACATCGGTCAGCCAGAGTCTTCATTTGCTCCCGCGAACCCTGAGCTTCTGCATGCTTCTTCAGAAAATTTTCCTTTAGCTCGTGCAACATGATCTTGAAGTTCTTCACTTCTTGCACGCTGAGGTTGGCCATGTGCTTCTTGAACTGAGCCTTTTCAAAGTCTATTTTCTGCTTCAGTTCAACAATGCGCTGGGCAATAGCAAGTTCTGAAGCAATAGCGCCTTGGAAGGCGACGCTGAGGCCAATGGGCAGCTGTAGATCTTTAAAGCTGATGTTTGGTGTGGCAAACCACTCGTCAATGAAGTTGTGGATGATTGCGACATCAAAGAGAGGCAGATTGTTGAAGATTTCTGCTTCTTCTTTGCTCTTGATGAGCTGCTCGAGAGCGTCATCTCCAAGATCTTCATCACTTGACAGATCAATGGTTTCACTGCGCAGAATGGCAATAGCTGTGAGCTCTTTGCCGGTGTGTGGCTGAGGCATCTTGGCCTTCTGGGGCTTGGAGACGCGTGATAAGTCTTCAGACTGCACACTGTCTTCAGGAGGTGCAGTTGCCAATGGCTTCGCCCTTGAGATTTTGGGTGAAGGGGCCGGCTTTGAAGCTTTTGGCTTCTTCGACTGCTTTGGCTTCGGTACAGCAGGCGCTTCATCAGACTCAGAGTCAGCTGGAGGGTCATTCACGGCAGTCCCTTGGACCAAGATGCGGGTGATGAGGCCCTCAAGGTTGGCATATGGTCCGATGACATTCAGTTCTGCCTCGCGTGTGCCATCTGCCCTTGGTGCGGAGGGACCAGGGTTGAAGTCTAACCCCAACTTCTTCTTGTTCTGCTTCGCTGAGTTCTGGGCAAACTGGAAGTTGCGCTTGAACAGATTGTCGTCACGACACCAGAGTAGTGACGACGGATGTGCTTCAGCAGGCTGTGGTCCACGGACCATGCACGGGTAGAAGCCTTGAGTAATGGCTTCATCTCTGGACCTGGGTATGAGATTTTTGTATAGGATGTCTCCCCATGGTCTCTTGATGGCGTTTTTCTCAGCATACTCCTGGGTGACGAAGTGGTATTGGAACCATTGTTCTGCCCAATAGCGTCGAATCCATTGGATTCGAGTCTTGCGCTGACCATAATTCTCTTCAGGATCTGTTTTGTACATTTCTGCCAGTTCATCAGGCAGATCTTTGGATGTTCCACCACGTCGTTGTCTGCCCCCCTTCCTTGCTGCTGTTTCTGAAGCCATAAACCTTAACTTGGAAGGCTTCAAGACGTTCAAAGGCTTCAAAGGCTTTCTTTTGCTGGACCAATAGGAACTGGCTTCAGGAGAATTTATGTGATGCTGTAAGAACTCTGCAAATGAATGCAGACTATGAGAACCAAAGGATTCTCCCATGGACATGTACCTGTGACAGCATTAAGGTGCGAGGGAAGGGGAAGAGGTCATATGCATTCTCAGAACATTTTGAAGATTAATCAGTTTAGAAGACATTGACCTCATCGTGCGAAGACATTCACTCATAGATAAGAAGTTGGTTCCAGATTTGTACGAACCCACAGATCAGTAGAAGTGAGGAATCTAACTACTTTATTAAGCACAAGTGAATATGCTAGGCATGTTATGAGATGCAGATTGAGAGAGATCGAACTTGTGTGAATAGAAACTTCTTATGGTAGAAAGTGACAGAACCATAGGATCAAAAGAGGCTGTAAAAAGAAGTTTTATTTACCACACTTGGAACTGCTAGACGGAGTGGGAGATGAGGCCGAGCAGTTCAATCCTCCGTGCCCTAACTTGGCGATGGAAGACACCTACGGCGACGGCGAAGAGGACGATGTCCGCGATCGGCGTGAAGACGATGTCGGAGAGGTTGCGGCAGTGAAGCGCTTTGTCGCCGGCGTCGTCGAGGGCTAGCGGTGGCGCTAGGGTTCGTGCGGGGGAGGAAGAAGGAGATAATGACCACGCTGAGTGTGTATTTATAGTTACAGGGGCGGCACTGTGCTATTACACAGGTGCCCCTGGCGATTCGCATCTGAACAACACGTGGCCATCATGCGGAATCTCGGGGGCAGTTCCACATCCCACGCACGCCTGGATTGTCGGGTAGTCGTTCCTACTTCTCCGGATTTCTTGTGGATGAATGAGCATTGAAAACGGTTTTAAAGGTTGTCTCTGTGTCTTCTGCTGACAAGGACGCAGAGAAGACATTCGACAGTTTCAATAGAATGCATATGACTTGGAGAGATAGAATTTGAGATAGAAAGCATAGAGAGATTAGGGTCCGATCACATTCACTTAGTTCAAGAGATTCAAACAAGAAGACATAGCTATAAGTGAATGCTGTAGAGGACAGAACACTAGTATATATATATATCTATATAATCAACGTAGTGAAGATAATCATGAAGACATGTTGAGATTGAAGCCAAACCAAATATGAAGACATTGCAAGGTAACGCCATGAGTGAAACACTTCAAAATAGAACATTTGGTGGTGGCGTTACCCACCGTATAGGAAGTATTAGACCCAGACACGGCGCACAATTATCGTGGCGCTCCGAAGTCAATTTCCACATTAATGTATTCACACTTAGAATGTATGTCTTCATTGATTGAAGATATACGTTACTTCGTGTGTTGCACATCTAAGTCATCAATATGCATAAGTGTTAGGATGTGTGCCTGATCACAGGACATTTGAGGATTCCAAGATATTTAGCTCACACCGTAACTTGCAAAATCTCTTCTCATCCAAGGGCTTGGTGAAGATATCTGCCAATTGCTCTTCAGTGTTGACGTGTATGATATCAATATCTTCCTTCACAACATGATCTCTGAGAAAGTGATGACAAATTTCAATGTGCTTTGTCTTCGAGTGCTGAACTGGGTTGTTGGCAATCTTGATGGCGCTTTCGTTGTCGCAGTAAAGTGGCACTCGCTTCAGATGAATGCCATAGTCCTTGAGAGTTTGCTTCATCCACAGAAGTTGAGCGCAGCAAGATCCAGCAGCAATGTATTCAGATTCATCAGTGGAGAGGGATACACAGTTCTGCTTCTTTGAAGACCAACATACAAGTGATCGTCCCAGAAAGTGACATGTGCCTGATGTAGACTTCCGATCAACCTTGTCACCAACATAATCAGCATCCGAGAATCCAACGAGATCAAACTCTGAGCCCTTTGGATACCATAATCCTAGAGTTGGGGTGTGAGCCAAATATCGAAGAATTTGCTTCACAGCTAAGTGATGCGACTCCTTTGGTGCCGCTTGAAATCGAGCACACATGCAAACACTAAGCATAATATCTGGCCTAGATGCACATAAATAAAGCAAAGAACCAATCATGGAGCGGTATACCTTTTGATCGAACTCTTTACCATTGTCGTCAGGACCCAGATGATGTTTGGCTGGCATTGGTGTTGTGAAGCCTTTGCAGTCTTGCATACCAAACTTCTTCAGGCACTCTTTGAGATATTTCTCTTGAGATATGAAGATGCCGTTGCGTTGTTGCCGTATTTGAAGACCGAGGAAGAACTTCAACTCCCCCATCATAGACATCTGATATTGCTCTTGCATCATATAGCCAAACTCTTCACTGTACTTCTGATTGGTGCAGCCGAAGATAATGTCATCCACATATATTTGGCACACAAACAGTTCACCATCATATGTCTTCGTGAAGAGAGTGGGATCTAGGGAACCAGGTATGAAGCCTTTGCTCTTCAGGAAGTATTTGAGTGTGTCATACCAGGCCCGAGGGGCTTGTTTGAGGCCATACAGTGCCTTGTTGAGCTTGTATACCATGTCAGGATGTTTTGGATCTTCAAACCCAGGTGGTTGTGCAACATACACTTCTTCAATCTTGCCATTGAGAAAGGCACTCTTCACATCCATTTGCTATAGAAGTATGTTATGATGATTTGCATAGGCCAGCAATATACGTATGGCTTCAAGTCTAGCCACAGGAGCAAAGGTTTCATCGAAGTCAATGCCTTCCACTTGAGTATATCCTTGAGCAACGAGGCGAGATTTGTTTCTGACGATTTGACCATGCTCATCTTGCTTGTTGCGGTATATCCATTTGGCGCCTATTATGTTATGCTTCCGTGGATCAGGACGCTTAACCAGTTCCCATACATTGTTCAGTTCAAACTGTTGGAGCTCTTCTTGCATTGCTTGAATCCATTCAGGTTCCATAAAGGCTTCTTCAACTTTCTTGGGTTCTGAAATTGAGACGAATGCAAAGTGCCCACAGAAATTTGCCAGCTGAGTTGCCCTTGAACGAGTGAGTGGACCTGGTGCATTGATGCCGTCAATTATTCTATCAATCTGCACTTCATTGGCAACACGAGGATGTACAGGGCGAAGACTTTGCTCTTGCTGATCTGTGTTGTCGTTGGGAGGAATGTCTTCAGGCTGAGCATTGTCTTCATGTGGATCAGGTGCTGAGATGATAAGTTCTTCTTCAGGATGAGCTTCAGAAGGCATAATCTCTCCAGTTCCCATAAGCTTGATTGATTCATTAGCTGAAACTTCATCTAGCACATTTGGTAGTTGCTCTCTTTGTGAACCATTGGTCTCATCGAACCGCACATCCACTGTTTCAACCACTTTGTAGTGAAAGAGATTGAAGACTCTGTAGGAGTGCGAATCCTTTCCATATCCAAGCATAAAACCCTCATGTGCTTTTGGTGCAAACTTTGAGGTGTGGTGTGGGTCCTTGATCCAGCATCTTGCGACAAATACTCTGAAGTAACTGACATTTGGCTTCTTGCCAGTTAGGAGTTCATAAGATGTCTTGTTCAGAAGCTTGTGAAGATAAACACGATTGATTGTATGGCATGCAGTGTCAATGGCTTCAGGCCAGAATTTTCTTGGAGTCTTGTATTCATCTAGCATTGTTCTGGCCATTTCAATGAGTGTTCTGTTCTTGCGTTCGACGACGCCATTCTGCTGTGGCGTGTACGGAGCTGAGAATTCATGTGTGATGCCCAAAGTATCAAGATATGTATCAAGGCCAGTGTTCTTGAATTCAGTGCCATTGTCACTTCTGATGTGCTTTATCTTGGCGCCATAATTGTTCATAGCTCGATTGGCGAAGCGTCTGAAGACATCCTGCACTTCAGTCTTGTAAAGGATTATGTGCACCCAAGTATATCTAGAGTAATCATCAACAATGACAAAGCCATAGAGGCAAGCAGTAGTGGAAAAGGTTGAGTAGTGAGTGGGACCAAAAAGATCCATGTGAAGCAGTTCAAAGGGTCGAGTAGTGGTCATGATTGTCTTTGAGGGATGTTTTTCCCTCGTCATCTTCCCTGCTTCACAGGCACCGCATAAGTGATCTTTCTTGAACTTGACGCCCTCGATGCCTATGACATGCTTCTTCTTTGCAAGGGTGTGGAGGTTCCTCATGCCAGCATGTCCAAGCCTCCGATGCCAAAGCCAGCATTCTAAAGCCTTTTCCAGAAGGCATACTGCAAGCTGTGGCCCTGCTAAGAAATCTACCACATACAAATCATCTTTCCGATACCCTTCAAACACTAGAGACTTGTCAGATTCCATTAGTACCAGGCAACGATATTTTCCAAATATTACGACCATGTTCAAATCGCAAAGCATTGAGACAGACATTAAGTTGAAGCCAAGGGATTCAACAAGCATGACTTTATCCATGTGTTGATCCTTTGAGATTGCAACTCTACCTAGACCCAATACCTTACTTTTACCAGTATCAGCAAATGTGATGTGGCTCTTGTCGGATGGACGTAAGGTTGAGTCCATAAGAAGACTTCTTTTGCCAGTCATGTGATTTGTACACCCACTGTCAATAATCCATTCTGAAGACGTTGGTGTCGTACCCTACAGTGCAGTTAGGGGGATAGGCTTCATGAAGAGAATTGTGAAGCAAAAACATTTGACGAACTAGTGGGTTGTGAAAACTTAGATCCAGATTAGGACTAATAGGGAGAGTAGCATGCGATTCAGGAACGAAATACATAGTGATGCCATTCGGGCATTTGATCTTGCGCCCTGCAAGATTGTTAAGGTCCCCAGCAATAGCGTCAGAAGATTTTGGTTTTCTGCTGGAGACCTTTCCCTGCAAAAGAGAGTTAAGCTTTCTTAACCACCCACATCTTCAAGGGTGGCTTAGAAGCAATAAGTCTAAGTGCAGCATCTGAGAATTTTGGCTTTGGAGCCCTAGCAAACAGTCTAGCAGGCGGACCATAGTACTCATAATAATAGGCAGAATAGTTCTTGTTCATATGAACATGGCGGTTTGATGAACCGTTCTCATATTCATATGCCTGAGTATGGTTTCCCTGCAAAGCATTTGCGTTAGTGCGACTCAGGTGAGTCCTCTGTCTGTATGAAGCCTTTGGACCGTATGAAGCCTTTGGTCTGAGGTTTGTCTTCTTCATGTGAGGTGTCATGAAGACATTCACAGGAAGATTCTCCAGACACGTTTTTGGAACCCAGATCTTCTTCATAGGCGGTCCATTCCTGCAGTTAGTACCAATGTACCTGGCAAATACTTCACCATTCTGATTTTTAAACAGTTTATAGTTTGCATCAAAGGATTCATCAATGATAATTGGGTTAGCACAAGTGAAGCCAGATAGATTGGATGGATCTGCTGAGGATTCCTTTGCAGCAACCCATGTGGTTTTGGGGCACTGCTCAGGTTTCCAGTAAGAGCCATCTGCATTTATTTTCCTTACGAACCCAACACCCTCTTTCCTAGGGTTTCGGTTCAGAATCTGCTTCTTGAGGACATCACATAATGTCTGATGCCCTTTAAGACTTTTGTACATCCCTGTTTCAAGCAATGTCTTCAACCTAGCATTCTCATCAGCAATAGCAGTGGTATCCTTAGCAGAGGGGTTAGTTACCACTTCAACAGTTGAAGATATTGCAACAGCAGTAGCAGTGGAACATTCAGCAACAGAGGTAGCATTGTCACACTCAATGCATTTAAGGCATGGTGGTTCAAATCCTTCCTGAGCGGAACTGATCTGTTCGGCGCGAAGTGACTCGTTTTCCTTTTGAAGGTCTTCATGAGCCGCTCTCAATTTCTCAAGATCTTGCTTCCTTTGAAGATAATCATAGGAAAGCTTTTCATGAGTTGTTGAGAGAGTATCATGACGATCTTCAAGTTCCTGATACTTAACGTGAAGATTTTTTATGTCTTCAATTAAGGATTCAGATCGAGTCATTTCAGCACCCAACAGATCATTGCTTCTGTCTAACAGTTTTTGAATATATTCCATGGCCTTTTGTTGTTCAGTTGCAATTTTAGCAAGTGTTTTGTAGCTGGGTTTTGAATCATAATCAGAGTCATCGTCACTAGATGTTTGATAGTGAGTAGTGCGTGCGTTTACCTTGGCACAGCGTGCCATGAAGCAGTAGGTAGGAGTGGAGTCGTCCTTGTCATTTGCATCGGTGTCGGTGATGAAGTCATTGTCTTCAGTGTTGAAGATGGATTTGGCGACGTATGCTGTAGCCATACTTGCAATGCCAGAATCAGACTCCTCCTCAGACTCCACCTCTGCCTCCTCAGAAGCGGACTCCTCCTATGAATCCATTTCCTTGCCAACAAACGCACGTGCCTTGCCAGATGAGCTCTTCTTGTGTGATGAAGACTTTGAGGAAGACTTGGAAGAAGACTTTGAGTATTTCTTCTTCTTGTCGTCAGAGTCATATTCCTTGCTCTTCTTCTTTCTGTTCTCATTGTCCCACTGTGGACACTTAGAGATGAAGTGTCCAATTTTCTTGCACTTGTGACATGTTTTCTTCTTGTAGTCATGAGCGGAGGCTTCATCATTCCTTGAGCTTGATCGTGAAGACTTTCTGAAGCCTTTCTTCTTGGTGAATTTTTGGAACTTCTTCACTAGCATTGCAAGTTCCCTTCCAATGTCTTCAAGATCATCAGAACTGCTGTCAGATTCTTCTTCAGATGAGGAAACAGCTTTTGCCTTCAAGGCACGAGTTCGCCCATAGTTTGGACCGTAGATATCTCTTTTCTCAGAAAGCTAAAACTCATGTGTGTTGAGCCTCTCAAGTATGTCAGACGGATTGAGTGTCTTGAAGTCAGGACGTTCTTGAATCATCAGGGCTAGGATGTCAAACGAACTATCAAGTGATCTCAGCAGCGTCTTGAGGATTTCATGTTTGGTGATCTCAGTGGCGCCGAGGGCTTGAAGCTCATTTGTGATGTCAGTGAGACGGTCAAATGTGTGCTAGACATTCTCATTATCATTTCGCTTGAAGCGGTTGAAGAGGTTGCGAAGAACACTGATTCTCTGATCTCTCTGGGTTGAGATGCCTTCATTGACCTTGGAGAGCCAATCCCAGACCAGCTTGGATGTCTTCAAGGCACTCACACGGCCATACTATCCTTTGGTCAGATGACCACAGATGATATTCTTGGCAGTAGAGTCTAGTTGAGTGAACTTCTTGACATCAGCAGCAGTGACACCTTCTCCAGCCTTGGGAACGCCGTTCACGACGACATACCATAGGTCGACGTCAATGGCTTCAAGATGCATGCGCATCTTATTCTTCCAGTAGGGATATTCAGTTCCATCGAAGACGGGGCACGCAACGGAGACTTCGATTATCTCTGCAGTCGACATAGCTAAAACTCCAGGTGGTTAAACCGAATCACACAGAACAAGGGAGCACCTTGCTCTGATACCAATTGAAAGTGCGTTATATCGACTAGAGGGGGGGGGGGTGAATAGGCGATTTTTATGGAAGTCTTCAAAACATGGAAGTTATGAAGACAAACAGTAGAGATATGCCTATCACTGTGCAGCGGAAGTTAGATTACACTAGGCAAGCCATGGTCAAGTATTCAATAGAGTGAAAGCACAATGACAAATAGCTGCAGTGTAATAAGGATCAGGTAGGAAGAAGTTATGAAGCCAAACAGATCATACAGTCACATTGTGAAGACAGAAGATATAGCAAGCATGCAATGACTTCACAATGAGTATCAGTAAGTAAAAGGAAGTGAAGATGAAACCAGTGACTCATTGAAGAAAATGATTTGTTGGACCAGTTCTAGTTGCTGTGACAACTGTACGTCTGGTTAGGGCGGCTAGGTATTTAAACCAAAGGACACACAGTCCCGGACACCCAGTCCTGAACAAGCAGCTCAGGACACCCAGTCCTCACCGTATTCCCCTTGAGCTAAGGTCACACAGACCTCGCCCAATCACTCTGATAAGTCTTCAAGGTAGACTCCCAAACCTTCATAGACTTTGTTCACCGGCAATCCACAATGTCTCTTGGATGCTCAGAACGCGACACCTAACCGGCTGGAGGATGCACATTCCTCAAGTGTAATAAGTCTTCAGATCACTCAGACAGGAAGACTTAAGTGATGCCCAATTCTCTCTGGCTCTGGGTGGTTAGGGCTTTTCTCCTCGCTAGGAATTTTCTCTCAAAGGCTTCGAGGTGGGTTGCTCTCAAACGACAAAAGCCGTGCACTGAAATCTAAGCAGCCAACCGTTTATGGTTGTAGGGGGTGGACTATTTATAGCCACTGGGCAACCCGACCTGATTTGTCCGAAATGACCCTGGGTCACTAAGAAACTGACACGTGTTCCAACGGTCAGATTTCGAACTCACACGACAACTTTACTTGGGCTACAAGTAAAGCTGACTTGTCCGACTCTGGACAAGATTTGCTCTCATAGTCTTCGCTTGAAGACATAAGTTTTGAATTAGGCATCACTTCAGTCATTCTGACTGGTTCTCTTGGACCCAACTTAACAGTACGGTGGTTCCTATGACTCAACACAAATGAAAAAGAACTACGAAAGATCTAAGTCTTCGAGTTCCATAGGCTTCACGTGGTGTCTTCTCTTGTCATAGTCTTCAATGTGAATATCTTCATATACCACCATTGACTTCAATGTCTTCGTACATTTTTAGGGGTCATCTCTGGTAGTAAAACCGAATCAATGAGGGACTTCTACCTGTGTTATCCTGCAATTCTCACAAACACATTAGTCCCTCAACTAGGTTTGTCGTCAATACTCCAAAACCAACTAGGGGTGGCACTAGATGCACTTACAGTCTCCTCGCATTGATCTAAAGAAAGAGACTCTTGAGTATCTCCAGGATGATCCATGATCTTAAAATTTTGAAAATTAGTCGGCTTGCCAATTGGTCACTCATGAGATTGCTAAGTTCACCCTTGGTACTAGGTCCATGGCATTCTTGTTAATACTTTTTCGTCCTGCGTGGTGTATGCTGTAGTGAATGATTTTTTAGCAAACTATAATGAATGATTGTTATAACCTTTCTAATTAATGAATATATGTTTTTTAATAAAAGTCAACTAACACCCTGCCTTTCCCTATTTCACACCAAAACCCCCATGTAGGGCGTTCCTGAGATTTCGGGGACTCAAGGTGAAACTAAAACCTCAGGGCCCTTAATATAAACATCAAATTAATGATCAACATAATTTATATTAATGTCCCAATAAACAGTTAAAAGTTCATCCAGAAGCTATATTTGTACCGAGTAGAGAACACCTAACCTCAATATATGGACTGATGGTAGTAATGGATAAATTGTGGCTGGTGTGCAAAATAGAGCAATAATAGATTCTTCTATACCGAGAAATAAATTTAACAGTTCATTTGCTTGCTGTTAGAGCAACATGAGGTCAATATTAGGCATATGTTCACAATAATTTTAGGTGTTTATAGATAGTCTGGAAATTTCAGCAAGGTTTCTATAATTTGACCTTATTATATAGAGACATTTGTCTAACTGCCAATGAACATGACAAACCAACAATATAGACCAGGTTTTGTACTTGCAATTAAGGCTCTTGGAGAAATATCCTCATACCTAGATGATTTTTAGGTTGAAATTTGACCAGTTGAAGGTGTGAAGCTTGACCTGCAGACATGAACCCATCGACAGCACAATTGATTACGACTAATTAACCAAGAAAAACCGATATTTATATCATACCCTAATGACATGGTTTCCCAAATTGTAGACATTTGGGGTGTCTATTTGGAGAGCTAGTGGATGACTAAATAGCTAGCAGACATCATACCTAATCAATTCTAGTCCTAGAAGATGAGCTTGGCATGAATATGGGGCATCTCCGGCAACGCATAAGCAAGCATCAAGAAAACAAGGTATGGGGCAATCTCTTCTTGGCTGGTGCGGGTTTTGATTGCCTTTCGCTTGTCGGCCTGCATTGCGCTGATTTGGGCCCCCTTCGTCTTGGGGGCCCAGGGCTGCCACCTCTCTTTCCCCCTCTAAGATCGGGCCTGCATCCATCCCTTCCCCCTTATAACAACCTAGGAGAAACCTAGGGTACAAAAGGCACGCGCCAGGGACAATACCCCCTCCCCCAAAAATCCTCCCTAGCCACCGCCGTTGCCACCGCCGCACAATAGGCACCGGAGAGGAGGACGAAGAAAATCCTCCTTAAGGAAATTGAAGCAAACAAGAACAGATCTTAGGTAATACAAGGTATTTTGTGCATACAAACTGAGCAAAAAAGCAAGATCGTGCCCTGGAAATTGCCTGCAAATTTGGCATACGTTTCCCTTTGATTTCGTTTCTGTTTGTTGGACTTAATTTCCCCCAGTTAGAACTATTGTATACTCACAACCTGTTCTTGCCCGTGCATATACTATTATTTTGCCTCTACTAACCCCAGTTAGCCTAGCTCTATTCCCCTTCTTCTATCTAGCAAACGGTTGTGGTTGATAGGATTGTCCCTCTTCTGGTGCCTGTAGTGGGAAGGCATTAGGGAAAATAAGAGAGATTATGGATAAAAAACGAAAGAGATGTAAGCAACTATGTGATTGATGTGAAAGCAACAACAAATTGTTAAACAAAACTAAGCAAAACTAGATGCATATAAAAATTCCACATTGTTATCCAGGGCCAGATGGGTTTCGGCCCTCCGGACTAGTTTGATGACAACAATTTCGTACATATTGTATACATTCTGCATGCAAAAAATGACGAATCAACTTTGTGTATGCATGCAACAAGACATTCAGTTTGTTTTCTCTTACTCTTTATTTTGTTTGCCTACAAACAAGGATCATATTCAGAACCACATGCTTGCTATAATCCCTTGATGACACCAATTTCATGGGTGTGCTTTGATGACAACAAATTAATACATATTCATACTTTTTTGCATGCAAAAAGAATGCAGGTCATCTATCATGTATGCATGCAAAAAAGATTATATTCAAAATAATGTTTAATTCCTCTCTTTTTTGTTTCATAGATGACTGGCCTTGATCTGAATGTGTTACCGGATGAATGCAGTGATGCAGTTACCTGGACTGATGTGCATTGTTCTGCTTTGGAAGATAGTGTGTCCCTGGAGGATGTTACTATTTCCAAGAAGCATCGCCGTGCTTCCTGCCCTGCACCTTTGGATGTCTCTGAATTGCGTCGCAGTTCTCGCCGCACCAGGTTCCAAGGATTTAAGGCTACATTTGTTGCTAATCGTCCCAGGAGGCACCCCTTAGTCAAGCCCCGCCCCTCTTCTACAACTGTAGCTGGACCACACCTACCACTGGTGGCCCCTCCTACTGCTGGTCCATCTGCGCCTGCGCCGCCTCCATCGTCCACCTCAATACCTGTTCTCGAGCACATCGGTGTCTCCCATTGTAGCATCTCAGCTTCAGAGCGGTCCAACGAGTGCCTCGTGTAGGCTCCATCCACTGAAGATGATGGGAACTCTACCTGATCGGCTGGATCTTTTCAATCATTGCACCAAGAGTGCACTTATCTTAGTTTCATGTCGTGCCGCGCTTCCATTGCCCCTGTCCCCATTTAATATTTTGCATGTGTGTTTAAGAGTACTTTGTTGAACTTTTGGTCCATCTAAACTTCTTTCGGTTTATATGAATTTTATTGTTTGGAAGATCTTATGCCGGAACATCCGAGATATTAATCTTTATGAAAAGCTATCTGCATTGCGTGCTAAGATTGATGAATCAGGTAGTTCAATTGTTTGTCTCATAGAGACTAAAAAGTAAGATTTTGACCACACATTCATTTAGAAATTCTACCAAAAAAATATTTGACCAATTTGAGTTTATTCCATATTTGTGTGCGTGTGCAGGTTTTCTTATTGTTTGGGATATTTAGAATTTTACTGATTTGGTGCTTCATAGTTAACCTTTCAGTTTATTTCTGCTCTTCTGAATAAAAGTTGTAACCTCACAAATATATATGGGTCGTTCTCTCATCCCGACAACTCTCTGTGAATTAGTTTCATGGGCACGATATTCCCCTTGATGGGTTATGACTTTTTCTTGGCGATCTTAGTTTCATTAGATCAAGTGAAAACAGAAACAAACAAGGTGGTAATGTGGATGATATGAATGAAATCATCAGTGAGCAGTCTATGACTGAAATTCATATTAAAGTTTGTCAATATACATGGAGAAATATGCAAAATAACCCGCTGCTTGAAAATTTTGATTGGGTTTTTCCTCGGTGGAATGAACGACGATCTTTCCCAACACTTTTGCTAAGTCACTTGCTAAACCTCTCTCAGATTATGTGACCCTTTGTGGTTAGTATTGACTTTGGTATAGCCCGTTGTAAATTGTTCCATTTTGAGAGCTCCTGGCCACTTCATCCTGAGTTTTTTAGGTGGTGCAACAATTTTGGAATCTTCCTGCCAAGGCCAACAATAGTGCCTCCTCTTTGTTGGCAAAAAAAATCTAAGGCGTGATTTGAAGCACTGGAGTAATTCTATTTCAATGTTAAAGCTTCTTTAAAAAATTGAAATGAGCTTCTGCTCTAGTTGGTTGCGCTTGAATAAAAAGGAAAACTCTCTTTTATAGAGTCCAATTTCAAATATGTCCTCAAAAGCACATATTCTCCTCACTTACCAGAATCATATACTGGAAGAAACGTACCTATCATTGGGTCACCCTTGGTGATGAGAACATAAAAGTATTTTCATGCCAGAGAAAGGGAAAGATACACGTGTGAAAGATCGAGGATGTCGCCTAGAGGGGGGGGGGGTGAATAGGCGCTTTAAAATAATTACGATTTAGTGATACGTCTCCAACGTATCTATAATTTTTGATTGCTCCATGCTATGTTATCTACTGTTTTGGGCAATATTGGGCTTTATTATCCACTTCTATATTATTTTTGGGACTAACCTATTAACCGGAGGCCCAGCCCAGAATTGCTGTTTTTTTTGCCTATTTCGGTGTTTCGAAGAAAAGGAATATCAAACGGAGTCGAAACGGAACGAAATCAACTGGAGAAGTTATTATTCGAAGGAAAGCTACCGGATGGACTTAGACCCCATGTCAGGAGCCAAGGGAGGTGCTCACGAGGGTGGGGGGCGCGCCCCTGCCTCATGGGCCCCCCGAAGCTCCACCGACGTACTTCCTGCACCCATATATACTCACGTACCCTAAAACTTCCAGAACAGACAATAGACCGGGAGTTCCGCCTCCAGAAGCCTCCGTAGCCACTGAAAGCCAATCTAGACCTGTTCCGGCACCCTGACGGAGGGGGAATCCTTCTCCGGTGGCCATCTTCATCATCCCGGTTCTCTCCATGACGAGGAGGGAGTAGTTCTCCCTCGGGGCTGAGGTTATGTACCAGTAGCTATGTGTTTGATCTCTCTCTCTCTCTCTCTCTCTCTCTCTCTCTCGTGTTCTTGAAGTGGTACGATCTTGATGTATCGCGAGCTTTGCTATTATAGTTGGATCTTATGTTTCTCCTTCCCCATCTACTCTCTCGTAATGGATTGAGTTTTCCCTTTGAAGTTATCTTATCAGATTGAGTCTTTAAAGATTTGAGAACACTTGATGTATGTTTTGGTGATCAACTTGCGGGTTCCGCCCATGAACCTATGCATAGGGGTTGGCACACGTTTTCGTCGTGATTCTCCAGTAGAAACTTTGGGGGCACTCTTTGAGGTCCTTTGTGTTGGTTGAATAGATGAATCTAAGATTGTGTGATACATATCGTATAATCATACCCACTGATACTTGAGGTGACATTGGAGTATCTAGGTGACATTAGGGTTTTGGTTGATCCTGTCCATTGTGTCCCTAAGAAGGGAGGTATTACTGTTGTTCCTAATGATAAAGATGAATTGATTCCACAAAGAATTATCACAGGTTATAGGATGGTAATTGATTTCCGCAAATTAAATAAAGCTACTAAGGAAGATCATTACCCCTTACCTTTTATTGATCAAATGCTAGAAAGATTATGCAAACACACACACTATTGCTTTCTAGATGGTTATTCTGGTTTCTCTCAAATACCCGTGTCGGCTAGAGATCAATCAAAGACTACTTTTACATGCCCTTTTGGTACTTTTGCTTATAGATATATGCCTTTTGGTTTATGTAATGCACCTGCTACCTTTCAAAGATGCATGATGGCTATATTCTCTGACTTTTGTGAAAAGATTTGTGAGGTTTTCATGGACGACTTTTCCGTCTATGGTTCCTCTTTTGATGATTGCTTGAGCAATCTTGATCGAGTTTTGCAGAGATATGAAGAAACTAATCTTGTCTTGAATTGGGAAAAGTGCCACTTTATGGTTAATGAAGGTATTGTCTTGGGGCACAAAGTTTCTGAAAGAGGTATTGAAGTTGATAAAGCCAAGGTTGATGCTATTGAAAAGATGCCATGTCCCAAGGACATCAAAGGTATAAGAAGTTTCCTTGGTCACGCCGGATTTACAGGAGGTTCATTAAGGACTTCTCAAAAATTTCTCGGCCTCTGACTAATTTATTGCAAAAAGATATACCATTTTTCTTTGATGATGATTGTGTAGAAGCATTTGAAATACTTAAGAAAGCATTAGTCTCTGCACCTGTTGTTCAGCCACCTGATTGGAATTTACCCTTTGAAATTATGTGTGATGCTAGTGATTATGCTGTAGGTGCTGTTCTAGGGCAAAGAGTTGATAAGAAATTAAATTTTATTCATTATGCTAGTAAGACTCTAGACAATGCTCAAAGAAATTATGCTACTACTGAAAAAGAGCTTTTAGCGGTTGTATTTGCTTGTGATAAGTTCAAATCTTATATTGTTGATTCTAAAGTAACTATTCAAACTGATCATGCTGCTATTAAATACCTTATGGAAAAGAAAGATGCTAAACCTAGACTTATTAGATGGGTTCTCTTGCTACAAGAATTTGATTTGCATATTGTTGATAGAAAGGGAGCTGAGAACCCCATTGCAGATAACTTGTCTAGGTTAGAAAATATTCTTGATGACCCACTACCTATTAATGATAGCTTTCTTGATGAATAATTAAATGTTATAAGTACTTCTCGTAGTACTCCATGGTATGATGATTATGCTAATTATATTGTTTCTATGTTTATACCACCTAGCTTCACATACCAGCAAAAGAAAAAGTTTTTCTATGATTTAAGACATTACTTTTGGGATGATCCACATCTTTATAAAGAAGGAGTAGATGGTGTTAGTAGACGTTGTGTACCTAAGCATGAACAGGAACAGATCCTACGCAAGTGTCATTCCGAGGCTTATGGAGGACACCACGCTGGAGATAGAACTGCACATAAGGTATTGCAATCTGGTTTTTATTGGCCTACTCTCTTCAAGGATGCCCGTAAGTTTGTCTTGTCTTGTGATGAATGTCAAAGAATTGGTAATATTAGTAAATGTCAAGAAATGCCTATGAATTATTCACTTGTTATTGAACCGCTTGATGTTTGGGGCTTTGATTGATTATATGGGACCTTTTCCTGCCTCTAATGGATACACACATATTCTAGTTGCTGTTGATTACATTACTAAGTGGGTAGAAGCTATTCCAACTAGTACTGCTGATCATAACACTTCTATTAAAATGCTTATAGAAGTTATTTTCCCGAGGTTTGGAGTCCCTAGATATTTAATGACTGATGGTGGTTCACACTTTATTCATGGTGTTTTCCGTAAAATGCTTGCTAAGTATGATGTTAATCATAGAATTGCATCTCCTTATCACCCACAGTCTAGTGGTCAAGTAGAGTTGAGCAATAGAGAGCTCAAATTAAATTTGCAAAAGACTGTTAATAGGTCTAGAAAGAATTGGTCCAAGAAACTTGATGATGCATTATGGGCTTATAGAATTGCATATAAAAATCCTATGGGTATGTCTCCGTATAAAATGGTTTATGGAAAAGCATGTCACTTACCTCTCGAACTAGAACATAAGGCATATTGGGCTATTAAAGAGCTTAACTATGATTTTGAACTTGCCGGTGAGAAGAGGTTATTTGATATTAGCTCACTTGATGAATGGAGAACCCAAGCTTATGAAATGCCAAGTTGTTTAAAGAAAAAGTTAAAAGATGGCATGACAAAAGGATACAAAAGCGTGAGTTTAATGTAGGTGATTATGTCTTGCTATACAACTCTCGTTTAAGATTTTTTGCAGGAAAACTTCTCTCTAAATGGGAAGGCCCCTATGTTATCAAAGAGGTCTATCGTTCCGGTGCCATAAAGATCAACAACTTCGAGGGCACAAATCCGAAGGTGGTAAACGGTCAAAGAATTAAACATTATATCTCAGGTAATCCCATAAATGTTGAAACCAATATTATTGAAACCGTAACCCTGAAGGAATACATAAGGGACACTTTCCGGAATGTTTCAGACTCCGAAAAGGAATAGGTATGTGGTATGGTAAGTAAACCGACTCCAAAACAATTTTTAAGGCAATATTTCTCCGTTTTGGAATATTTAGAAAAAATAGAAAAATAAGTAGCAGTCCGAGAAGGACACGAGGGCCCCACGAGGGTGGTGGGCGCGCCCTACCCCTCTGGGCGCGCCCCCTACCTCGTGAGCACCTTGTGTGCCTTCCGGACTCCGTTTTCTTGCACGATACGTATTTTGGTCGGTAAAAATTCATTATATAACCTCCCGAAGGTTTTGATTCCCGTATCATGCAAACCTCCTCTGTTCTTGTTTCGAGCTGTTTTCTGTCAGGGTTTTCCAGGCTAGGCATCATGTCGTCTCCCTCCTCCCACAATGGTGACAACGATGCTTGGCTAATGAAGATAGATCTGAAGAGGGAAGAACCCATGAGGGTCAACAAAGATGAAAGGATCAAGAAGGCCACAGAGGATCAAGCTCCAGCAGCAAAAGACACCCTCCAACTTGATCATAACCTTCTTACCCCAACTGAGATCGAAGCTTTCAAGATGATTGAGTTAGCTCGTATACAAAACAAGTATCTCACACAAGAAAATATTTTGTTGAAGGAGCATATTGTTACACTCAAGGGCATTATTCGCAAGCTGGAGGACCTCTTACGCTCAATGTGCGATTATCCGTCACCTCCACCTTCTTCACCGACAAAGGAGATATAATCACATGGGTATGGGCACTCCCCTTGGCAACTGCCAAGCTTGGGGGAGGTGCCCCGGTATCGTATCACAATCACAACTCCTATCTTTACCATTTTTCTTAGTTCGATCCTATTAGTAGTATCTTGATCTAGTAGAATAAAGTTTATGGCATGATCTAGTTTTGAGTTTGCTTTATGATCTCTCTATGTCATCGGGTCCATGAGCTATATATAATAAAGATTAGTGTTGAGTCAAGGGCTTGATTATTTTGCCATGATCTTGGGTGAATAAAAGAAAAGAGAAAAAGAATAAAAAGAAACAAAAAGTTCATATTGATCTTATTGAGAGTAATGACTTCACATAGAAAGAGTATGATGATTAAACGTTGTTGGGAGTTGGCAAACATAGCTTTGGTCATTGTTTCAATTAATAGGAAGTAATAAGGAAAGAGAGGTTTTTACATATAGATATATTATCATTGACATATTTTATGATTGGGGGCACTTATTAAACATGACATGCTAAAGAGTTGATGTTGGACAAGGAAGACAACGTAATGAGTTATGTCTTTCTTATATCTGAGATAAAGTATGTTGTCATGGATCCTCTAACTTGTTGAGCTTGCCTTTACCCCTCATGCTAGCCAAATTCTCAGCACCAAGTAGAAATACTACTTGTGCTCCCAAATACCCTTAAACCGGTTTTGCCATGAGAGTCCACCATATCTACCTATGGATTGAGTAAGATCCTTCAAGTAAGTTGTCATCGGTGCAAAGCAATAAAAATTGCTCTAAATATGTATGATTGATTGGTGTGGGAGAAATAAGCTTTATACGATCTTGTGATGTGAAAGTAATAAAAGCGATAGACTGCATAATAAAGGTTCATATCACAAGGGGCAATATAAAGTGACGTTCTTTCGCATTGAGATTTTATGCATCCAACCATAAAAGCGCATGGCAACCTCTGCTTCCCTCTGCGAAGGGCCTATCCTTTATTATTATCTTATACCTTATGCAAGAGTCACGGTGATCTTCACCTTTTCTTTTTCATTTTATCCTTTGGCAAGCTTAGCATGTTGGAAAGAACATGATATATATATATCTAATTGGATGTAGGGGAGCATGAACCATTATTGTTGACATTACCATTGAGGTAAAAGGTTGTGGGGCAAAACTATAAGCCCCTATCTTTCTCTGTGTCTGATTAAAACTCCGTAACCACAAGTATTGTGTGAGTGTTAGCAATTATGGAGGACTAAATGATAGTTGAGTATGTGGACTTGCTTTTTAGCTCTGACATAGACTCTTTCCGATGTTATGATAAATTTCAATTGCTTCAATGACTGAGATTATAGTTTGTCGGAGCCCAATAAGGTTTATGATTTATACTTTTGCATTGTGAATAAATCATCACTTGAACATAAGTAATCATATACAAAATCTATATATGTTGCTGTTATGAGAATAATCATGATGCCTTCATGTCCGTATTTTATTTTTATCGACGCCTCTACCTCTAAACATGAGGACCATTTTTATTGTTATCGGCTTTTCGCTTGAGGACAAGCGAGGTCTAAGCTTGGGGGAGTTGATACGTCCATTTTGCATCATGCTTTTATATCGATATTTATTGCATTATGGACTGTTATTTCACTTTATGTCACAATACTTATGGCTATTCTCTCTTATTTTACAAGGTTTACATAAGGAGGGAGAATGCCAGTAGCTGGAACTTTGGGCTGGAAAAGGAGCAAATATTAGAGACCTATTCTGCGCAACTCCAAAATTCCTGAAACTCCACGGAACATCTTAAAATAAATAAAGAAAAATCCTCGCCAAAGATGAAGGCCAGGGGGCCCACACCCTGCTCACGAGGGTGGGGGCGCGCTCCCCTACCTCATGGGCCCCCTGGTGGCTCTTCGACATCCATCTTCTCCTATATGAGGTCTTTCAATGAGAAAAAAATAAGAAGGAACCTTTCGGGACGAAACTCCGCCGCCACGAGGCGGAACCTTGGCGGAACCAATCTGGAGCTCCGGCAGAGCTATTCTGCCGGGATACTTCCCTCCGGGAGGGGGAAATCATCACCATCGTCATCACCAACGCTCCTCTCATTGGGAGAGGGAAATCTCCATCAACATCTTCACCAACACCATCTCATCTCCAAACCCTAGTTCATCTCTAGTATCCAACTCTTGTCTCAGAGTCCGGGATTGGTGCTAGTAGGTTGCTAGTAGTGTTGATTACTCCTTGTAGTTGATGCTAGTTGGTTTATTTGGTGGAAAATCATATGTTCAGATCCTATATGCATATTATTACCCCTCTGATTGTGAACATGAATATGCTTTGTGAGTAATTACGTTTGTTCCTGAGGACAAGGGAGAAGTCTTGCTATTAGTAGTCATGTGAATTTGGTATTCGTTTGATATTTTGATAAGATGTATGTTGTCTAGCCTCTAGTGGTGTTATGTGAACGTCGACTACATAACACTTCACCATTATTTGGGCCTAGAGGAAGGAATTGGGAAGTAATAAGTAGATGATGGGTTGCTAGAGTGACAGAAGCTTAAACCCTAGTTTATGCGTTGCTTCGTAAGGGGCTGATTTGGATCCATATGTTTCATGCTATGGTTAGGTTTACCTTAATACTTTTGTTGTAGTTGCGGATGCTTGCAATAGAGGTTAATCATAAGTGGGATGCTTGTTCAAGTAAGAACAACACCCAAGCACCGGTCCACCCACATATCAAATTATCAAAGTATCGAACGCGAATCATATGAACGTGATGAAAACTAGCTTGACGATATTCCCATGTGTTCTCGGGAGCGCTTTTCCTATTATAAGAGTTTGTTCCGGCTTGTCCTTTTCTACAAAAGGATTGGGCCACCTTGCTGCACTTTATTTACTTTTGTTACTTGTTGCTCGTTACAATCTATCCTATCATAAAACTATCTGTTACCACTTATTTCAGTACTTGCAGAGAATACCTTGCTGAAAACCGCTTATCATTTCCTTCTGCTCCTCGTTGGGTTCGACACTCTTACTTATCGAAAGGACTAGATAGATCCCCTATACTTGTGGGTCATCAGTGGCCAGGTGGTTGCCCCCTCTGGTGTGTTTTTAGTGCCAAATATTCTAGAAAAAATCATATTAAATTTTCAGGACAGTTGGAGAACTTTTATTTTTAGAGTATTTTTTATTGCAAGGATAATTCAGAAAACAGACATAAAATACTATTTTTGCTTTATTTAATATAAATAACAGAAAGTAAAAGGAGGGTACAGAAAGCTGTGCTTTCTAACTTCATCCATCTCATGCTCAACAAAAGGAATCCACTAACAAGGTTGATCAAGTCTTGTTAACAAACTCATTCCGAATTGTATGGAACCGGAGAATTTTTGAATAACACTAGGTTACCTCAACGGGGATATGCACATCCACAACAATAAGAATATCATATTTCTTCTTGATAGTAGGAAGAGGAAATTCAAAACCTCCAATAGTAATCGTTGGAATTTTTCCAATAGAATTGATACTGTGGACTTGAGGTCGTTTCCTCGAAAAGTGTACCATATGCTCATTACCATTAACATGAAAAGTGACATTGCCTTTGTTGCAATCAATAACAGCCTCTGCAGTATTCAGAAAGGGTCTACCAAGGATAATCGTCATACTATCATCCTCGGGAATATCAAGAATAACAAAGTCCGTTAAAATAGTAACGTTTGCAACCACAACAGGCACATCCTCACAAATACCGACAGGTATAGCGGTTGATTTATCGTCCATTTGCAAAGATATTTCAGTAGGTGTCAACTTATTCAATTCAAGTCTACGATATAAAGAGAAAGGCATAACACTAACACCGGCTCCAAGATCACATAAAGCAGTTTTAACATAGTTTCTTTTAATGGAGCATGGTATAGTTGGTACTCCGGGATCTCCTAGTTTATTTGGTATTCCACCTTTAAAAGTATAATTAGCAAGCATGGTGGAAATTTCAGCTTTCGGTATCTTTCTTTTATTAGTAACAATATCTTTCATATACTTAGCATAAGGATTCATTTTAAGCATATCAGTCAAACACATACGCAAAAAGATAGGTCTAATCATTTCAGCAAAGCGCTCAAAATCCTCACCATCCCTTTTCTTGGATGGTTTGGGTTTCTGAACCCATGGTTCTCTTTCTTTACCATGCTTCCTAGCAACAAAGTCTCTCTTATCATAATGTTGATTCTTTGATTGTGGGTTATCAAGATCAACAACAGGTTCAATTTCTACATCATTGTTATTGCTAGGTTGAGCATCAACATGAACATCTTTATTAACATTATCACTAGGTTCATGTTCATCACCAGATTGTGTTTCAGCGTTAGAAATAGAAATATCATTGGGATTCTCAGGTGTGTCTACAACAGGTTCACTAGAAGCATGCAAAGTCCTGTCATTTTTCTTTTTCTTCTTCTTAGAAGAACTAGGTTCATCAACATTAGTTCTCTAAGAATCTTGCTCAATTCTCTTAGGGTGGCCCTCCGGATACAAAGGTTCCTGAGTCATTTTACCCCCTCTAGTCACAACTCTAACTGCATTATCATTTTCTTATTATCTAATTCACTGAGAAAATCATTCTGAGCTTTAAGTACTTGTTCTACTTGAGTGGTAACCATAGAAGCATGTTTACTAATAAGTTTAAGTTCACCTTTAACTCTAGACATATAATCACTCAAGTGTTCAATCATATAAGCAATACGTTTCAATTTTCTACCAACATAAGCATTGAAGTTTTCTTGTTTAACAATAAAATTATCAAACTCATCTAAGCATTGGCTAGCAGACTTATAATGAGGGATATCACCTTCATCAAATCTATAGAGATAATTTACCTTTACTACCTATGTTGGGTTATCAAGACCATGTATTTCTTCAATAGGTGGTAAATTCTTAACATCTTCAGCTTTAATACCTTTTTCTTTCATAGATTTCTTTGCCTCTTGCATATCTTTAGGACTGAGAAATAGAATACCCCTTTTCTTCGAAGTTGGCTTAGGAGTTGGTTCAGGAAGTGTCCAATCATTTTCATTACTCAACATATTATTCAATAGCAATTCAGCTTGATCAATAGTTCTTTCCCTGAAAACACAACCAACACAACTATCCAGGCGGTCTCTGGAAGCATCAGTTAGTCCATTATAAAAGATATCTAGTATTTCATTTTTCTTGATAGGATGATCAGGCAAAGCATTAAGTAATTGGAGAAGCCCCCCCAAGCTTGTGGGAGACTCTCTTCTTTAATTTGTAAAAAATTATATATTTCCCTTAAGGCAGATTGTTTCTTATGAGTGGGGAAGTATTTATCAGAGAAGTAATAAATCATATCCTGGGGACTACGCACACAACCAGGATCAAGAGAATTAAACCATGTTTTAGCATCATCCTTTAATGAGAACGGAAACAACTTAAGGATAAAGTAATAGCGAGTTTTCTCATCATTAGTGAATAGGGTGGTTATATCATTTAATTTAGTAAGATGTGCCACAACAGTTTCAGATTCATAGCCATTAAAAGGACCAGATTCAACCAAATTAATTAACTCAGGATCGGTAGAGAAATCATAATCCTTATCGGAAATACATATAGGTGAAGTAGCAAAAGCAGGGTCATATTTCATTCTAGCATTTAAAGATTTTTCTTTCAGCTTAGCTAATAATTTCTTAAGATCATATCTATCATTGCAAGCTAAAAAGTTTCTAGCAGTTTCTTCGTCCATAACATAACCTTCAGGCACAACACACAATTCATATCTAGGGGGAGAATCTTCATCATCACTTTCATCAATGTTATCAGTTTCAATAATTTCATTCTCTCTAACCCTAGCAAGTTGTTCATCAAGAAATTCACCTAGTGGCACAGTAGTATCAAGCATAAAGTAGTTTCATCATAAGTATCATGCAAAGCAGAACTTGCATCAACAATAACATGCGACATATCAGAATTAATAGCAGATGCAGGTTTAGGTGTCACAAGTTTACTCAAAACAGAAGATGAATCAAGTGCAAAGCTAGATGGCAGCTGTCGGTGTCAAAACCGGCGGATCTCGGGTAGGGGGTCCCGAAGTGTGCGTCTAAGGCTGATGGTAATAGGAGGCGGGGGACACAATGTTTACCCAGGTTTGGGCCCTCTCGATGGAGGAAATACCCTACTTCCTGCTTGATTGATCTTGATGATATGAGTATTACAAGAGTTGATCTACCACAAGATCATAGAGGCTAAACCCTAGAAGCTAGCCTATGATTATGATTGTTGTTGTCCTACAGACTAAACCCTCCGGTTTATATAGACACCAGAGGGGGCTAGGGTTACAGAGAGTCGGTTACAAGGGAGGAGATCTACATATCCGAATTGCCAAGCTTGCCTTCCATGCAAAGGAGAGTCCCACCCGGACACGGGACGAAGTCTTCAATCTTGTATCTTCATAGTCCAACAGTCCGGCCAAAGTATATAGTCCGGCTGTCCGAGGACCCCATAATCCAGGACTCCCTCAGTAGCCCCTGAACCAGGTTTCAATGACGATAAGTCCGGCGCGCAGAATGTCTTCAACATTGCAAGGCGGGTTCCTCCTCCGAATACTCCATAGAAAATTTTGAACACAAGGATCGTGTCCTCTGCAAAACAAATTCCACATACCACCGTAGAGAGTATATTATTCCACAAATCCAATCTGCTGACAACTTTTCATAACGTGGCGTCCTGCCGTGGCCCGGTTATTACGAACCATTTTTCCCGGCCTGCCACTGCACATATTGCGAGGCGGTTTTATTGGCATGTCTTATCGAAGCAGAGATCGTGTTCCCCTTATCACAGGATTCGCATCAATACGGATATGGGTACCCCAACCGCGCCATCAATCACGGTGCTTGGGGAATAAGCAATTTTATGGTGCAAGTAGGGAGGCACACAGTTTCTACTACCTTTATAAAGGGACAAGGACTCCTCTTTTTCACCCATGCCTTCTTCTTCCCCTGCCCATCCATTCTCGCGTGCTCGAGCTCCAACGCCCAAGTTCTTATTTTCTCCGCAAAGCCATTCCAAACATGTCCGGAGCAGGGGACACAAGTGGATGGTCTCCTCCGTTACGGAGGAGAACATTATGAAGCTCCGGGAAGCCGGATACCTAGCCGCAGACATCGCGCACCGGCTCCTAGACGTGGGGCAGATCGTCCCTACTCCAGCACCCCACAAGAGGGTTGTATTCCTCACCCACTTCATCCGCGGGCTGGGATTTTCCCTCCACCCGTTTGTCCGCGGGCTCATGTTCTACTATGGGCCGGACTTCCATGATCTGGCCCCCAATTTCATCCTCAACATCTCGGCGTTTATCGTCATGTGCGAGGCCTTCCTCCGCATCAAGCCCCACTTCGGCCTGTGGCTGAAGACCTTCAACGTGAAACTGAAGGTGGTGGTCGGCCAGCAAGCGGAGTGCGGAGGCGCCATGGTGGGCAAAATGCCCAACGTCACCTGGCTCAAAGGCTCCTATGTGGAGATCGTGAAGGGGTGGCAATCGGGGTGGTTCTACATCACGGAGCCACGCGACACCAACTAGGTGGCGGCCCCCGAATTTTGATCCGGCATCCCCACGCGGCTCACCTCCTGGAAAGAGAAGGGCCTATCCTGGGGTTCATCGGTGGAGCTGACCATACTCCAGAACTGTGTTAAAAATATGATAAGCAGGAAAATCAAGCTTGTCAATGTGGTCCAGGTCATGCTCTTCCGCGGGATCGTTCCGTGTCAAAGACGGGCATTCAATATGTGGGAGTTCGACCCGGCCAAGCACCAGACGCAGCGAGAGCTTTTCGACATGACACACCAAGACGTCTTGAGGGTCCTGTTCAAGGCCGCCGAGGTACCTCCTCCCCTTACCGAGGATCGCGGACTCAACGCAAAGCGCCCTGCCAATCCGGTAAGCTCTTTATATCTCATAAGATGTTTCTTTCCCCAGTATAATCATGTGAGGGATCTGAGCCTTCACGTCATTTTAATAGGACTGGGTAGCGAAAGGGGAGCAGATCCATTGTCCGGCCCCACTGCCCCGAAGATCCAGCAAGGGCTCTCTTAACAGAGATGCTGGTTCCGGCGCCCTATGAGGCGCCGGAGAAGAAGGCCAAGAAGAAGGCCGCGGGGACCAGAAAAGGTCTCCGGCGCAAGGTTATATTAGACTCATCGTCCAAAAACACCGAGGCGCACTCCTCCCACGAAAACGAGGAGGAGGAAGAGGAAATTCCCCCCCCCCCAGCCGGGGGAGACAAGAAAAGGAAGGACGCCCCATCTGGGGAGGCCGAAGGGTCCAAGAATGGAAGGATCCTCCTTCCGGACTGCTCCACAACAGCTGCTTACAGCGACAAGGAGTGGTTGCCCAGGAACAAGCCCCTGGCGAAGTCGTAAGTATCCGGATACTATAATAGTTATGGTATGTTTTGTTTTATTACTTATCATGTCAAACATGATCATGCAACCCATCCAAAGCCCATATCGACGTATCCTCTTCGGATGAGTCTTTGGGCCAGTCGGCGATGAACAGCGATTCACTCCTGACAGCCACCTCCCCCCGGCCTATGGACGACATCGAAGTGTTGTCTCAAAGGGCACCGACTGGGAGCATGGGGCGCAAGACTCCCGTGGGCTCTAATGTCGAGGGCCGTAGCAAGTTTGGCCCCCAGCAGGATACTGCGTCGGAACCTCTAGTGGTTCCGGATTTTGTCAGGCAACCCCTCACTACGGGGGCCAGCCGTATGTACCGATGGCCTTTGTCCAGCTTGAGGCATCGGACAACTTGCTGGAAGCGCTTCACGACGCTTCCATTGACGAAGAGCACCGCACTATCATGAGTGCAGTGGTCGAGAAGGTCCGGTCCGCCAAAAGCGGACTGACCAAAGCCTGTGCCAGCCTCCTAACAGGCTTTGAGGTAAGTAATAAAATTATGAGAAAATATCACAATATAGACAGTAGCCCCTGATGCTCTATTTGGTGTTCGCAAAGAAAGGCCGAATAGAGGATCAAATAATAATCACAGGAGTCTAATCAAAATATGTCTATGTGAATAAGCAGGCTTCGCTGCTGGCCACTGCCGCTCGTACTGTAGAAGTATCTGGACTGAAGCGGGACCTTGAGCGGTCCGAGGAAGAGCTCGGCCTTACCAAGAGGCAGCTCGAAGAGAAAAAAGGTAAGTGATACCCCATTTGTATATTGATAAAGAAAAAAGTTGTTACTAGATTGTGCTCATCATGAATTTTGCTAGGGGCCATGACCGAAGTGGCGCCCTGAAGAAAGTGCTGTTCGAGGCCGAAGACAGAGCGGCCCAGGAGCGCATCGAGCGTGAGAAGCAAGAGGCCCGAGTCGGCGAGGTTCAACAAGAGCTCCAGGATTTCGTCAAAAAATACGAGTCCTTGGAGCGTGACTCTAAGACGCAAGGGTCTGAGCTTGCAAAGGCCCTCGAGAACGCATAAAATGCCAAGGCCGAAGCTCAAAAGGCCCTCCAGGAGATTCAGGCGGTCAAGAAGATAGCAGCGGGTAAGGCATTCATTATGCAAAGCAAGCATGTGAAGGAAACTTTCCTTTTACTTACCCGAATTCGGAGCTCTCCAGGAGCGTTCGCAGATCTACCCAGCAGCGTATCGGATGCCGCGGAGTTCTACCGGGCCGAGGAAGGGAGCTTGACGGAAAAGTTGTTCTGGTCTCAATATTCTGGGACCGAACATCCTATGCCCTTGAGCGACCACCTGAAGCAATTAGTCGAGCTTCACAAGGCGGCCGAACTGGCCATGAAGGGTCTCATAGTCCGGATGTGGCCTAGCGAGCCCCTGCCTGGCAGCTACTTCGGCCTGGTAAAGCGGCTTGTGAATGCCTGCCCACGACTTGAAGTCATAAAGTGGTCCGTCTGCATTGAAGGTGCGCGTAGGGCCTTTGCCCGTGCGAAGGTGCACTGGGAGAAGATGGGCGCCGAAAAGCTGGTGAAGGAGGGGCCACCGGAGGGCAAGGGGCATCGCCACCCCGAAAAGTATTATGACAGTGTCCTGAAGGGTGCCCGCCTTATGGCGGAGGAATGTGCTAAGGATGTAATATTTGAATGAATATACTCATATGATCCTGTAATATGAAAATGAGTTCATGTGCGCTATATAATGCTTGTTGATTTAAAATATTACCTTCTGTACGGCCATTTATAAAATCTGAGAGTTGGCCAATCATCGGCTTCTGCCCCCATGTAACTAGTACTGAGGTGTTCTGGATAAATCTTAAACACTCTTTATCCAAAAAATTGGTCTTTTAGGGAGGTGTTTAGCGCAGCGAACGAGGCAATCCGACTATACAGCTTTATCACTCTCACTTAGCCATAGAAGTCTACAATTTTAAATTTTGGTGAAGCCACTAGTATTTGGAAGGCCGAACTTGGGGCACTATATACGCCTAAATCGAACAAGGCCGATTCCTCGCCCTAAGCGGAAAAATCTTTAAGGATTTGAGACCACTCGAACAGCGACCAGCTCTCGCTGTATCATGACAGTCAGTTTTCGACTTTCTCTACCGAGGTGCTCGTCTAGAAGAACTGGGACACAATCGCAGTAGTTCTCCCAGTGCTACCTTAGCCGATATAGCGGAACGTAAGGTACCAAAACATGGGAGCCGGGCAAACCCAACTATTGACCCGAGACATGATTCGGAGCTGATGCATATAATGCTACAAGTTCGGGGTGCCGCATTGTCGAAAGTGTTCGGACTTTTCTTGCCGTGTTATGGGGTACATTGAAGCCCTTGGCGCACTGGACGTACCAGAATGTACGGGTGCAATTTGTCATAAATAAGCAGACATGGAAAAAAGATGAAGAAATGCAATAATAAGCTAACGCTGTGCATTGTTATTTAAATGATATGTCAAAGCGTATGTATACAAGTAGTGCAATAAGAAAAAAATAGGACTATTTGACATGTCCTGTCCAAGGGCAGGCTGCGTGTGGGTATGTAAAACAGGTATAACGATCGTTATCAGAGACCACCTGGGGATTCCCTTGTACGTCAAAGCTTCTTGCTTCCTTGGTGTTTCCTTCCTGTGATGGGTTCGATAATCAGGGTATCGGAGAGGGCCTTCAGAGAATAGGGTCATGAAAGGAAGAAAATGGTAAAGATATGCGGGTCCTGAAGCGGTTGAGCCGCATTGTGGGCCGTGCCATAGCCGTGCCTCCGCCTATGCCCATGGTATCTTGAGTGCATAATTATGGGTGCGCGGCAGAAATTTCACAGCTTTACTGGGACTAGGACGGAGGCCGAATTGCTAGGAGAGCTCGGAACGTGCCGGGAGATCCTGTTGCAGGGTACTCCGGATTCGCTTGAAGGTGTCCGAGGGCTTTATCGCCGAATTGTCAGTTTGCCTCAGAAGGCTGTTTTGTATTTCTACTGCGAGGGCGGCAGTGTGCTCCTCCGTACGGAGCGAGCGTTCTATGTTTCCATTAACTATTATAACCCCGCGAGGTCTTGGCATTTTGAGCTTGAGGTATGCATAATGCGGTACCGCATTGAATATGGCGAATGCGGTTCGTCCGAGCAGCACGTGATAGCCACTGCGGAAGGGGACGATATCAAAGATCAACTCCTCACTTCGGTAGTTGTCCGGGGATCCGAAGACTACTTCCAGTGTGATTGAGCTCGTGCAACAGGCCTCTACACCTGGTATGACACCTTTAAAGGTGGTTTTTGTGGGTTTGATCCTTGAAGACTCGATACCCATTTTGCGCACTGTATCCTGATAGAGCAGGTTCATGCTGCTGCCACCGTCCATAAGGACTCGAGTGAGGTGAAATCCGTCGATGATGGGGTCAAGGACCAATGCGGCAGAACCGCCATGAAGGATACTGGTAGGGTGGTCCCTACGATCGAAAGTGATCGGACAAGAAGACCATGGGTTGAACTTTGGGGCAACTGGCTCCATCGCATAGACGTCCCTTAGTGCACGCTTCCGTTCTCGCTTGGGAATATGGGTTGCGTATATCATGTTCGCTATTTTCACTTGGGAAGGGATTTCTTCTGTCCTGCTGTGTTCGGCGACCGGGGCTCCTCCTCATCGTCGATATGCAGCCCCTTTTCCTTGTTTTCGACATTCAACTTGCCAGCCCGTTTGAACACCCAACATTCTCTGTTGGTGTGGTTGGCTGGTTTATCGGGGGTGCCGTGAATTTGGCACAAGAGACCGAGTATGCGGTCCAATCTAGACGGGACCGAATTGCTTCTTTTGAACGGCTTTTTCCGCTAACCGAGTTTAGAGCCACTGAATCCGGCATTGACTGTCGTGTCTTCGGCGTTGTCACCATTGTTGCAGTGCTTGTGTCTGTTGCGACGTGGCTTGCCATTGCTATCTCTGGCGTCTGAATTGCCAGGATTTTTAGATGTGTTGTTACTTCGGGCCAGCCAGCTATCCTCGCCTGCACAAAAGCGGGTCATGAGTGTCGTGAGGGCTGCCATGGACTTCGGCTTCTCTTGGCCGAGGTGTCGGGTGAGCCACTCATCATGGATGTTATGTTTAAAGCCGCTAAGGCTTCGGCATCCGGACAGTCGACAATTTGGTTCTTTTTGGTTAGAAACCGAGTCCAGAATTTCCTGGCTGACTCCCCGGGCTGTTGGGTTATGTGACTCAAGTCATCAGCATCCGGCGGTCGCACATAAGTGCCCTGGAAGTTGTCAAGGAATGCGTCTTCCAAGTTCTCCCAACTGCCAATGGAGTTTGCCGGTAGGCTATTCAGCCAATGCCGAGCCGGTCCCTTGAGTTTTAGTGGGAGGTACTTGATGGCATGTAGATCGTCATCATGGGCCATGTGGATGTGGAGGAGGAAATCTTCAATCCATACCGCGGGGTCTGTTGTACCATCATATGATTCAATGTTTACGGGTGTAAACCCTTCTGGGAATTTGTGATCCATTACTTCGTCAGTGAAGCATAGGGGGTGTGCGGCGCCTCTGTGCCGGGCTATATCACGACGCAGTTCGTACGAGTCTTGTCTGCTGTATTCGGCCTGGCCGGATTTGCTTTTAGTATATCCGTCGTGACGGTCGTCGTCTCGCACTGGGGCACGCCCCCGTGATCCGTAGATCAATCTTGTATGTCCTACTTTGTTTTCCAATACGTCTCGCAGATCCTGCGTGTAGCCCCGGGCCTTGGTGTTTTTGTTTGACTGGCGACAGGGTGCGGGCTGGACTTTGGGCTGATATGCAGCTTTGTCTCGGCCATAAGGTGGCCGGTCAGCCGCATCATACGCTGGTAGTGTAGGCTTTAATGCTTCCTCCTCGAGTTGGGGTAGCAACCTGCGCTTTGGGTAACTTTTGGTTGGGCGCTCGGGTTCGTTTTCCTCGGCTACCAGGACCTCGGTCCATCTATCCGCTAGCGGATCTTGATCAGCTTGAAGCTGCTGCTGCTTTTTCTTCAGGCTTTTTGCTGTGGCTATGAGCCGGCGCTTGAAGTGCTCCTGTTCGACGGGATCCTCAGGCACGATGAATTCTTCATCGCCGAGGCTCACCTCGTTTTCGGAGAGGGGCATATAATTTTCATCCCCTGTTTCTCCGTTTGTCGCCTGTTCCTTAGGGCTCGCTTGCCCATCCTCCTGCTCGAAGCCTGGCTAGAGGGGATTGTCTTCGTCTTCGGCACTGTTCGCAGCGTTATTTGAAGGAAATATGCCCTAGAGGCAATAATAAAGTTATTATTTATTTCCTCATATATCATGATAAATGTTTATTATTCATGCTAGAATTGTATTAACTAGAAACATAATACATGTGTGAATATATAAACAAACAGAGTGTCACTAGTATGCCTCTACTTGACTAGCTCGTTAATCAAAGATGGTTATGTTTCCTAACCATGAACAAAGAGTTGTTATTTGATTAACGAGGTCACATCATTAGTTGAATGATCTGATTGACATGACCCATTCCATTAGCTTAGCACCCGATCGTTTAGTATGTTGCTATTGCTTGCTTCATGACTTATACATGTTCCTGTGACTATGAGATTATGCAACTCCCGTTTACCGGAGGAACACTTTGTGTGCTACCAAACGTCACAACGTAACTGGGTGATCATAAAGGTGCTCTACAGGTGTCTCCAAAGGTACTTGTTGGGTTGGCGTATTTCGAGATTAGGATTTGTCACTCTGAATGTCGGAGAGGTATCTCTGGGCCCTCTCGGTAATGCACATCACATAAGCCTTGCAAGCATTACAACTAATGTGTTAGTTGTGAGATGATGTATTACAGAACGAGTAAAGAGACTTGCAGGTAACGAGATTGAACTAGGTATTGGATACCGACGATCGAATCTCGGGCAAGTAACATACCGATGACAAAGGGAACAACGTATGTTGTTATGTGGTCTGACCGATAAAGATCTTCGTAGAATATGTAGGAGCCAATACGGGTATCCAGGTCCCGCTATTGGTTATTGACCGGAGACGTATCTCAGTCATGTCTACATTGTTCTCGAACCGTAGGGTTCGCACGCTTAACGTTACGATGACAGTTATTATGAGTTTATGTATTTTGATGTACCGAAGGTTGTTCGGAGTCCCGGATGTGATCACGGACATGACGAGGAGTCTCGAAATGGTCGAGACATAAAGATCGATATATTGGACGACTATATTCGGACACCGGAATGGTTCCGGGTGATTTCGGATAAAACCGGAGTGCCGGAGGGGTTACCGGAACCCCCCGGGGAAGTAATGGGCCTTATTGGGCCTGAGGGGAGAGAGAGGGCAGTAGCCTAGGAGGTGGCCCGCCCCCCCCTCATGGGGGGTCCGAATAGGACTAGGAGGGGGGGGGCCTTTCCCTCTCCCTCTCCCTCTCTTTCCTTCCCCCTCCCTATTCCTAGTTGGACTAGGAAAGGGGAGTCCTACTCCCACTAGGAGGAGGACTCCCCCCTCTCTCCTTGGCGCACCAAGGGCCGGCCGGCCTCCCCCTGGCTCCTTTATATACGGGGGCAAGGGGGCACCCTAGAACACACAAGTTGATCTTCGTGATCGTTCCTTAGCCGTGTGCGGTGCCCCCCTCCACGATATTACACCTCGATCATATTGTAGCGGTGCTTAGGCGAAGCCCTACGACAGTTGAACATCAAGATCGTCACCACGCCGTCGTGCTGACGGAACTCCTCCCCGAAGCTTTCCTGGATCGGAGCCCGGGGAGCGTCATCGAGCTGAACGTGTGCTAAGAACTCAGAGGTGCCGGAGTAACGGTGCTTGGATCGGTTGGACCGGGAAGACGTACGACTGCTTCCTCTACGTTGCGTCAACGCTTCCACTTCGGTCTACGAGGGTACGTAGACAACACTCTCCCCTCTCGTTGCTATGCATCACCATGATCTTGCGTGTGCGTAGGATTTTTTTTGAAATTACTACGTTCCCCAACAGTGGCATCCGAGCCTAGGTTTAATGGTTTGATGTTATATGCACGAGTAGAACACAAGTGAGTTGTGGGCGATATAAGTCATACTGCCTACCAGCATGTCATACTTTGGTTCGGCGGTATTGTTGGATGAAGCGGCCCGGACCGACATTACGCGTACGCTTACGCGAGACCGGTTCTCCTGACGTGCTTTGCACATAGGTGGCTTGCGGGTGACTGTTTCTCCAACTTTAGTTGAACCGAGTGTGGCTACGCCCGGTCCTTGTGAAGGTTAAAACGGCATCAACTTGACAAACTATCATTGTGGTTTTGATGCGTAGGTAAGATTGGTTCTTGCTTAAGCCCGTAGCAGCCACGTAAAACTTGCAACAAACAAAGTAGAGGACGTCTAACTTGTTTTTGCAGGGCATGTTGTGATGTGATATGGTCAAGACATGATGCTAAATTTTGTATGAGATGATCATGTTTTGTAACCGAGTTATCGGCAACTGGCAGGAGCCATATGGTTGTCGCTTTATTGTATGCAATGCAATCGCGCTATAATGCTTTACTTTATCACTAAGCGGTAGCGATAGTCGTGGAAGCATAAAATTGGCGAGACGACAACAATGCTACGATGGAGATCAAGGTGTCGCGCCGGTGACGATGGTGATCATGACGGTGCTTCGGAGATGGAGATCACAGGCACAAGATGATGATGGACATATCATATCACTTATATTGATTGCATGTGATGTTTATCTTTTATGCATCTTATCTTGCTTTGATTGACGGTAGCATTATAAGATGATCTCTCACTAAAATTATCAAGAAGTGTTCTCCCTGAGTATGCACCGTTGCGAAAGTTCTTCGTGCTGAGACACCACGTGATGATCGGGTGTGATAAGCTCTACGTTCAAATACAACGGGTGCAAAACAGTTGCACACGCGGAATACTCAGGTTATACTTGACGAGCCAAGCATATGCAGATATGGCCTCGGAACACGGAGACCGAAAGGTCGAGCGTGAATCATATAGTAGATATGATCAACATAGTGATGTTCACCAATGAAACTACTCCATCTCACGTGATGATCGGACATGGTTTAGTTGATTTGGATCACGTGATCACTTAGAGGATTAGAGGGATGTCTATCTAAGTGGGAGTTTTTTAAGTAATTTGATTAATTGAACTTAAATTTATCATGAACTTAGTACCTGATAGTATCTTGCTTATGTATGTTTGATTGTAGATAGATGGCCCGTGCTGTTGTTCCGTTGAATTTTAATGCGTTCCTTGAGAAAGCAAAGTTGAAAGATGATGGTAGCAATTACACGGACTAGGTCCGTAACTTGAGGATTATCCTCATTGCTGCACAGAAGAATTACGTCCTGGAAGCACCGCTGGGTGCCAGGCCTGCTGCTGGAGCAACACCAGATGTTATGAACGTCTAGCAGAGCAAAGCTGATGACTACTCGATAGTTCAGTGTGCCATGCTTTACGGCTTAGAATCGGGACTTCAAATCACGTTTTGAACGTCATGGAGCATATGAGATGTTCCAGGAGTTGAAGTTAATATTTCAAGCAAATGCCCGGATTGAGAGATATGAAGTCTCCAATAAGTTCTATAGCTACAAGATGGAGGAGAATAGTTCTGTCAGTGAACATATACTCAAAATGTCTGGGTATAACAATCACTTGATTCAGATGGGAGTTAATCTTCCAGATGATTGCGTCATTGACAAAATTCTCCAATCACTGCCACCAAGCTACAAGAGCTTCGTGATGAACTATAATATGAAAGGGATGAATAAGACTATTCCCGAGCTCTTCGCAATGCTGAAAGCTGCGGAGGTAGAAATCAAAAAGGAGCATCAAGTGTTGATGGTCAACAAGACCACTAGTTTCAAGAAAAAGGGCAAAGGGAAGAAGAAGGGGAACTTCAGGAAGAACGGCAAGCAAGTTGCTGCTCAAGAGAAGAAACCCAAGTCTGGACCTAAGCCTGAAACTGAGTGCTTCTACTACAAGCAGACTGGTCACTGGAAACGGAACTGCCCCAAGTATTTGGCGGATAAGAAGGATGGCAAGGTGAACAAAGGTATATGTGATATACATGTTATTGATGTGTACCTTACTAATGCTTGCAGTAGCACCTGGGTATTTGATACTAGTTCTGTTGCTAATATTTGCAACTCGAAACAGGGACTACGGATTAAGCGAAGATTGGCTAAGGACGAGGTGACGATGCGCGTGGGAAACGGTTCCAAAGTCGATGTGATCGCAGTCGGCAGCTACCTCTACATCTACCTTCGGGATTAGTATTAGACCTAAATAATTGTTATTTAGTGCCAGCGTTGAGCATGAACATTATATCTGGATCTTGTTTAATGCGAGACGGTTATTCATTTAAATCAGAGAATAATGGTTGTTCTATTTATATGAGTAATATCTTTTATGGTCATGCACCCTTGAAGAGTGGTCTATTCTTATTGAATCTCGATAGTAGTGATACACATATTCATAATGTTGAAACCAAAAGATGCAGAGTTGATAATGATGGTGCAACTTATTTGTGGCACTGCCGTTTAGGTCATATCGGTGTAAAGCGCATGAAGAAACTCCATACTGATGGACGGAACCACTTGATTATGAATCACTTGGTACTTGCGAACCGTGCCTCATGGGCAAGATGACTAAAACACCGTTCTCCGGTACTATGGAGAGAGCAATAGATTTGTTGGAAATCATACATACAGATGTATGTGGTCCGATGAATATTGAGGCTCGTGGCGGATATCGTTATTTTCTCACCTTCACAGATGACTTAAGCAGATATGGGTATATCTACTCAATGAAACATAAGTCTGAAACATTTGAAAAGTTCAAAGAATTTCAGAGTGAAGTTGAAAATCATCGTAACAAGAAAATAAAGTTTCTACGATCTGATCGTGGAGGAGAATATTTGAGTTACGAGTTTGGTGTACATTTGAAGCAATGCGGAATAGTTTCGCAACTCACGCCACCTGGAACACCACAGCGTAATGGTGTGTCCGAACGTCGTAATCGTACTTTACTAGATATGGTGCGATCTATGATGTCTCTTACTGATTTACCGCTATCGTTTTGGGGTTATGCTTTAGAGACGACCGCATTCACGTTGAATAGGGCACCATCGAAATCCGTTGAGACAACGCCTTATGAACTATGGTTTGGCAAGAAACCAAAGTTGTCGTTTCTGAAAGTTTGGGGCTGCGATGCTTATGTGAAAAAGCTTCAAGCTGATAAGCTCGAACCCAAATCGGAGAAATGTGTCTTCATAGGATATCCAAAGGAAACTATTGGATACACCTTCTATCACAGATCCGAAGGCAAGACTTTTGTTGCTAAATTCGGAAACTTTCTGGAGAAGGAGTTTCTCTCAAAAGATGTGAGTGGGAGGAAAGTAGAACTTGATGAGGTAACTGTACCTGCTTCCTTATTGGAAAGTAGTACATCACAGAAAACTGTTTCTGCGACACCTACACCAATTAGTGAGGAAGCCAATGATAATGATCATGAAACTTCAGGACAAGATACTACTGAACCTCGTAGATCAACCAGAGTGAGAACCGCGCCAGAGTGGTACGGTAATACTGTTCTGGAAATCATGCTCGTAGATCATGATGAACCTACGAACTATGAAGAAGCGATGGTGAGCCCAGATTCCGCAAAATGGCTTGAAGCCATGAAATCTGAGATGGGATCCATGTATGAGAACAAAGTATGGACTTTGGTTGACTTGCCTGATGATCGGCAAGCAATTGAGAATAAATGGATCTTCAAGAAGAAGACTGATGCTGACGGTAATATTACTGTCTACAAAGCTCGACTTGTTGCAAAAGGTTTTCGACAAGTTCAAGGGGTTGACTACGATGAGACCTTCTCACCCGTAGCGATGCTTAAGTCTGTTCGAATCATGTTAGCAATTGACGCATTTTATGATTATGAAATTTGGCAGATGGATGTCAAAACCGCATTCCTGAATGGATTTCTAGAAGAAGAGTTGTATATGATACAACCGGAAGGTTTTGTCGATCCAAAGGGAGCTAACAAAGTGTGCAAGCTCCAGCGATCCATTTATGGACTGGTGCAAGCCTCTCGGAGTTGGAATAAACGCTTTGATAGTGTGATCAAAGCATTTGGTTTTATACAGACTTTTGGAGAAGCCTGTATTTACAAGAAAGTGAGTGGGAGCTCTGTAGCATTTCTGATATTATATATGGATGACATATTACTGATTGGAAATGATATAGAATTTCTGGATAGCATAAAGGGATATTTGAATAAGAGTTTTTCAATGAAAGACCTCGGTGAAGCTGCTTACATATTAGGCATAGAGATCTATAGAGATAGATCAAGACGCTTAATTGGACTTTCACAAAGCACATACCTTGACAAGATTTTGAAGAAGTTCAAAATGGATCAAGCAAAGAAAGGGTTCTTGCCTGTGTTACAAGGTGTGAAGTTGAGTCAGACTCAATGCCCGACCACTGCAGAAGATAGAGAGAAAATGAAAGATGTTCCCTATGCTTCAGCCATAGGCTCTATCATGTATGCAATGCTGTGTACCAGACCTGATGTGTGCCTTGCTATAAGTTTAGCAGGGAGGTACCAAAGTAATCCAGGAGTGGATCACTGGACAATGGTCAAGAACATCCTGAAGTACCTGAAAAGGACTAAGGATATGTTTCTCGTATATGGAGGTGACAAAGAGCTCATTGTAAACGGTTACGTTGATGCAAGCTTTGACACTGATCCGGACGATTCTAAATCGCAAACCGGATACGTGTTTACATTAAACGGAGGAGCTGTCAGTTGGTGCAGTTCTAAACAATGCGTCGTGGCGGGATCTACATGTGAAGCAGAGTACATAGCTGCTTCGGAAGCAGCAAATGAAGGAGTTCATATCCGATCTAGGTGTCATACCTAGTGCATCGGGTCCAATGAAAATCTTTTGTGACAATACTGGTGCAATTGCCTTGGCAAAGGAATCTAGATTTCACAAAAGAACCAAGCACATCAAGAGATGCTTCAATTCCATCCGGGATCTAGTCCAGGTGGGAGACGTAGAGATTTGCAAGATACATACGGATCTGAATGTAGCAGACCCGTTGACTAAGCCTCTTCGACGAGCAAAACATGATCAGCACCAAGGCTCCATGGGTGTTAGAATCATTACTGTGTAATCTAGATTATTGACTCTAGTGCAAGTGGGAGACTGAAGGAAATATGCCCTAGAGGCAATAATAAAGTTATTATTTATTTCCTCATATATCATGATAAATGTTTATTATTCATGCTAGAATTGTATTAACCGGAAACATAATACATGTGTGAATATATAAACAAACAAAGTGTCACTAGTATGCCTCTACTTGACTAGCTCATTAATCAAAGATGGTTATGTTTCCTAACCATGAACAAAGAGTTGTTATTTGATTAACGAGGTCACATCATTAGTTGAATGATCTGATTGACATGACCCATTCCATTAGCTTAGCACCCGATCGTTTAGTATGTTGCTATTGCTTTCTTCATGACTTATACATGTTCCTATGACTATGAGATTATGCAACTCCCGTTTACCGGAGGAACACTTTGTGTGCTACCAAACATCACAACGTAACTGGGTGATCATAAAGGTGCTCTACAGGTGTCTCCAAAGGTACTTGTTGGGTTGGCATATTTCGAGTTTAGGATTTGTCACTCTGAATGTTGGAGAGGTATCTCTGGGCCCTCTCGGTAATGCACATCACATAAGCCTTGCAAGCATTACAACTAATGTGTTAGTTGTGAGATGATGTATTATAGAACGAGTAAAGAGACTTGCCGATAACGAGATTGAACTAGGTATTGGATACCGACGATCGAATCTCGGGCAAGTAGCATACCGATGACAAAGGGAACAACGTATGTTGTTATGCGGTCTGACCGATAAAGATCTTTGTAGAATATGTAGGAGCCAATATGGGCATCCAGGTCCCGCTATTGGTTATTGACCGGAGACGTATCTCGGTCATGTCTACATTGTTCTCGAACCATAGGGTCCGCACGCTTAACGTTACGATGACAGTTATTATGAGTTTATGTATTTTGATGTACTGAAGGTTGTTCGGAGTCCCGGATGTGATCATGGACATGACGAGGAGTCTCGAAATGGTCGAGACATAAAGATCGATATATTGGACGACTATATTCGAACACCGGAATGGTTCCAGGTGATTTCGGATAAAACCGGAGTGCCGGAGGGGTTACCGGAACCCCCCGGGGAAGTAATGGGCCTTATTGGGCCTGAGGGGAGAGAGAGGGCAGCAGCCCAGGAGGTGGCGCGCCCCCCCTCATGGGGAGTCTGAATAGGACTAGGAGGGGGGGGGGGGGGCGGCCCCCTTTCCCTCTCCCTCTCCCTCTCTTTCCTTCCCCCTCCCTATTCCTTGTTGGACTAGGACAGGG
Source organism: Triticum dicoccoides (assembly GCF_002162155.2). Taxonomy (NCBI): domain Eukaryota; kingdom Viridiplantae; phylum Streptophyta; class Magnoliopsida; order Poales; family Poaceae; genus Triticum; species Triticum dicoccoides. The sequence goes on from NC_041380.1 coordinate 586,240,236, forward strand.
GAGTCCTACTCCCACTAGGAGGAGGACTCCCCCCTCTCTCCTTGGCGCACCAAGGGCCGGCCGGCCTCCCCCTGGCTCCTTTATATACGGGGGCAAGGGGGCACCCTAGAACACACAAGTTGATCTTTGTGATCGTTCCTTAGCCGTGTGCGGTGCCCCCCTCCACGATATTACACCTCGATCATATTGTAGCGGTGCTTAGGCGAAGCCCTGCGACAGTTGAACATCAAGATCATCACCACGCCGTCGTGCTGATGGAACTCCTCCACGAAGCTTTGCTGGATCGGAACTCGGGGAGCGTCATCGAGCTGAACGTGTGCTAAGAACTCAGAGGTGCCGGAGTAACGGTGCTTGGATCGGTTCGACTAGGAAGACGTACGACTACTTCCTCTACGTTGCGTCAACGCTTCCACTTCGGTCTACGAGGGTACGTAGACAACACTCTCCCCTCTCGTTGCTATGCATCACCATGATCTTGCGTGTGCGTAGGATTTTTTTTGAAATTACTACGTTCCCCAACATTATTGTCTCTTGTGCTAGTATCGCTGCTTTTGCTATGGCGGGGCTTAGAGCGGCGTCGATGACGCTGGTGCTTTGATTGCTTCTCAAGGGGATTATCCTCCGTTGCCTTATTGCCATTGCTTTCTTTGGGGGTGTCCACCATGTATATGTCAGATGATGAGGTGGCTGTCCAGCGCCCTGTGGGCGGTGGTTCCTGTTCTTCTCCTACATCGTCGTCCATACCGTCGATGTCTTCGAAGTTGAAATCAAGCATGTCGGTTAAGTCGTCGACAGTGACTATTAAGTGGGTGGTGGGTGGGGACTGAATTTCGTCGTCCGCTTCCCACTCAAGCCGGACATAGTTCAGCCAAGGGTCTCCTGACAAGGAGAGGGACCTCAATGAATTTAGCACGTTACCAGAGGGCGTGTATTGAAAGATATCCGTGGAGGTAAACTCCATGATCGGTGCCCAGTCAGATTCAATAGGCATGGACGCAAGTGGTTCAGAGCCTGTGGCCGGGGATGAATCCAAGGGTCCGGTAACACAGGTCTCATAGGAGGTGAAGTTAGTATTCGGCTCTATCGCCACAGAGTGTGCGGCCTCCGTGGCGGGGTCTATCCACCCATCCTCGGACGAAACGATCTGCTCCAGATTGAAAGCTGGAGTGGCCACAGGTGTGATCTCCCGAACACTGTCCGACGGTAGAGCTAAGTCATGCTCGTCGTGACTGTGCGGCGCACCTGACATGGGCTCGAATCCGTCGAAGATCAAGTCTCTGCGGATGTCGGTAGTATAGTTCAAGCTTCCAAACCTGACTCGATGGCCAGGGGCGTAGCTTTCGATCTACTCTAGATGGACAAGCGAGTTGGCCCGCAGTACGAAGCCGCCAAATACGAAGATCTGTCCGGGGAGAAAAATCTCACCCTGGACCGCATCGTTACCGATGATCAAAGGAGCCATCAAGCCTTTATCGTGATGGCATGGTGGAATTCTCAATGAAAGCACCAATGTCGGTGTCAAAACCGGCGGATCTCGGGTAGGGGGTCCCAAACTATGTGTCTAAGGCTGATGGTAACAGGAGGCGGGGGACACAATGTTTACCCAGGTTCGTACCCTCTAGATGGAGGTAATACCCTACTTCCTACTTGATTGATCTTGATGATATTAGTATTACAAGAGCTGATCTACCACGAGAACGTATAGGCTAAACCCTAGAAGCTAGCCTATGATTATGATTGTTGTTGTCCTACGGACTAAACCCTCCGGTTTATATAGACACCGGAGGGGGCTAGGGTTACACAGAGTCGGTTACAAGGGAGGAGATCTACATATCTGAATTGCCAAGCTTGCCTTCCATGCAAAGGAGAGTCCCACCCGGACACGGGACGAAGTCTTCAATCTTGTATCTTCATAGTCCAACAGTCCGGCCAAAGTATATAGTCCGGCTGTCCGAGGACCCCATAATCCAGGACTCCTCAATAGCTCCTTACCTCCCCTCGTAGTTGAGGGAAAAATCTTGGTTCTTTCATCTTTCAAGTTCCTCATAGTGATCAGAAGATATAAATCCCAAGTGACTCAAAGAATACAGCTATGCACCTCGGCAACGGCGCCAGAAAATAGTCTTGATAACCCAAAAGTATAGGGGATCGCATCAGTTTTCGAGGGTAGAGTATTCAACCCAAATTTATTGATTCGATACAAGGGGAGCCAAAGAATATTCTCAAGTATTAACAGTTGAGTTGTCAATTCAACCGCACCTGAAAGACTTAATATCTACAACAAAGTATTTAGTAGCAAAGTAATATGAAAGTAACGGTAACGGTGGCAAAAGTAACAGTAGCAGTTTTGTAGTGATTGTAACAGTGGCAACGGAAATGTAACTAAGCAGAGATCAATATGTGAAAAGCTCGTAGGCAATGGATCAGTGATGGATAATTATGTTGGATGCGATTCCTCATGCAATAGTTATAACATAGGGTGACACAAAACTAGCTCCAATTCATCAATGTAATGTAGGCATGTATTCCGAATATAGTCATACGTGATTATGGAAAAGAACTTGCATGACATCTGTTGTCCTACCCTCCCATGGCAGCGGGGTCCTATTGGAAACTAAGGGATATTAAGGCCTCCTTTTAATAGAGTACCGGACCAAAGCATTAACACTTAGTGAATACATGAACTCCTTAAACTACGGTCATCACCGGTAAGTATCCCGATTATTGTCACTTCGGGGTTAACGAATCATAACACATAATAGGTGACTATTGACTTGCAAGATAGGATCAAGAACTCACATATATTCATGACAACATAATAGGTTCAGATCTGAAATCATGGCACTTGGGCCCTAATGACAAGCATTAAGCATAGCAAAGTCATAGCAACATCAATCTCAGAACATAATGGATACTAGGGATCAAACCCTAACAAAACTAACGCGATTACATGATAAATCTCATCCAACCCATCACCGTCCAGCAAGCCTACGATGGAATTACTCACACACGGCGGTGAGCATCATGAAATTGGTGATGGAGGAAGGTTGATGATGATGATGGCGACGGATTCCCCTCTTCGGAGCCTCGAACGGCCTCCAGATCAGCCCTCCCGAGAGAGATTAGTGCTTGGCGGTGGCTTCGTATCGTAAAACATGATGAATCCTTCTCTCCGATTTTTTTCTCCCCGAACGTGAATATATAGAGTTGGAGTTGAGGTCGGTGGAGAACCAAGGGGCCCATGAGGCAGGGGGCGCACCTCAGGGTGTGGGCCCCCTGGCCTTGATTCTTTTGCCAGTATTTTTTATATATTCCAAAATTATTCTCCGTTGATTTTCAGGTTATTCCGAGAACTTTTATTTCTGCACAAAAATAACACCATGGCAATTCTGCTGAAAACAACATGAGTCCGGGTTAGTTCTATTCAAATCATGCAAGTTAGAGTCCAAAACAAGGGCAAAAGTGTTTGGAAAAGTAGATATGATGGAGACGTATCATAGACATAGAAATTTGCAAAATACATATGTATCTGAATGTGGTAGACCCGTTGACTAAACTTCTCTCACAAGCAAAACATGATCATACCTTAGTACTCTTTGGGTGTTAATCACATGGCAATGTGAACTAGATTATTGACTCTAGTAAACCCTTTGGGTGTTGGTCACATAGCGATGTGAACTATAGAGTGTTAAATCACATGACGATGTGAACTATTGGTGTTAAATCACATGGCGATGTGAACTAGATTATTGACTCTAGTGCAAGTGGGAGACCGAAGGAAATATGCCCTAGAGGAAATAATAAAGTTGTTATTTATATTTTATTATATCATGGTAAACGTTTATTATTCATGCTAGAATTGTATTAACTGGAAACTTAGTACATGTGTGAATACATAGACAAACAGAGTGTCCCTAGTATGCCTCTACTTGACTAGCTCGTTTATCAAAGATGGTTAAGTTTCCTAACCATAGACATGTGTTGTCATTTGATGAATGGGATCACATCATTAGAGAATGATGTGATGGAAATGACCCATCCGTTAGCTTAGCATAAATGATCGTTTAGTTTTATTGCTATTGCTTTCATCATGACTTATACATGTTCCTCTGACTATGAGATTATGCAACTCCGGAATACCGGAGGAACACCTTGTGTGCTATCAAACGTCACAACGTAACTGGGTGATTATAAAGATGCTCTACAGGTGTCTCCGATGGTGTTTGTTGAGTTGGCATAGATCGAGATTAGGATTTGTCACTCCGAGTATCGGAGAGGTATCTCTAGGCCCTCTCGGTAATGCTCATCACTATAAGCCTTGCAAGCAATGTGACTAATGAGTTAGTTGTGGGATGATGCATTACAAAACGAGTAAAAGAGACTTGCCGGTAATGAGATTGAACTAGGTATGATGATACCGACGATCGAATCTCGGGCGAGTAACATACCGATGACAAAGGGAACAACGTATGTTGTTATGCGGTTTGACCGATAAAGATCTTCGTAGAATATGTAGGAGCCAATATGAGCATCCATGTTCTGCTATTGGTTATTGACCGGAGATGTGTCTCGGTCATGTCTACATAGTTCTTGAACCCGTAGGGTCCGCACGCTTAATGTTCGATGGCAATTTGTATTATGAGTTATGTGATTTGATGACCGAAGTTTGTTCAGAGTCCCGGATGAGATCACGGACATGACGAGGAGTCTTGAAATGGTCGAGACGTAAAGATCGATATATTGGAAGGATATATTCGAACATCGGAAAGGTTCTGAGTGTTTCGGGTATTTTTTCAGAGTACCGGAGAGTTACGGGAATTCGCCAGGGCAAGTATTGGGCCTTAATGGGCCATACGGGAAAGGAGAGAAGGGCCTCAAGGGTTGGCCGCGCGCCCCCCTCATGGCAAGTCCGAATTGTACTAGGGAGGGGGCGGCGCCCCTGAGGGAGTCCTGGATTAGGGGGTGTCCGGATGGCCAGACTATACCTTCAGCCGGACTCCTGGACTATGAAGATACAAGATTGAAGACTTCGTCCTGTGTCCGGAAGGGACTTTCTTTGGCGTGGAAGGCAAGCTTGGCGATACGGATATGTAGATCTCCTACCATTGTAACCGACTTTGTGTAACCCTAACCCTCTCCGGTGTCTATATAAACCGGAGGGTTTTAGTCCGTAGGACAACACACAACAACAATCATACCATAGGCTAGCTTCTAGGGTTTAGCCTCTCCGATCTCGTGGTAGATCTACTCTTGTACTACCCATATCATCAATATTAATCAAGCAGGATGTAGGGTTTTACCTCCATCGAGAGGGCCCGAACCTGGGTAAAACTTCGTGTCCCTTGCCTCCTGTTACCATCCGGCCTAGATGCACAGTTCGGGACCGCCTACCCGAGATCCGCCGGTTTTGACACCGACATTGGTGCTTTCATTGAGAGTTCCTCTGTGTCATCACTGTCAGGAAGGATGCATCGCCCCATCTTTGAAGACGACACCATTGCTAAGGGAGCTTTGGATGTCGGCCAAACCCTCCGGCTAGGTGGTTTTCTTATGACCGCCTGTTCGGCTTTTGCATCAACGATGACCTCTCGAGCCATCGAAAACAATCTTCATGTTAGCTCGGAACTCGCCGAGCAGTTAGATCCAATGGAGCTCTCCTCCATAAACGAGGTCTTGGATCGCTTCGCCGCCTTGGGAGTCGCTACGGATTACGACCAGATTGGGCCTAAACCCGACCTGAGAGAGATTAACTCTCCCCAAGTCACCCATCACGTTGCCGTGGTAGAGGGACAGTGCGGCGACCCTTCATCTATCTTATGGACTCGCTACGTCCGGATTCCCGATCCCTCCAAGCCGGATACCCGCGGAGGGGAGGATATCACTCAAGACCTGAACTTAGAGTTAGGCGATGGGCTGGATTCATTGGACAACATCCAGGAATCCAAATTTTCGAGTCCGGAAATTCCTCGGCCTTTGAGCCTCAGATGGGGTGAGGCTTCGGATTTAATTCAACCCACCCGCCCCAACATAAGCGATCTATCCAAAATCAGGCAAGAGCCCGATGAAACAGTACATCATTACTGGGCCAGGTTCCTCCTGGTCAAGAACAGGCTAAGGGACTGCCGCGAGGAAGACGCAATCTCAATCTTCTGCTATAATTGCACGGACAAGGGAATACTCAACGCCATAAGTCGCCGTGATATTACACGCTTCGCTGACTTGGCGTCCATTGTACGAAAGTACTATGCGATGGAAAGCGCATGGAAAACCGAAATAAATTTTTGGGACAATCCGGCCCCGAATACAAACCCAGTCCGAAATAAACGGGTGCATCACCACCCGACACCCGGGTCAAGCACTAAAAAGCAAAAACCCTCTACAGGGCATGGAACCGCACTGGAAGGATGGCTCAATGGACCCTGTAAGATTCACAGTACAGAGGACGCCACACCAACTCACAGCCTCAGAGCATGTTGGATACTCCGGCAGGTGGCCAAAATTGGCGAAAATCTCCTAATTCTGGAGGCAAGAGAAAGCCACCCCAGAGACACCAATACGGTATTAACAGTCTTCGAGACTTTCGCATCAAATAATATGCGAAAAAGGACACTCCGCAGCCTTTCCGAAGTCTACCAAGTAGCAACAATAAACCCATGGAGTGACACGACTATTACCTTTAACACCAGCGATGAACCTAAATTCCGAACAGCCTGAGCACCAGCCGCATTGGTCCTCAGTCCAATAGTGGATGGCTTTCGTCTTACCAAGGTACTCATGGACGGCGGCAGCGGATTGAACCTCATTTATGAGGAAACCCTTCAAAAAATGGAAATAGACCGGAACCACATTGAGCGAAGCAGCACAACCTTTAGAGGAATAATTCCCAGTCGGGAAGCGCGCTGTACAGGAAAAATCACACTAGATGTGGTGTTCGGCACGCCGGATAATTACAGGTCCGAAGAGGTCACGTTCCATGTGGCTTCGTTCAGCAGCGGTTATCACGCCCTACTAAGGCGGGAAGCGTTTACAATCTTCCAAGCAATACCCCATTACGGGTACATGAAGCTCAAGATGCCCGAGCCTAACGGGATCATCACTCTCGCTAGTGATCCAGACATAGCACTTCGCGCCGAAAACAAGACAGTCGCACTAGCCCTCGAGGCACTATCCGAAGCCCTCGCGGCTGAGGAACTGACTGCGCTGCGCTCTACGGTGAATAGGGACGATGTGGTACTCGACAAAAGATCCAAGTCCACCTCCTTTAAACCGGCGGACGAAATAGTCAAATTCCAGGTCCATTCAACGGACCCCAATAAAACAACTTCCATCGGGGCACATTTAGACCCTGATGTAGACGCCGCACTACGAGAGTTCCTACGAGAGAACTGGGACATTTTCGCCTGGCACCCTTCAGACATGCCAGGAATCCCACGCAGGCTGGCCGAGCACAGCTTAAATATCCTAAAAGGATTCAAGCCTGTCAAACAAGCTCTTCGGTGTTTTTCCGAACCTAAGAGACATGCCATGGGAGAAGAGCTAGCAAAGCTATTGGAGGCCGGATTCATCAGAGATATAAAACATCCAGACTGGCTAGCAAACCTGGTGATGGTACCAAAGAAGGACAAATCCTGGCGCGTGTACGTTGATTTTAAGGACCTTAACAAGGCTTGCCCAAAGGATACCTTCCCCGTCCCCTGCATCGATCAAATTATCGACGCTACCGCAGAAAACGATTCATTGTGTTCCCTTGACGCATATTCCGGCTACCATCAAATCAAGATGGCAGAACTAGACCAAGCCGCAATGGCTTTCATCACACCATACGGCCCATTCTGCTTCAACACAATGCCCTTCGGGCTCAAAATGCCGGCGCAACATATCAGCGCATGATTCAGACATGTCTGGCAAACCAGATCGGCAAAATAGTGGAGGCATATGTAGATGATGTGGTCGTCAAAACAAGACATGTCGAATCTCTAGTAGACGACTTGAGGCTCACATTCAATAACCTCCGAACATACGACATCAAGCTCAACCCGAGAAAATGCGTTTTCGGCGTTCCAGCCGGAAAGCTCTTGGGCTTCATTGTATCCGGTAGAGGAATTGAAGCAAATCCAGCCAAGATCCGAGCTCTGTCGCAACTGGATATCCCAAAGGACCTCAAACAAACACAAAAGTTAACCGGCTGCGTGGCGGCTCTAAGCCGCTTTATCTCCCGCTTGGGAGAAAAGGCCCTACCCCTTTACCGCCTCCTTCGGCGCACCGAACACTTCGAATGGACGGATGCAGCCACGGCCGGACTCGACGAAATAAAAGCCATATTGGCAACAAACCCAGTCCTGGCCACACCAAACATCAGCAAACCAATGCTATTGTACATTGCACCAACACATCAGGTTGTAAGCACGGTACTCGTCGTCAAATGAGAAACGGACGGACACAAATTCCCTCTTCAAAAGTCGGTCTATTATGTGTCCACTGTCCTCACTCCCTGCAAATCACGGTACCCGCATTATCAAAAGATTGCGTACGCGGTATTCATGGCATCCCGGAAGCTACAACACTACTTTCAAGAGTGTTCAATAACAGTAGCCTCGGAAGTACCACTTAACGATATTATAAACAACCGTGATGCAACGGGCCGGATTGCAAAATGGGCCATTGAGCTCCTCCCGTTCGACATAACTTATAAGCCACGGCGAGCCATCAAGTCGCAAGTCTTGGCTGACTTCATCGCAGAATGGACGGAGGCCGAACTCCCTAAAGAGTACGACACATATTCAAATTGGATCATGCATTTCGACGGCTCCAAGATGTTGGCCGGACTGGGGGCTGGCATCGTTTTGACATCCCCCACAGGAGACACAGTTCAATACGTACTCCAGATCATGTACACGGACTCCAACAATGCAGCCGAATATGAGGCCCTTTTACATGGTCTCCGGATGGCAATATCCATGGGCATTCAACGCCTAGAGGTGTGCGGGGACTCGAACCTCGCAATATCCCAAATAAATGGAGACTTCGATGCCAAGGATCCAAAAATGGCAGCTTACCGCAACGCCGTCCTAAAAATGTCAGCTCGGTTCGAAGGGCTTGAATTCCACCATGTAGCCCGGGAAAATAATCAGGCGGCGGATGTCCTAGCACGCATCAGCGCAAAACGCGATGTAGTCCCCCCAACATCTTCTCGAAAAAGCTGTTCAAGGCATCCATAGTATGGGAAGGGGAGCCGAACAATAACAGCCCGGACCCAACCGCACTGCCCGACACCGAACATTCCGACACAATCGGAGGCTCTGCCAATGAAATAACAGCTTCAGCCCACGTAATAATGGCCGTTATCGCCCCGTGGACGAAACCATTCCTCGCCTACCTTACTAGGTAGGAACTCCCCGAGGACCAAAATGAGGCACGCTGCATAGTGCGGTGATCCAAAGCCTACAAAGTCCACGAGGGAGAGCTTTATAAGAAAAGCACTACCAGAGTCCTTCAAAGGTGCATCTCCGAAGAGGAAGGGCGGAACCTCCTGGCTGAAATTCATGCCGGACTCGGCGGTCCTCACGCGACAGCTCGGTCCCTTGTAAGCAAGGCCTTCCATACAAGCTTTTATTGGCCGACGGCCGGGCAGACGCCCAGGACTTAGTCCAACGATGCACCGGTTGCCAGCTCTTTGCAAACCAAAGCCATATGCCACTCACTGCCCTCCAAACTATCCCCATCACTTGGCCCTTTGCAGTCTGGGGGCTTGACATGGTTGGACCCCTTAAAGGCGGAACCCACAAGCAAAAATACTTACTGGTCATGGTGGATAAGTTCACCAAATGGATAGAAGCCAAGCCTGTTAAGACGGCCGAATCCGGACTGGTGATAGACATTATATCCGGGGTTGTACACCATTACGGCATCCCCCACAGCATCACACGGATAACGTCATGAATTTTACGGCCGACGAGGTAAAACTTTGATGCAAAAACATGGGCATCAAGCTCGATTATGCTTCCGTCTATCACCCACAAACTAACGGCTAGGTCAAACATGTAAATGGTCTTATCATGAGCGGCATCAAACCCATATTAGTGCGGTCCCTCAAGGAATCTAACACGCACTGGGTAGAGGAGCTCGACTCCATACTTTGGGGGCTGCGGACCACGCCGAATCACACCACTGGATACACACCATTCTTTATGGTGTACGGCGCAGAGGCAGTTTTGCCTTGCGACATAATTCATGACTCACCTCGAGTGCGCATGTATGAAGAAAGAGAAGCCGAGCTCGATCGGCGGGACAGCTTGGATGCATTGGAGGAGGAGCGTGACATGGCAAAAGCCCGTTCCGCATTCTATCAACAGCAGGCTCGAAGATACCAAAGCAGAGAAGTACGGGGCAAAAATTACAACGTTGGCGAATTAGTTCTACGACTACCGGACAAGAAAAAGGACAAACTCAAGCCCAAGTGGGAAGGTCCCTTCATAATTGACCAAGTCCTGACTGGTGGAGCGTACCGCCTGCGAGATGCATCGGATAACCGACTCGAGCCAAACCCATGGAACGCAGCCCGTCTCCAAATATTCTATGCCTAGCGCCGGACTCTGTGTTCGTCTCCTTCCTCTGTCCATTTTTTATATACTTTCTGTCTTACATTCCTCTTCTTCTCTCTCTCTTATAACCTTTAAAGGCTCATAAAGGGACGTGCTATCTGCGCTCATTAAACCTGGGGGCTTCTTTAAACAGAAGCTTATTTATACGGGCTTCATGCCCAACACATGTGTCACACTTCCGCATGTACCTTTTATTCACCATTATATGCATCGATATGACTTAAGTTTTGGCCAAGCTGGGTTGCCTGGCTCCTGTGCTTACCCCTACGTTCCCAATTGTTCGGCTAGGTGGTAAAGGGAGCACCTCTGCGATTGTTACTGCCGGGTCAGCTGGACGTGTACCTCAGACTGGGTGAAGCTGAAAGCTAGTTCTTAAGGGAATATTCGGTCAGTGAACTAAAGATGATCTTATTTTATTTTATTTATCTATACGCCCCCAGATGTTTTTCCTGCGTTTCTTTTCGCAGCATGGACATGCACTTTAGGGCATGCCTCCCAGGGAAAGGAACCCCTAACGGAACTATTCTCCCTGGAAGATGTTTCTTACTAACCATGTAATATAACATAACTAGTCGGGCACTTGTCTGTTCATGCACTAATGACCCCTACGCCTGGTCTCCATGCATTCCCCGATTCCTATATAACTGCATGGGAATTCGGACACACTCCGGACCGTCAGGTCCCGAGGCTGAAGCGAAAAGGTCGGCCATGACAAATGATCTACAATTCGGCTAGAAGGCATTATAAATGTCAATTAAATTACATAGCCATTTTGACTGACTGTATTCCTCTTCAATACCATCTAACAGGCTGTCTAATTTACAGTCCTGCTGGGAATACTTTGCGGCCAACTCTACTTGGCCATATACTAAGCTTATAGGGATCTCCTTCCCATCGGGCCCTACAGGACCGACCTCGGCCATGTGGTTGGGGTCAGCCTTTGTGTACCGCGTCTTCACCATGGCCCAGGCCTCCCTAGCGCCTTGACGGCAGGCCGATATCTTCCACAATCAGAAGCGCCGCCGTGCTCCCTTTAGCTTCTCCGCAAGCTCTCCAAGACCTTCGGGCATGGAGATGGATGGCCACAGGGCCTGGGCGACGTCTTGCATCGCCTGCCGAACTCGATCGAGCAGTTGCGAGAGCTCGAGAAGAAGGTCACCCGTAGAACCAGGCATCTCCTCTGCAGGATGACCTGTTAGCACACCTACAGACATTGCTCTGTTAGTCAACTTCCCCACCGAACTTTCTTTCAAAGGTTCGTTCAAGCACTTACTAAATATGCCGCGCCGAAGCCGCTGATTCTCCTTAACGGAGTCTGACAGCTGGGCACGAACATCTTTCAGGTCGACGCCCAGCTTGGTGTTGGCATCTTGGAGATCATTCTTCTCCCGCCTCACCTTTGTCAGCACCTTCTCACCAGCCTTTAGTTGGCGTAGGAGGTGTTGCCTTTCCGGATTCAGTCCGGCGCCATCTGCAATTTCATTTGTCAGATTCGCACCCATGCTGTGCTTCACAAAATACTTATCTTTCGAAGTGTATATTACCAGAGGGGGTCTCCTTGGGCTCCCCTGCCGCAGCTAGTGCGGCCTCAAGTTGGGCTTTGCACTCTTCCAGCTCCTTGGACAGTAGGGAATTATTTTCTGTAAGAACCTGCATAACAAATGATCCTTAAATCAGTTATTTTAACTGTTTCAAGTCTCGGGGTGCTACTGGTATATATATATAATTACCAAAATTTTCTTACCCGTATGTCTTTTACATATTGCTCCGTGGCTCTGGCTAGACCATTTTGAGCGGCATGGAGGTACGCATCTCCCGAATTAAAGGCATCTAATGCCTCTTGGGAGAAACAAGCGTCGCGAAGAATTGTCCGGCGACGCCTGTGGTTCATGGCACTCTCCACCTCAGAGTTGGTGGCAGACAACCTGTCCACATCCTCCATCGGAGGAGCGTCCGGTGCGCGCCTTCTGTTCGCCTCCGCCTCCAGACCAGGCTTCGGAGCCTGGCTGGTGGAGGCGCGGTTGGCAGCCTCTCCGGGTATAGTCCGGCGAGGTCTCTCTGTCTTGAAGAGAGCACGAGTGTTATTATGCCTCGCAGGTGTAACACCTGGGATAAGGGGGCGCGCCATACCTTTGCGCTGACGCCTTGGTCCGGAATGCGCCTCTTTTCTGCCCACGGGCCCCTGCGGCCCCTCATTGGCTTGCCTCCGCAGGTTCGGCCTCCCGTCTCAAAAACCTCCCCTGCAAAGCTCGGTTGTAATCAGGAAACTGAAAACACGAGAGGGCGGACACCTATTCGGGGTACTGGGACTTCGATCTCAGTTACCTGGGAGGCCGGGATTAGCCCTGGGTAATCGGCCGTAATGGCCACCAAGGCGTTGTCCTTGCTCAATTGATGGAACACTCCATCAATCAGCTCCACAGATATGTCCGGATCCTCTTGAGAGGCCGGGTCGAGGGACCGTCCTGGATCCTCGGGTTGTGGAGGAGGGTTGTTTATTTCCTTAACAGCCCGGCGCAGTTCCTGCGTTGAAGTCGTTAGACTGAATATTTAACAATGGGAATACAAAACGGATGGGCAAGTAAATGTGACCGATTACCCAGCTTGGGGGATTGTGCATAGAGAATCAACCCTGTGGGTTGACACGGAGAAATTCCTCCTCTTCTCCCTTATACAAAGTGGACAAGATCTTTAGTAGAGCGGCAGCTGAATCCGGCCCCTTACAGCCGTAGCGGGTGGCGTCGTCCTCCCCGTTGAAGTCCCACATGGGGTGGCTTCTATACTGAAGCGGCTGCACCCCCCGCATGATGCATTCGGCCATAACCCCGATCATGGTCAGTCCGGAATGGGCTAACAATCTTATTCGGCCCATCAGGTAAATGATGTCCCTGTCACTTTCCCTCTGAGGGCTCCGTGGACGCCAACTTAGGCGCTTCTTTGAGGGAGCATTGTCGAACTCAGGGAGGCCAATCCGAACAGGATCCGGTAGCGGGACATCCTCTATATAAAACCATTCCGAAGGACAGTCTTCGGACGCCTTCTTTGGAGTTCCGAATAGATATCCGGTCCCAGCGATGCGCCACACTTCGGCTCCGCCCACTTGATACATTGACCCCTCCTTAGAGCGGGGCACAAGGCAGAATAACCTTTTCCATAGCCCGAAATGAGCCTCGATACCTAAAAACAGCTCGCAAAGGGCTACGAAGCCCGCGATATGCAATACGGAGGCAGGCGTGAGATTGTGTAGCTGGAGGCCGTAGAACTCCAGCAGCCCCCGGAGAAATGGATGGATTGGAAACCCGAGCCCCCTTATTAAATAAGGGACGAGGCACACCCGCTCTCCTTTGGAGGGATTAGGGGCACTCTCCGCTTGCTTTCCGCCGTTATAGACGGCAAGACCGGCTCGAACCGGGATCATATAGGCCGGGGGGAGAAATCCCTTGGTCTGGAGCGTCACTAGCTCGCTATGAGGGACGGAGCATTTCTCCCAATATCCAGGCTGAGGGCTGGAAGGGCGAAAGGAGGAGTTGCGATGGTTGGCCATGGTGGAATGGACCTTTGTCGGATGCGCTCTGATGAACACTCGCGAAGGGGAGAAGGTGTGCTTTGGATCTAAATTCTCGTCCCCTTAAATGGGCGGCTCATTTACGCGGCTAGGGGTGTGAATGTAAAAACACTCAGACTTTTCATATTCGTTTGACACGTGGGAGACGGCTATTATTGGACGTAGAAGCCGAGGAGCGCAACATTTACAAGAAGCTGGACTTTATTCCACAGGTACACGGAATTTGGAGGAGAACCCGCCTTGCAATGCCGAAGACAATCTATGCGCCGGACTCATCGTCATTGAAGCCTGGTTCGGGGGCTACTGAGGGAGTCCTGGATTAGGGGGTGTCCGGATGGCCGGACTATACCTGCAGCCGGACTCCTGGACTATGAAGATACAAGATTGAAGACTTCGTCCCGTGTCCGGAAGGGACCTTCCTTGGCGTGGAAGGAAAGCTTGGCGATACAGATATGTAGATCTCCTACCATTGTAACCGACTTTGTGTAACCCTAACCCTCTCCGGTGTCTATATAAACCGGAGGGTTTTAGTCCGTAGGACAACACACAACAACAATCATACCATAGGCTAGCTTCTAGGGTTTAGCCTCTCCGATCTCGTGGTAGATCTACTCTTGTACTACCCATATCATCAATATTAATCAAGCAGGATGTAGGGTTTTACCTCCATCGAGAGGGCCCGGACCTGGGTAAAACTTCATGTCCCTTGCCTCCTGTTACCATCCGGCCTAGACGCACAGTTCGGGACCCCCTACCCGAGATCCGCCGGTTTTGACACCGACAGCCCCCTCTCTTTCCTTCTCCCTCTCCTACTCCTTCCCTCTCTCCCCTCTTGGAAAAGGAATGGGACTCCAACTAGGATTGGGAATGGTGATGCATAGGAATGAGAGGGGAAGAGTGTTGTCCACATACCCTCGTAGACGGTAAGCGGAAGCATTATGACAACGCAGTTGATGTAGTCGTACGTCTTCACGATCAACCGATCCTAGTACCGAAAGTACGGCACCTCCATGATCTGCACACGTTCGGCTCGGTGATGTTCCACAAACTCACGATCCACCAGAGTGTCGAGGCAGAGCTTCATTAGCACGACGGCGTGATGACATTGATGATGATGCTACCGGAATAGAGCTTCGCCTAAGCACCATTACGATATGACCGGGGTGGATTATGGTGGAGGGGGCACCGCACACGGCTGGAAACAATCAAGTTGTGTGTTCTAGGGTTCCCCCTGCCCCCGTATATAAAGGATCAAGGGGGGAGGCCGGTCGGCCCTTGGGGCACGCCAGGAGAGGAGGAGTCCTCCTCCTAGTAGGAGTAGGACTCCCCTTTCCTACTCCTACTAGGAGGGGGAAAGGAAGGAGGAGAAGGGAGAAGGAAAGGGGGCGCCGCCCCCCTTCCCTAGTCCAATTTCGGACTAGAGGGGGAGGGGGCGTGCGGCCTGCCCTGGCTGGCCCTCTCTCTCTCCACTAAGGCCCATGTGGCCCATTAGTTCTTCCGGGGGGGGGAGGGGTTCCGATAACCCTCAGACACTCCAGTTTTCTCCGAAATCACCCAGAACGCTTCCTGTGTCCGAATATAGCCGTCCAATATATCAATCTTTATGTCTAGACCATTTCAAGACTCCTCGTCATGTCCGTGATCACATCCGGGACTCTAAACTACCTTCGGTACATCAAAACACATAAACTCATAATACCGATCGTCACCGAACGTTAAGCGTGCGGACCCTACGGGTTCGAGAACTATGCAGACATGACTGAGACACGTCTCAGGTCAATAACCAATAGCGGAACCTGGATGTTCATATTGGCTCCCAGATATTCTATGAAGATCTTTATCGGTCAAACCGCATAACGATATACGTTGTTCCCTTTGTCATCGGTATGTTACTTGCCCGAGATTTGATCATCGGTATCTCAATACCTAGTTCAATCTCATTACCAACAAGTCCCTTTACTCGTTCCGTAATGCTACATCCCATAACTAACTCATTAGATACATTGCTTGCAAGGCTTATAGTGATGTACATTACCGAGAGGGCCCAGAGATACCTCTCCGACAATCGGAGTGACAAATCCTAATCTCGATCTATGCCAACTCAACAAACACCATCGGAGACACCTGTAGAGCACCTTTATAATCGACCAGTTACGTTGTGACATTTGGTAGCACACAAAGTGTTCCTCCGGTATTCGGGAGTTGCATGATCTCATTGTCATAGGAATATGTATAAGTTATGGAGAAAGCAATAGCAACAAACTAAATGATCATCGTGCTAAGCTAAAGGATGGGTCAAGTCAGTCACATCATTCTCTAATGATGTGATCCCATTCATCAAATGACAACTCATGTCTATGGCTAGGAAACTTAACCATCTTTGATTAATGAGCTAGTCAAGTAGAGGCATACTAGTGACACTCTGTTTGTCTATGTATTCACACATGTACTAAGTTTCCGGTTAATACAATTCTAGCATGAATAATAAACATTTATCATGATATAAGGAAATATAAATAACAACTTTATTACTGCCTCTAGGGCATATTTCCTTCAGTCTCCCACTTGCACTAGAGTCAATAATCTAGACTACATTGTAATGATTCTAACACCCATGGAGTCTTGGTGTTGATCATGTTTTGCTTGTGAGAGAGACTTAGTCAATGGGTCTGCAACATTCAGATCCATATGTATGTCGCAAATCTATATGTCTCCCTCCTTGACTTGATCACAGATGGAATTGAAGCTTCTCTTGATGTGCTTGGTTCTCTTGTGAAATCTGGATTCCTTTGCCAAGGCAATTGCACCAGTATTGTCACAAAATATTTTCATTGGACCCGATGCACTAGGTATGACACCTAGATCGGATATGAACTCCGTCATCCAGACTCCTTCATTTGCTGCTTCCGAAGCAGCTATGTACTTCGCTTCACACGTAGATCCCGCCACGACGCTCTGCTTGGAACTGCACCAACTAACAGCTCCACCATTTAATAAAAACACGTATCCGGTTTGTGACTTAGAGTCATCTGGATCAGTGTCAAAGCTTGCATCGACGTAACCATTGACGACGAGCTCTTTGTCACCTCCATAAACGAGAAACATATCCTTAGTCCTTTTCAGGTATTTTAGGATATTCTTGACCGCTGTCCAGTGATCCACTCCTAGATTACTTTGGTACCTCCCTACTAAACTAACAGCAAGACACACATCAGGTCTGGTACACAACATTACATACATGATAGAACCTATGGCTGAAGCATAGGGAATGCCTTTCATTTTCTCTCTATCTTCTGCAGTGGTCGGGCACTGAGTCTGACTCAACTTCACACCTTGTAACACAGGCAAGAAACCTTTCTTTGCTTGATCCATTTTGAACTTCTTCAAAACTTACCAAGGTATGTGATACATCTTCAATGTATCTATAATTTTTTATTGTTCCATGCTATTATATTATCTGTTTTGGATGTTTAATGGGATTTATTATGCACTTTTATATTATTTTTGGGACTAACCTATTAACCGAAGGCCCAGTGCAAATTGTTTTTTTGCCTATTTCAGTGTTTCGCAGAAAAGGAATATCAAACGGAATCCAAACGGAATGAAACCTTCGCGAGGATTGTTTTTGGAACAAACGCAATCCAGGAGACTTGGAGTGGACGTCAAGGAAGCAACGAGGAAGCCACGAGGCAGGAGGGCGCGCCCAGGGGGGCCAGGTGCGCCCCCCACCCTCGTGGGATCCTTGTGGCTCCACCGACCTACTTCTTTCGCCTATATATACACTCATATACCCTGAAAACATCCAGGAGCACCACGAAACTCTATTTCCACCGCCGCAACCTTCTCTACCCGTGAGATCCCATCTTGGGGCCTTTTCCGGCGCTCTACCAGAGGGGGAATCGATCACGAAGGGCTTCTACATCAACACCATAGCCTCTCCGATGATGCGTGAGTAGTTTACCACAGACCTTCAGGTCTATAGTTATTAGCTAGATGGCTTCTTCTCTCTCTTTGGATCTCAATACAAAGTTCTCCCCAATGAATTGTGGGTTTATGATCAAGATTATCTATGAACAATATTTTATTATTCTCTGAATTCTTATATGGATGATTTAATATCTTTGCAAGTCTCTTCAAATTATCAGTTTGGTTTGGCCTACTAGATTGAACTTTCTTGCAACGGGAGAAGTTCTTAGCTTTCGGTTCAATCTTGCGGTACTCGATCCCAGTGACAAAAAGGGAAACGACACGTATTGTATTGTTGCCATTGAGGATAAAAAGATGGGGTTTATATCATATTGCTTGAGTTTATCCCTCTACATCATGTTATTTTGCCTAATGCGTTACTCTATTCTTATGAACTTAATACTCTAGATGCATGCTGGATAGCGGTCGATGTGTGGAGTAATAGCAATAGATGCAGAATCGTTTTGGTCTACTTGTCACGGGTGTGATGCCTATATACATGATCATGCCTAGATATTCTCATAACTATGCGCTTTTCTATCAATTGCTCGACAGTAATTTGTTCACCCACCATAGATTATGCTATCTTGAGAGAAGCCACTAGTGAAACCTATGGCCCCCGGGTCTATTCTCCATTATATTATTTTTCCGTCAACTAGCTATTTCTGTCGCCGTTTATTTTGCAATCTTTACTTTTCAATCTATACAACAAAAATACCAAAAATATTTATCTTATTATCTTTATCAGATCTCACTTTTGCAAGTGGCCGTGAAGGGACTAACAACCCCTTTATCGCGTTGGTTGCAAGGTTCTTGATTGTTTGTGTAGGTACGAGGGACTTGCGTGTAGTCTCCTACTGGATTGATACATTGGTTCTCAAAAACTGAGGGAAATACTTACGCTACTTTGCTGCATCACCCTTTCCTCTTCAAGGGAAAACCAACACATGCTCAAGAGGTAGCAGTATGTGCTTTGTGAAAGTCCAATTAAGCGTCTTGATATATCTCTATAGATCTTGATGCCTAATATATAAGCAGCTTCACCGAGGTCTTTCATTGAAAAATTCTTATTCAAGTATCCTTTTATGCTATTTAGAAATTCAGTATCATTTCCGATCAACAATATGTCATCCATATATAATATCAGAAATGCTACAGAGCTCCCACTCACTTTCTTGTAAATACAGACTTCTCCAAAAGCCTGTATAAAACCATATGATTTTATCACACTATCAAAGCGTATATTCCAACTCCGAGAGGCTTGCACCAGTGGATAAATGGATCGCTGGAGCTTGCAAACTTTGTTAGCACCTTTTGGATCGACAAAACCTTCTGGTTGCATCATATACATCTCTTCTTTAAGATATCCATTAGGGAATGCAGTTTTCACATCCATTTGTCAAATTTCACAATCATAAAATGCGGCAATTGCTAACATGATTCGGACAGACTTAAGCATCACTATGGGTGACAAGGTCTCATCGTAGTCAACTCCTTGAACTTGTCGAAAACCTTTCGCAACAAGTCAAGCTTTGTAGACAGTAATATTACCGTCAGCGTCATTCTTCTTTTCGAAGATCCATTTATTTTCTATGGCTTGCCGATCATCGGGAAAGTCAACCAAAGTCCACACTCTGTTCTCATACATGGATCCCATCTTAGATTTCATGGCCTCAAGCCATTTTGCGGAATTTGGGCTCATCATCGCTTCCTCATAGTTCGTAGGTTCATCATGGTCAAGTAACATGACCTCTAGAATAGGATTACCGTACCACTCTGGTGCGAATCTTACTCTGGTTGACCTATGAGGTTCGGTAGTAACTTGATCAAAAATTTCATGATCATCATCATTAGCTTCCTCACTTACTGGTGTAGGAATCACTGGAACTGATTTCTGTGATGAACTACTTTCCAATAAGGGAGCAGGTACAATTACCTCATCAAGTTCTACTTTCCTCCCACTCACTTCTTTCGAGAGAAATTCCTTCTCTAGAAAGGATCCATTCTTAGCAACGAATATCTCACCTTTAGATCTGTGATAGAAGGTGTACCCAACAGTCTCCTTTGGGTATCCTATGAAGACACATTTCTCCGATTTGGGTTCGAGCTTATCAGGTTGAAACTTTTTCACATAAGCATCGCAGCCCCAAACTTTAAGAAATGACAACTTGGGTTTGTTGCCAAACCACAGTCCATAAGGTGTCATCTCAATGGATTTCGATGGTGCCCTATTTAACGTGAATGCAGCCGTCTCTAAAGCATAACCCCAAAATGATAGCGGTAAATTAGTAAGAGACATCATAGATCGCACCATATCTAATAAAGTGCGGTTACAACGTTGGAACACACCATTACGCTATGGTGTTCCAGGTGGCGTGAGTTGCGAAACTATTCCACATCTATTATATAATTAAGACAGAAGACAAATAAGACACCACGTTAATCCACATAGATTAAATTATCTTGACCGTAAAATGTATATATGAATGGTTGAGATTTAGAAGATACAGGTTACATATAAATATTATTCCATATAAACAGTTGGACATATAAATATTATTCCATACAAACAGTTGGACATGTCACGTGTCATATACTAATAGTTCAACATGTTATAAGAAAAAAAGACATGTTCATAGAAAAATAAAAAAGCATTACCTTACGTTGGTGTTACAAAAAAAATACACACGGGGACAGAAAAAGTAAAGTTCGGTAGCCAGCTATGTAAGAGTCCAGTTAAGAAAAAAAGAAAGAGTCCAACCATAGAAAGGAATGGTTCTGATAGAATACGTCCGCTAATTCCTAAAAAAATGGGTCCCGATAACTGCCACACATGTGGTGTATCGGGTAGTTGTGCCACACGCCTCGTGTGGCATGGACATCAACCAGCCCACACACCTACGTGTGGGCAAAACAACTAATGCTCACACACATCTTTTTTCCCTCCTGAACCCTCTCACACGCGTGCGTGTGGGCGAAGTTGATAACGCCCAGACGCCCGTATGTCAGGCCTCATACCCTTCTGGTCCCGCACGCGATGCGTGACGCCCACCGCGCGCTCGCAGTTGCCATGGTCCAGACCCTCGTCCATGTTCGTTTATCTACAGTTGCCATGTTGCTGAACTACGGTTGCCATGTCGGACAACTGCAGTTGCCATGATTGCTCAACTGCAGTTGTCATGTATGGTCTGATCTAAAGTAGTTGCCATGATTTCATAACTTTAGGAGTTGCCACATATTAACACTAGGTAGTTGAGAGAGTTGCCATGTGCTCACAAGCATGCTAGGGCAGTTGCCATGTAATAAGGAAGAGTTGCCATCTGCTTACGTGCATGTTAGGGCAGTTGCCATGTACGTGCACGTTGGGGTAGTTGCCATGTACCATGCAAAAACACATGGCAACTCGGTAAAAGACAGTTGCCATCTGCTTACGTGCACACTAGGCAGTTGTCGTGTACCCTGCAAAAACACATGACAACTCGGGTAAAAAAAGAGAGTTGCCACCTGCTTATAAAGCACACTAGAGACAGTTGCCATGTGCGCTGCAAAAACACATGGCAACTAGCAGCTTACGTGTGGGAGAGGAGACGGGCGTGTGGGCGAGATGGCAAATGCCCACACACCAGCCCTTGTGCGTGACTGAAAACTGGTGTGTGGGTGAACTGCTAAACGCCCACACACCGGCCCCTTCGTGTGGTAAAATGGATGTGTGGGCGAACTATGTCACACACCACACACACGCCTTGTCCTACGTGGCACAGAAAAATCAGCCAGATTGTGTCAAGATTCGTGCATATAGTACTGAACGGTGATGGATGCGTGTGGTCGAGATGGTCAACGCCCACACGTGTGGGCGTTAACATTTCCGAAAAAAATAAAGATGATGTCAGATATAGTTTTAGCAAAGTAATTAGGCTAGACGTCTTCCGCGTTAAATAAGTATTCATGTGTCCATATCCCGTATGTTTCTGCCTGCCAAGCAATGCGATGAACTATTAAAAAAAGAAAAACAAGGCGGTGGGTGAGAGTCCAATTACCATACGGCCATGTACCTGTTCAAAAAAGAGGCCATGTATCCCATGCGGGCAGCAGTAAAAAGAGAATAAAGACTCTAAAAAAGGAGAATAAAGAGCATGTAGTGTTCAGAAAAATCATATACGCGATCATCATTGACACGTCTAACATTTTTGTTGCTAGAATTGACAAGTCTAACATGGATACGTACACATTAAAAAACCCTTCCCAAAGAAACTAAAGGGAGGTCTATTCTTTTTCTTTGAACTCTGGGATGGACTATCCGAAATAAATAAACATGCAGAGATGACACGTACGAGAAGGTTTCTGGAAGAAAAAAACTAGACCATGTACGCATTTAGAAAATAAAACTGCAAGAATGTTTTTTTTTCGGTACTGCAAGAAGGTTTCTGGAAGGGAAAAAACATCCACATGTAACTCTTCTTACCTATTTTTTATGCGGGTAACTCTTCTTACCTACAAGGAAATATAACTACGAAGCCTTAGACCCCATATGCATAGCACATGTACATGCACGAGCATAATTTTCCCACTATGTTCGCATGCAAAAGGCCATGCAACAAAGAAAAATTGTTGTGCAAAAAAAAATCCAAACGAACAGACAAGCGACCGTTCATCATGTTTGATAATGTGAATTTCTCATAATAAAATTAAAGGCAAATAAGACACCACGTTAATCCACATAGATTAAATTATCTTGACCGTAAAATATAGATATAAATAGTTGAGATTTAAAAGATACAGCGTTACATATAAATATTATTCTATACAAACAGTTGAACATGTCACGTGTCATATGCTAATAGTTCAACATGTTATACGAAAAAAGACATGTTCATTGAAAAATAAAAAAGCACTACCTTACGTTGGTGTTAAAAAAAAGTACACATGGGGACAGAAAAAGTAAAGTTCGGTAGCCAACTATGTAAGAGTCCAGTTAAGAAAAAATAAAAGAGTCCAACCATAGAAAGGAACGGTTCTGATAGAATACGTCCGCTAATTCCTAAAAAAGCAGAGATGATGTCAGATATAGTTTTAGCAAAGTAATTCGGCTAGACGTCTTCTGCGTTAAATAAGTATTCGTGTGTCCATATCCTGTACGTTTCTGCCTGCCAAGCAATGCAATGAACTATTGAAAAAAGAAAGGGTCCCGATAACTGCCACACGTGTGGTCTATGGGGTAGTTGTACCACACGCCTCGTGTGGCATGGACAGCAACCAGCCCACACACCTACGTGTGGGTAAAACAACTAATGCCCACACACATCTTTTTTCCCTCCTGAACCCCCTCACACGTGTGCGTGTGGGCGAAGTTGATATCGCCCACACACCCGTATGTCAGGCCTCGTACCCTTCTGGTCCCGCACGCGACGCGTGACGCCCACCGCGCGCCCGCAGTTGCCATGGTCCAGACCCTCGTCCATGTTCGTTTATCTGCAGTTGCCATGTTGCTGAACTACGGTTGCCATGTCGGACAACTGCAGTTGCCATGGTTGCTCAACTGCAGTTGCCATGTATGGTCTGATCTAATGTAGTTGTCATGATTTCATAACTTTAGGAGTTGCCACATACTAACACTAGGCAGTTGAGAGAGTTGCCATGTGCTCACAAGCATGCTAGGGCAGTTGTCATGTAATAAGGAAGAGTTGCCATCTGCTTACGTGCACGTTAGGGCAGTTGCCATGTACGTGCACGTTGGGGCAGTTGCCATGTACCATGCAAAAACACATGACAACTCGGTAAAAGACAGTTGCCATCTGCTTACGTGCACACTAGGCAGTTGCCGTGTACCCTGCAAAAACACATGGCAACTCGGGTAAAAAAGAGAGTTGCCACCTGCTTATAAAGCACACTAGAGGCAGTTGCCATGTGCGCTGCAAAAACACATGGCAACTAGCAGCTTACGTGTGGGAGAGGAGATGGGCGTGTGGGCGAGATGGCAAATGCCCACACACCAGCCCTTGTGCGTGACTGAAAACTGATGTGTGGGTGAACTGCTAAACGCCCACACACCGTCCCCTCCGTGTGGTAAAATGGATGTGTGGGCGAACTATGTCACACACCACACACACGCCTTGTCCTACATGGCACAGAAAATCAGTCAAATTGTGTCAAGATTCGTGCATATAATACTGGACGATGATGGATGCGTGTGGTCGAGATGGTCAACGCCCACACGTGTGGGCGTTAACATTTCCGAAAAGAAAAACAAGGCAGTGGGTGAGAGTCCAATTACCATATGGCCATGTACATGTTCAAAAAAAAGGCCATGTATCCCATGCGGGCAGCAGTAAAAAGAGAATAAAGACTCTAAAAAAAGAGAATAAAGAGCATGTAGTGTTAAAAAAAATCATATACACGATCATCATTGACACGTCTAACATTTTTGTTGCTAGAATTGACAAGTCTAACGTGGATACGTACACATTAAAAAACCCTTCCCAAAGAAACTAAAGGGAGGTCTATTCTTTTTCTTTGAACTCTGGGATGGACTATTCGAAATAAATAAACATGCAGAGATGACACGTACAAGAAGGTTTTTGGAAGGAAAAAACTAGACCATGTACGCATTTAGAAAATAAAACTGCAAGAATGATTTTTTTCGGTACTGCAAGAAGGTTTCTGGAAGGGAAAAAGCATCCACATGTAACTCTTCTTACCTATTTTTTGTGCGGGTAACTCTTCTTACCTACAAGGAAATATAACTACGAAGCCTTAGACCCCATATGCATAGCACATGTACATGCACGAGCAGAATTTTCCCACTATGTTCGCATGCAAAAGGCCATGCAACAAAGAAAAATAGTTGTGCAACAAAGTCTAAACGAACAGACAAGCGACCGTTCATCATGTTTGATAATATGAGTTTCTCATAATAAAATTACTAGATACATCTCTTCTTTCATAGACAAAAGAGTACAACTTGATTTATATGCGAATTGCAAAATAATAATTAATAAATAAATTATTGAATATATAAAACTCAATTATAGGGCTTAAATTAACCCGTAAAGTTGAACATGAAATTAAAAATCACATAAATTATTATCCAAATAAATATGCAAAAAAATATAAGATTGCCCAGAACAACAAGTACAAAGAAAAAAATCTATGACGAGCTATGACAAGACATAATTTAATACCATTTTAAATGAATATACACCAACAGTTACTTGGACTACAACGTAAATAGTTAGGGTGATAGGACATTGTCACAATCATCTAGAAGCATGCATGGAAGATGGACGTACATGATATTGTGCTATCTAGAATCGTAATTGCAAGAAAGATAGCGGCGAGACAGATTGGGGGATAGGACATGAAATTAGGCATTTAATTACTGATGAAATGGTTCCATGTTGTAAGAAAGAAACTTTAGTGCCATTAGTCATCTGCTAACATGCACCGGTGACTTTAATAGCAATAAATACCGGTGGAGAAAACAATATCGAATATATCTATTACTGATTGAATCATATATATAGAACGTTATATAAAGAACACTTATGCATGTCAAATATGTAATGAATTGTTTTAATTTCCTTCAAAATACAATTACATTAAAAATAAATGGGCATCATCTGAGGTGACAAGCTCCGGCGAGCCCGAGTGAGAGAATGTTTTAGAAAAATTTCCACCATTCACTGACTACATCCATTTAGAGTAAGAAGTGGTATAGATATTCACGCTATGATGAGAAGAGATTGAAGAACATATATTGATATGTGGATATATGAGAATGTACTAACAAAACATACAAACACTATATGGCCTGTGTTGAGGCATGTGATGGAACAAAATAAAAAGGTATGGGTATAAGTCATGAATGTTTATATTTTCTAGGTGAAAATTCCCAAAATATATTATGTGAAAAGATAAATTAAAATGGATGAAAATGGGTGGAACACTAAAAACTATATATTAGTACCAAAGCCTATCGCATGGCATTGCTGCTTAATAATGTTTTATGAAGATAGATATTTTAGCTTATTGTTTTATATAAATACTGATGCAGCTGAAAGACGAAGGTAGAGAAACCCACCAAGATAGGAATTCTAGCCGCGCAAATGCGCGGGTCACCCCGCTAGTTGTTTCAAATGAAGACTGAGGGAGTCCTGGATTAGGGGGTGTTCGGGTAGCCGGACTATACCTTCAGCCGCACTCCAGGACTATGAAGATACAAAATTGAAGACTTCGTCCTGTGTCCGTATGGGACTTTCCTTGGCGTGGAAGGCAAGCTTGGTGATGCGGATATTCAAGATCTCCTACCATTGTAACCGACTCTGTGTAACCCTAACCCTATCCGGTGTTTATATAAACCGGAGGGTTGTAGTCCGTAGGACAGAATCAACTCCATACACAACAATCATACCATAGGCTAGCTTCTAGGGTTTAGCCTCCTTGATCTCGTGGTAGATCTACTCTTGTACTACCCATATCATCAATATTAATCAAGCAGGAGTAGGGTTTTACCTCCATCGAGTGGGCCCGAACCTGGGTAAAACAAAGTGTCCCCTGTCTCCTGTTACCATCCGGCCTAGACGCACAGTTCGGGACCCCCTACCCGAGATCTGCCGGTTTTGACACCGACATTGGTGCTTTCATTGAGAGTTGCTCTGTGCCGTCGCAATCAGGAAGGATGCCTTCTCCCGTCTTCGAAGACGGCGCCGTTGCTAAGGGAGCCTTGGCTGTCGGCCAAACCCTCCGGCTAGGTGGTTCCTCATGACCGCCTGTTCGGCTGTTGTGCCGACGGTGACCTCTCGGGTCATCAAAAGCAACCTACACGTCAGCTCGGAGCTCGTCGACCAGTTAGATCCAATGGAGCTCTCTTCCGTAAACGAGTTCTTGGATCGCATCACCGCCCTGGGGGTCGCTACGGATTACGACCAGGTTGGGCTTAAACCCGATTTAAGAGAAATTAACTCTCCCCAAGTCACCCACCACGTTGCCGTGGTAGAGGCACAGTGCGGCGACCCTTCATCTATTTTAAGGACTAGTTACGTCCGAATTCCCGATCCCTCCAGGCCGGATACCCGTGGAGGGGAGGATGTAACTCAAGACCTGAGCTTAGAATTAGGCAACGGGCCGGATTCGTTGGATAACGTCCAGGAATCCGAACTTCAGAGTTCGGAAACTCTTCGGCCTCCAAATCTTGGATTGGGTGAGGTTTCAGATTCAACGACACCCACCCACCCGAACATCCGTGATCTCTCCCAAGTCAGGCAGAGGCCCGACGAAACAGTACATCATTACTGGGCCAGATTCCTCTTGGTTATGAACAGGATAAAGGATTACCGCGAGGGAGACGCAATATCAATCTTCTGCAGTAATTGCACGGACGAGGGAATCCTTAACGCCGTAAGTCGTCGTGATATTACACGCTTCGCTGACTTTGCGTCCATAGTACAAAAGTACTGTGCGATGGAAAGTGCTTGGAAAACCGAAACAAAAATTTGGGATAATCCGGCCTTGAATAGTAATCCCGTCCGAACTAAGAGGGTGCATCATCATAAGACACCCGGGATAAATAGCAAAAAGCCAAAATCCTTTACAGGGCATGGAACCGTACTGGAAAGGTGGCTTGATGGACCCTGTAGAATTCACAGTACAGAGGACGCCACACCAACTCACAGCCTTAGAGCATGTTGGATACTCCGGCAGGTAGCCAAAATTGACGAGGACCTCTTAAATCGGGAGGCCGCAGAAAGCCAGCCCGAGGACACCAGTACCGTTCTCACAGTCTTCGATACTTTCTCATCAAACAATATGCGAAAAACAAAACTCCGCAACCTCGCCGAAGTCTATCAAGTTGCAACAATAAATCCATGGAGCGACACTGCCATTATCTTCAACGCAAGTGATGAACCTAGATTCCGAACAGATCGAGCACCAGCCGCAATGGTCCTCAGTCCCTTAGTGGACGGCTTTCGCCTCACCAAGGTGCTCATGGACGGAGGCAGCGGACTGAACCTCATTTATGAGGAGACCCTTCAAAAAATGGAAATAGACTGGAACCGCATTGAGCGAAGCAGCACAACCTTTAGAGGAATAATCCCCAGTCGGGAAGCGCGCTGCACAGGAAAAATCACACTAGATGTGGTGTTCGGCACGCCGGATAATTACAGGTCCGAAGAAGTCACGTTTCAGGTGGCCCCGTTTAAGAGCGGACATCATGCCCTACTAGGGCGGGAAGCATTCACAATCTTCCAAGCGATACCCCATTACGGGTACATGAAGCTCAAGATGCCTGGGCCGAATGGAATTATCACTCTAGCTAGTGATCCGGACATAGCACTCCGCGCCGAAAACAAGACGGCCGCATTAGCCCTTGAGGCACTATCCGAAGCCTTAGCGGCCGAGGAACTAACCGCGCTGCGCTCCACGGTTAACAGGGATGATGTGATACTCGACAAAAGATCTAAATCCACATCCTTCAAGCCAGCCGACAAAATAATCAAATTCCAGGTCCATCCAACGGACCCCAATAAAACAGCTTCCATCGGGGCACGACTGAACCCCGATGTAGACGCCGCACTGCGAGAATTCCTACGAGAGAATTGGGACATTTTC
Organism: Triticum dicoccoides; assembly: GCF_002162155.2. NCBI lineage: Eukaryota > Viridiplantae > Streptophyta > Magnoliopsida > Poales > Poaceae > Triticum > Triticum dicoccoides. The sequence goes on from NC_041380.1 coordinate 586,268,973, forward strand.
GCCTAACACCCTTCAGACATGCCAGGGATCCCACGCAGGCTGGCCGAACACATCTTAAATATCCTAAAAGGATTCAAACCTGTCAAACAAGCCCTTCGGCATTTTTCCGAACCCAAGAGACAGGCTATGGGAGAAGAGCTAGCCAAGCTATTGGAGGTCGGATTCATTAGAGACATAAAGCATCCGGGCTAGCTAGCAAACCTAGTGATGGTACCAAAGAAGGACAAATCCTGGCGCCTGTGTGTCGACTTTAAAGACCTTAACAAGGCTTGCCCAAAGGATCCCTTCCCCCTCCCCCGTATCGATCAAATTATCGATGCCACCGCAGGACACGACTCATTGTGTTTCCTCGACGCATACTCCGGTTACCATCAAATCAAGATGGCAGAATCAGACCAAGCTACAACAGCATTCATCACACCATACGGCCCATTCTGCTTCAACACAATGCCCTTCGGGCTAAAAAACGCCGGCGCAACATATCAGCGCATGATCCAGACATGTCTGACAAATCAGATCGGCAATACAGTGGAGGCATACGTGGATGATGTGGTCATCAAATCAAGACATGTCGAATCTCTAGTAGACGACTTGAGTCTCACATTCGATAACCTCTGAAAATATGACATCAAGCTCAACCCGGAAAAATGTGTCTTCGGCGTTCCAGCCAGAAAGCTCTTGGGCTTCATTGTATCCGGTAGAGGAACTGAAGCAAATCCAGCCAAGATCCGAGCTTTGTCACAATTGGATATCCCAAAGGACCTCAAACAAATACAAAAATTAACCGGATGCGTGGCGGCTCTAAGCCGCTTCATCTCCCGCCTGGGAGAAAAGGCACTGCCCCTCTATCGCCTACTCCAGCGCACCGAACACTTCGAGTGGACGGATGCCGCCACGGCCGGACTCGATGAAATAAAAGCCATATTGGCAACAAACCCAGTCCTGGCCGTGCCTAACACCGGTGAACCAATGCTATTGTACATTGCAGCAACACATCAAGTTGTCAGCGCAGTGCTCGTTGTCGAGCGGGAAACAGACGGACACAAATTCCCCCTTCAAAGGCCGGTCTACTACGTGTCCAACGTCCTCACTCCATGCAAATCACGGTACCCGCATTATCAAAAAATTGCATACGCGGTATTCATGGCATCTCGAAAGCTACGACACTACTTTCAAGAGTGTTCCATAACAGTAGCCTCGGAAGTACCACTTAACAATAGTATCAACAACCGCGATGCAACGGGCCGGATTGCAAAATGGGCCATCGAGCTCCTCCCGTTCGATATAACCTATAAGCCACGGCAAGCTATCAAATCGCAAGTTTTGGCCGACTTCGTCGCAGAATGGACGGAGGCCGAACTCCCTAAAGAGTATGGCACAGACTCAAACTGGATCATGCATTTCGACGGCTCCAAAATGTTGGCCGGACTGGGGGATGGCATCGTTTTGACGTCCCCAACAGGAGACATAGTCCAGTATGTACTCCAAATTATGTACACGGACTCCAATAACACAGCCGAATACGAGGCCCTTCTACATGGCCTCCGGATGGCAGTATCCATGGGCATTCAACACCTAGAGGTACGCGGGGATTCGAACCTCGCGATATGCCAAATAAATGGCGACTTTGACGCCAAGGACCCGAAAATGGCAGCTTACCGCAACGCCGTCCTAAAACTGTCAGCTCGGTTCGAAGGGCTGGAGTTTCTGAAGGAAATATGCCCTAGAGGCAATAATAAAGTTATTATTTATTTCCTTATATCATGATAAAAGTTTATTATTCATGCTAGAATTGTATTAACCGGAGACATAATACATGTGTGAATACATAGACAAACAGAGTGTCACTAGTATGCCTCTACTTGACTAGCTCGTTAATCAAAGATGGTTATGTTTCCTAACCATGGACAAGGAGTTATCATTTGATTAACGGGATCACATCATTACTTGAATGATCTGATTGACATGACCCATTCCATTAGCTTAGCACCCAATCGTTTAGTATGTTGCTATTGCTTTCTTCATGACTTATACATGTTCCTATGACTATGAGATTATGTAACTCCCATGTGCCGGAGGAACACTTTGTGTTCTACCAAATGTCACAACGTAACTGGGTGATTATAAAGGTGCTCTACAGGTGTCTCCAAAGGTACATGTTGGGTTGGCGTATTTCGAGATTAGGATTTGTCACTCCGATCGTCGGAGAGGTATCTCTGGGCCCTCTCGGTAATGCACATCACTTAAGCCTTGCAAGCATTGCAACTAATGAGTTAGTTGCGGGATGATGTATTACGGAACGAGTAAAGAGACTTGCCGGTAACAAGATTGAACTAGGTATTGGATACCGACGATCGAATCTCGGGCAAGTAACATACCGATGACAAAGGGAACAACGTATGTTGTTATGCGGTCTGACCGATAAAAGATCTTCGTAGAATATGTAGGAACCAATATGGGCATCCAGGTCCCGCTATTGGTTATTGCCGGAGACGTGTCTTGGTCATGTCTACATTGTTCTCGAACCCGTAGGGTCCGCACGCTTAAGGTTTCGATGACAGTTATATTATGAGTTTATGCATTTTGATGTACCGAAGGTTGTTCGGAGTCCCGGATGTGATCACGGACATGACGAGGAGTCTCGAAATGGTCGAGACATAAAGATTGATATATTGGAAGCCTATGTTTGGATATCGGAAGTGTTCCGGGTGAAATCGGGATTTTACCGGAGTACCGGGAGGTTACCGGAACCCCCCGGGAGATATATGGGCCTTAGTGGGCCTTAGTGAAAGAGAGGAGAGGTAGCCAGAGATGGGCCGCGCGCCCCTCCCATCCCTTGGTCCGAATAGGACAAGGAGAGGGGGCCGGCCCCCCTTCCTCCTCTCTCTCCTCCGTGAATCCTATTCCAACTAGGAAAGGGGGGGAAGTCCTACTCCCGGAGGGAGTAGGACTCCTCCTGGTGTGCCTCCTCTTGACCGGCCGGCCCCCCTTTGAGCCTTTATATACGGAGGCAGGGGCACCCCCTATAGACACAAGTTGATCCGTGTGATCATATTCTTAGCCGTGTGCGGTGCCCCCTTCCACCATAGTCCTCGATAATATTGTAGCAGTGCTTAGGCGAAGCCCTGCAACATTAGTACATCAAGATCGTCACCACGCCGTCTTGCTGACGGAACTCTTCCCTGACACTTTGCTGGATCAGAGTCCGGGGATCGTCATCGAGCTGAACGTGTGCTAGAACTCGGAGGTGCCGTAGTTTCGGTGCTTGATCGGTCGGGCCGTGAAGACGTACGACTACATTAACCAAGTTAACGCTTCCGTTGTTGATCTACAAGGGTACGTAGATCACACTCTCCCCTCTCGTTGCTATGCATCACCATGATCTTGCGTGTGTGTAGGAATTTTTTTGAAATTACTACGTTCCCCAACAGTGGCATCCGAGCCAGGTTTTATGTGTTGATGTTATATGCACGAGTAGAACACAAGTGAGTTGTGGGTGATATAAGTCATACTGCTTACCAGCATGTCATACTTTGGTTCGGCGGTATTGTTGGACGAAGCGGCCCGGACCGACATTACGCGTACGCTTACGCGAGACCGGTTCTCCCGACGTGCTTTGCACATAGGTGGCTTGCGGGTGAAAGTTTCTCCAACTTTAGTTGAACCGAGTGTGGCTACGCCTGGTCCTTGCGAAGTTTAAAACAGCACTAACTTGACAAACTATCGTTGTGGTTTTGATGCGTAGGTAAGATTGGTTCTTGCTTAAGCCCGTAGCAGCCACGTAAAACTTGCAACAACAAAGTAGAGGACGTCTAACTTGTTTTTGCAGGGCATGTTGTGATGTGATATGGTCAAGACATGATGATAAATTTTATTGTATGAGATGATCATGTTTTTTAACCGAGTTATCGGCAACTGGCAGGAGCCATATGGTTGTCGCTTTATTGTATGCAATGCAATCGCGCTGTAATGCTTTACTTTATCACTAAGCGGTAGCGATAGTCGTGGAAGCATAAGATTGGCGAGACGACAACGATGCTACGATGGAGATCAAGGTGTCGCGCCGGTGATGATGGTGATCATGACGGTGCTTCGGAGATGGAGATCACAGGCACAAGATGATGATGGCCATATCATATCACTTATATTGATTACATGTGATGTTTATCTTTTATGCATCTTATCTTGCTTTGATTGACGGTAGCATTATAAGATGATCTCTCACTAAATTATCAAGAAGTGTTCTCCCTGAGTATGCACCGTTGCGAAAGTTCTTCGTGCCGAGACACCACGTGATGATCGGGTGTGATAGGCTCTACGTTCAAATACAACGGGTGCAAAACAGTTGCACACGCGGAATACTCAGGTTATACTTGACGAGCCAAGCATATACAGATATGGCCTCGGAACACAGAGACCGAAAAGTCGAGCGTGAATCATATAGTAGATATGATCAACATAGTGATGTTCACCAATGAAACTACTCCATCTCACGTGATGATCGAACATGGTTTAGTTGATTTGGATCACGTAAACACTTAGAGGATTAGAGGGATGTCTATCTAAGTGGGAGTTCTTAAGTAATATGATTAATTGAACCTAAATTTATCATGAACTTAGTACCTAATAGTATCTTGCTTATGTATGTTTGATTGTAGATAGATGGCCCGTGCTGTTGTTCCGTTGAATTTTAATGCGTTCCTTGAGAAAGCAAAGTTGAAAGATGATGGTAGCAATTACACGGACTAGGTCCGTAACTTGAGGATTATCCTCATTGCTGCACAGAAGAATTATGTCCTAGAAACAACCTGGGTGCAGGCCTGCTGCTGGAGCAACACCAGATGTTATGAACGTCTGGCAGAGCAAAGCTGATGAATACTCGATAGTTCAATGTGCCATGCTTTACGGCTTAGAACCGGGACTTCAACGACGTTTTGAACGTCATGCGGCATATGAGATGTTCCAGGAGTTGAAGTTAATATTTCAAGCAAATGCCCGGATTGAGAGATATGAAGTCTCCAATAAGTCCTATAGCTGCAAGATGGAGGAGAACAGTTCTATCAGTGAGCATATACTCAAAATGTCTGGGTATAATAATCACTTGATTCAAATGGGAGTTAATCTTCCAGATGATTGCGTCATTGACAGAATTCTCCAATCACTGCCACCAAGCTACAAGAGCTTCATGATGAACTATAATATGCAAGGGATGAATAAGACTATTCCCGAGCTCTTCGCAATGCTGAAAGCTGCGGAGGTAGAAATCAAGAAGGAGCATCAAGTGTTGATGGTCAACAAGACCACTAGTTTCAAGAAAAAGGGCAAAGGGAAGAAGAAGGGGAACTTCAAGAAGAGCATCAAGCAAGTTGCTGCTCAAGAGAAGAAACCCCAGTCTGGACCTAAGCTTGAAACTGAGTGCTTCTACTGCAAGCAGACTGGTCACCGGAAGCGGAACTGCCCCAAGTATTTGGCGGATAAGAAGGATGGCAAGGTGAGCAAAGGTATATGTGATATACATGTTATTGATGTGTACCTTACTAATGCTCGCAGTAGCACCTGGGTATTTGATACTGGTTCTGTTGCTAATATTTGCAACTTGAAACAGGGACTACGGATTAAGTGAAGATTGGCTAAGGACGAGGTGACGATGCGCGTGGGAAACGGTTCCAAAGTCGATGTGATCGCGGTCGGCACGCTACCTCTACATCTACCTTCGGGATTAATATTAGACCTAAATAATTGTTATTTGGTGCCAGAGTTAAGCATGAACATTATATCTGGATCTTGTTTGATGCGAGACGGTTATTCATTTAAATCAGAGAATAATGGTTGTTCTATTTTTATGAGTAATATCTTTTATGGTCATGCACCCTTGAAGAGTGGTCTATTCTTGTTGAATCTCGATAGTAGTGACACACATATTCATAATGTTGAAGCCAAAAGATGCAGAGTTGGTAATGATGGTGCAACTTATTTGTGGCACTGCCGTTTAGGTCATATCGGTGTAAAGCGCATGAAGAAACTCCATATTGATGGACTTTTGGAACCACTTGATTATGAATCACTTGGTACTTGCGAACCGTGCCTCGTGGGCAAGATGACTAAAACACCGTTCTCCGGTACTGTGGAGAGAGCAACAGATTTGTTGGAAATCATACATACAGATGTATGTGGTCCGATGAATATTGAGGCTCGTGGCGGATATCGTTATTTTCTCACCTTCACAGATGACTTAAGCAGATATGGGTATATCTACTTAATGAAACATAAGTTTGAACCATTTGAAAAGTTCAAAGAATTTCAGAGTGAAGTTGAAAATCATCGTAACAAGAAAATAAAGTTTATACGATCTGATCGTGGAGGAGAATATTTGAGTTACGAGTTTGGTGTACATTTGAAACAATGCGGAATAGTTTCGCAACTCACGCCACCCGGAACACCACAGCGTAATGGTGTGTCCGAACATCGTAATCGTACTTTACTAGATATGGTGCGATCTATGATGTCTCTTACTGATTTACCGCTATCGCTTTGTGGTTATGCTTTAGAGACGGCCGCATTCACGTTAAATAGGGCACCATCAAAATCCGTTGAGACGACGCCTTATGAACTATGGTTTGGCAAGAAACCAAAGTTGTCGTTTCTGAAAGTTTGGGGCTGCGATGCTTATGTGAAAAAGCTTCAACCTGATAAGCTCGAACCCAAATCGGAGAAATGTGTCTTCATAGGATATCCAAAGGAGACTATTGGATACACCTTCTATCATAGATCCGAAGGCAAGACTTTTGTTGCTAAGTTCGGAAACTTTCTGGAGAAGGAGTTTCTCTCGAAAGATGTGAGTGGGAGGAAATTAGAACTTGACGAGGTAACTGTACCTGCTCCCTTATTGGAAAGTAGTACATCACAGAAACCTGTCTCTGCGACACCTACACCAATTAGTGAGGAAGCTAATGATAATGATCATGAAACTTCAGGACAAGATACTACTGAACCTCGTAGATCAACCAGATTGAGATCCGCGCTAGAGTGGTACGGTAATCCTGTTCTGGAAGTCATGTTGCTAGATCATGATGAACCTACGAACTATGAAGAAGCGATGGTGAGCCCAGATTCTGCAAAATGGCTTGAAGCCATGAAACCTGAGATGGGATCCATGTATGAGAACAAAGTGTGGACTTTGGTTGACTTGCCCGATGATCGGCAAGCAATTGAGAATAAATGGATCTTCAAGAAGAAGACTGACGCTGATGGTAATATTACTGCCTACAAAGCTCGACTTGTCGCAAAAGGGTTTCGGCAAGTTCAAGGGGTTGACTACGATGAGACCTTCTCACCCGTAGCGATGCTTAAGTCTGTCCGAATCATGTTAGCAATTGCCGCATTTTATGATTATGAAATTTGGCAGATGGATGTCAAAACTGCATTCCTGAATGGATTTCTGGAAGAAGAGTTGTATATGATGCAACCGGAAGGTTTTGTCGATCCAAAGGGAGCTAATAAAGTGTGCAAGCTCCAGCGATCCATTTATGGACTGGTGCAAGCCTCTCGGAGTTGGAATAAACGCTTTGATAGTGTGATCAAAGCATTTGGTTTTATACAGACTTTCGGAGAAGCCTGTATTTACAAGAAAGTGAGTCGGAGCTCTGTAGCATTTCTGATATTGTATGTGGATGACATATTACTGATTGGAAATGATATAGAATTTCTGGATAGCATAAAGGGATACTTGAATAAGAGTTTTTCAATGAAAGACCTCGGTGAAGCTTCTTACATATTAAGCATAAAGATCTATAGAGATAGATCAAGACGCTTAATTGGACTTTCACAAATCACATACCTTGACAAGATTTTGAAGAAATTCCAAATGGATCAAGCAAAGAAATGGTTCTTGCCTGTGTTACAAGGTGTGAAGTTGAGTCAGACTCAATGCCCGACCACTACAGAAGATAGAGAGAAAATTAAAGATGTTCCCTATGCTTCAGCCATAGGCTCTATAATGTATGCAATGCTGTGTACCAGACCTGATGTGTGCCTTGCTATAAGTCTAGCAGGGAGGTACCAAAGTAATCCAGGAGTGGATCACTGGACAGCGGTCAAGAACATCCTGAAGTACCTGAAAAGGACTAAGGATATGTTTCTCGTATATGGAGGTGACAAAGAGCTCATCGTAAACGGTTACGTTGATGCAAGCTTTGACACTGATCCAGACGATTCTAAATCACAAACCGGATACGTGTCTACATTAAACGGTGGAGCTGTCAGTTGGTGCAGTTCTAAACAAAGCGTCGTGGCGGGATCTACATGTGAAGCAGAGTACATAGCTGCTTCGGAAGCAGCAAATGAAGGAGTCTGGATGAAGGAGTTCATATTCGATCTAGGTATCATACCTAGTGCATCGGGTCCAATGAAAATCTTTTGTGACAATACTGGTGCAATTGCCTTGGCGAAGGAATCCAGATTTCACAAAAGAACCAAGCACATCAAAAGATGCTTCAATTCCATCCGGGATCTGGTCCAGGTGGGAGACATAGAGATTTGCAAGATACATACGGATCTGAATGTAGCAGACCCATAGACTAAGCCTCTTCCACGAGCAAAACATGATCAGCACCAAGGCTCCATGGGTGTTAGAATCATTACTGTGGAATCTAGATTATTGACTCTAGTGCAAGTGGGAGACTGAAGGAAATACGCCCTAGAGGCAATAATAAAGTTATTATTTATTTCCTTATATCATGATAAAAGTTTATTATTCATGCTAGAATTGTATTAACCGGAGACATAATACATGTGTGAATACATAGACAAATAGAGTGTCACTAGTATGCCTCTACTTGACTAGCTCGTTAATCAAAGATGGTTATGTTTCCTAACCATGGACAAGGAGTTATCATTTGATTAATGGGATCACATCATTAGTTGAATGATCTAATTGACATGACCCATTCCATTAGCTTAGCACCCGATCGTTTAGTATGTTGCTATTGCTTTCTTCATGACTTATACATGTTCCTATGACTATGAGATTATGTAACTCCCGTGTGCCGGAGGAACACTTTGTGTGCTACCAAACATCACAACGTAACTGGGTGATTATAAAGGTGCTCTACAGGTGTCTCCAAAGGTACATGTTGGGTTGACGTATTTCGAGATTAGGATATGTCACTCCGATCTTCGGAGAGGTATCTCTGGGCCCTCTCGGTAATGCACATCACTTAAGCCTTGCAAGCATTGAAACTAATGAGTTAGTTGCGGGATGATGTATTACAGAACGAGTAAAGAGACTTGCCAGTAATGAGATTGAACTAGGTATTGGATACCGATGCTCGAATCTCGGGCAAGTAACATACCAATGACAAAGGGAACAACGTATGTTGTTATGCGGTCTGACCGATAAAAGATCTTCGTGGAATATGTAGGAACCAATATGGGCATCCAGGTTTCGCTATTGGTTATTGACCGGAGACGTGTCTCGGTCATGTCTACATTGTTCTCAAACCCGTAGGGTCCACACGCTTAAGGTTTCGATGACAGTTATATTATGAGTTTATGCGTTTTGATGTACTGAGGGTTGTTCGGAGTCCCGGATGTGATCACGGACATGACGAGGAGTCTCGAAATGGTCGAGACATAAAGATTGATATATTAGAAGCCTATGTTTGGATATCGGAAGTGTTCCGGGTGAAATCGGGATTTTACCGGAGTACCGGGAGGTTAACGGAACCCCCCGGGAGATATATGGGCCTTAGTGGGCCTTAGTGGAAGAGAGGAGAGGTAGCGAGAGATGGGCCGCGCGCCCCTCCCCTCCCTTGGTCCGAATAGGACAAGGAGAGGACTCCTCCTGGCGCGCCTCCTCTTGACCGGCCGCCCCCCCCCTTTGAGCCTTTATATACGGAGGCAGGGGCACCCCTAGAGACACAAGTTGATCCACGTGATCATATTCTTAGCCGTGTGCGGTGCCACCTTCTACCATAGTCCTCGATAATATTGTAGCAGTGCTTAGGCAAAGCCCTGCGACATTAGTACATCAAGATCGTCACCACACCGTCGTGCTGATGGAACTCTTCCCCGACACTTTGCTGGATCGGAGTCCGGGGATCGTCATCGAGCTGAACGTGTGCTAGAACTCGGAGGTGCCGTAGTTTCGGTGCTTGATCGGTCGGGCCGTGAAGACGTACGACTACATCAACCAAGTTAACGCTTCTGTTGTTGATCTACAAGGGTACGTAGATCACACTCTCCCCTCTCGTTGCTATGCATCACCATGATCTTGCGTGTGCGTAGGAATTTTTTTGAAATTACTACGTTCCCCAACAGTTTCACCATATAGCCTGAGAAAAAGATCAAGTAGCGGACGTCCTGGCACGCATCGGAGCAAAACGCGATGCAGTCCCCCAACATCTGTTTGGAAAGTTTGTTCAAGCCATCTGTAGCATGGGAGGGAGAACCCGTAAATAACAGCCCGGACCCAGCCGCGCAACTCGACACCGAATGATCGGACACAATTGGAGGCTCTGCCAACGAAATTACACCTTCAGCCCACGTAATAATGGCGGTCATCGCCCCGTGGACAGAACCATTCCTAGCCTACCTTACTAGGAAGGAACTCCCGGAGGATCAAAACGAGGCCCGCTGCATAGTGCAGCGATCTAAAGCCTACAGAGTCCATGAGGGAGAGCTTTATAAGAAAAGCACTACCGGAGTCCTTCAAAGGTGCATCTCCGAAGAGGAAGGGCGGAACCTTCTGGCTGAAATTCATGCCGGACTCAGTGGTCACCACGCCGCTGCTCGGTCCCTTGTTAGCAAGGCTTTCCGTATAGGCTTTTATTGGCCGACGGCCCGGGCAGACGCTCAGGACTTAGTCCAACGATGCGCTGGTTGCCCACTTTTTGCCAACCAAAGCCATATGCCACCCACCGCACTCCAAACTATACCAATCACCTGGCATTTTGCGGTCTGGGGGCTTGACATGGTCGGACCCCTTAAAGGCGGGACCGATAGAAAGAAATACTTACTGGTCATGGTGGATAAAATCACCAAATGGATAGAAGCCAAGCCTGTTAAAACGGCCAAATCCGGACCTGTGATAGACTTCATATCCGGGGTTGTACACCGTTATGGCGTCCCCCACAGCATCATAACTGACAACGGCACAAACTTTATCGCAGACGAGGTAAAACTCTGGTGCAAAAACATGGGCATAAAGCTCGATTATGCTTCTGTCTATCACCCACAAACCAACGGCCAGGTCGAATGTGCAAACGGTCTTATTATGAGCGGCATCAAACCCAGATTAGTGCGGTCCCTTAAGGAATCTAATACACACTGGGTAGAGGAGCTCGACTCCGTACTCTGGGGGCTGCGGACCACGCCAAATCGCACCACCGGATACACACCATTTTTATGGTGTACGGCGTAGAGGCAGTCCTGCCCTGCGATATAATTCACGACTCACCTAGAGTGCGCATGTACGAAGAAAGAGAAGCCAAGCTTGATCATCAGGACAACTTGGACGCCTTGGAGGAGGATCATGACGTGGCAAAAGCCCGTTCCACATTTTATCAACAGTAGGCCCGAAGATATCAAAGCAGAGAAGTACGGGCCAAAAATTACAATGTTGGCGAACTAGTTCTACGCCTGCCGGATAAGAAAAAGGACAAGCTCAAGCCCAAGTGGGAAGGTCCATTCATAATCGACCAAGTCCTGACTGGCGGGGCGTACCGCCTGCGAGATGCGTCGGATAACCGACTTGAGCCGAACCCGTGGAACACCACCCGTCTCCGAAGATTCTATGCCTAGCGCCGGACTCTGTGTTCGTCTCCTTCCTCTGTCCATTTTTTACATTTTTTCTGTCTTACATTTCTCTCCTTCCCCTCTTTTCTTTTATAGCCCTTAAAGGCTTATCTAGTGACGCGCCACTCGCGCTCATCAAACCTGGGGGCTTCTTTAATAGAAGCTTATTTATACGGGCTTCATGCCCAACACATGCATCAAACTTCCGCATGTACCTTTTTCTTCACCATTATATGCATCGATATGACTTAAGTTTTGGCCAAGCTGGGTTGCCTGGCTCCTGTGCTTACCCCTACGTTCCCGATTGTTCAGCTAGGAGGTAAAGGGAGCACCTCTGCGATTGTTACTGCCGGGTCAGCCGGATGTGTACCTCAGACTGGGTGAAGCCGAAAGCTAGCGTTCTTAAGGGAATATTCGGTCGGTGAGACAAAAGATGATCTTTTTACCCATTTTATGAGCCCCCAGATGCTTTTTTCTGCGTCTTTTTATGCAGTCCAGACGTGCACTTTAGGGCACGCCTCCCAGCGAAAGGAACCCCTAACGAAACTATTCTCTCTGGAAGATGTTTCTTACTAACCATGTAATATAACATAACTAGTTGGGTACTTGTCTGATAAAGCACTAATGACGTCTACGCCTGGTCTCCAAGCATACCACGGTTCTTATATAACCGCTATGGTATTCGGACACACTCGGGACCGTCAGGTCCCGAGGTTGAAGCGGAAAGGTTGGCAACGACAAACGATCTACAATCCGGCTAGAAGGCATTACACATGTCAATTCAAAATTACATAGTCATTCTGACTGATTGTATTCCTCTTCTATACCATCTAACAGGCTTTCTAATTTACAGTCCTGCTGGGAATACTTCGCGGCCAACTCTACTTGGCCGTATACTAAGCTCACAGGGATCTCCTTCCCGTCAGGCCCCACTGGTCCGACCTCGGCCATGTGGTTTGGGTCAGACTTCGTAAAACGGGTCTTCACCATGGCCCAGGCTTCCCGAGCGCCTTGTCGGCAGGCCGATATCTTCCACAAACGGAAGCGCCGCCGAGCTCCCTTCAGCTTCTCCGTAGGCTCTCTAAGGCCCTCGGGCACGGAGTGGGCAGGCCATAAGGCTCGGGAAACGCCTCACATCGCCTGCCGAACTCGCTCGTGCAGTTGCATGAGTTCGGGAAGAAGGTCACCCGTAGAACCGGGCATCTCCTCTACAGGACGACCTGTGAGCATACCTACAGACATTACTCTGTTAATCGACTTCCTCGCCGAACTCTTTTTTCAAAGTTCGTTCAAAGCACTTACTAAAAATGCTGCGTCGAAACTGCTGATTCTCCTTCGTGGAGTCCAAAAGCTGGCCACGAACATCTTTAAGTTCGATGTCCAGCTTGGTGTTGGCATCCTGAAGATCATTCCTCTCTCGCCTCACCCTCGTCAACATACTCTCACCGGCCTTTAGCAGGCGTAAGAGTTGTTGCTTGTCCGGATCGAGTCCGGCGCCATCTGCAATTTGATTTCTCAGATTTACACCCACACCGCACAATACTAATCTTTCGAAGTGTATTTTACCTGAGGGGGTCCTTTTGGGCTCCCCTGCTGCGGCTAGTGCGGCCTCTAGTTGGGCCTTGCACTTTTCCAGCTCCTGGGACGACACGGTATTCTTCTCTGTAAGAACCTGCATATTAAATGATCCTTAAATCAGTTGCTCTAACTGTTTCAAGTCTCGGGGGCTACTGGCATATATATATAATTAACCTAAATTTTTACCCGTATGTCTTTCACATACTGCTCCGTGGCTCTGGCTAAACCATTTTGAGCGGCACGGAGGTACGCATCTCCCGAATTAAAGGCATCTAAAGCCTCTTGGGAGAAACAACCGTCGCGTAGAATTGTCCGGCGACGCGTGTGGTTCATGGCACTCTCCACTTCTGAATTTGTGGCGGACAGCCTGTCCGCATCCTCTGTCGGAGGAACGTCTGGTGCGCGCCTTGTACTCGCCTCCCCTTCCTGGCCAGACGTTGGAGCCTGGCTGGTGGAGGCGCGATTGGCAACCTCTCCGGATGTAGTCCGGCGAGGTCTCTTCGTCCTGAAGATAGCACGAGCGTTAATATGCCCTGATAGAATAACTCTAGGGAAACAGAGGGTGCACTATACCTTTGCGCCGGCCTTTCAGTCCGGAGTTCATTCCTTTTTGCCCTACGGGCTCTGCGGCCCCTCGCTGGCTGGTCGCCGTAGGTTCGGCCTCCTGCCTTGGAAATCTCCCCTGCAAAACACGGTTGACGTCAGAAACACCGAAATACGCGAGAGTGGAATCCCTCTCAAGGGAATGAGACTCCGGTTTCCGTCACCTGGGAGGCCGGGATTAACCCTGGGTAATCAGCCGTGATGGCTACCAAGGTATTGTCCTTGCTTAGCTGATAAAACACCCCGTCGATAAGCTCCACCGATATGTCCGGATCCTCTTTGAAGTCCGGATCGAGGGACCGTTCTGGGTCCTTGGGCTGTGGAGGGCGGCTGCTTATATTCTTTACCTCCTGTCGCAGTTCCTGCAGTGAAGTCGTTAGACTACCTATCTAACCATGGGAGTATCAAACAAACTGGCAAGCGCAATTGTCCACTTACCCAACTTGGAGGATCGTACATACTAAATCCGGCCTGTGGGTTGACGCGGAGGAATTCCTCCTTTTCTCCCTTGTACAGAGAGGATAAGATATTTTCTAGAGCAGCGGCTGAGTCCGGCCCTTTACGACCGTGACGGGTGGCGTCATCCTCCCCGTTGAATTCCCACATTGGGTGGCCTCTATATTGAAGCGGTTGTACCCCCCGCATAATGCATGCAGCCATGACTCCAATCATGGTTAGTCCGGAATGAGCCAACAATCTTATCCGACCCATCAGGTAAAGGACGTCTCTGTCGCTTTCTCTCTGAGAGCTCCACGCACGCCAACTCAAGTGTTTCTTCAATGGAGCACTGTTGAACTCAGGGAGACCGACCCGGATAGGGTCCGGTAGCGGGACATCATCTATATAAAACCATTTCGAAGTCCAGTCCTCGGATGCTTCCTTTGGGGTTCCGGATAGGTATCCGGTCCCGGCGATGCGCCATACTTCGGCTCCGCCACTTGGTATATGGACCCCTTTTGAGAACGGGGCACCAGGCAGAATAACCTCTTCCACAGCGCGAAATGAGCCTCAACGCCTAAAAAAGCTTGCAAAGGGCGACGAAACCCGCAATATGCAGTATGGAGGCGGGCGTGAGATTGTGCAGCTGGAGGCCGTAGAACTCCAGAAGCCCGCGGAGAAATGGATGAATTGGGAATCCCAGTCCCCTTATTAGATAGGGGACGAGGCACACCCGCTCTCCTTTAGAGGGATTGGGGGTGCTCTCTGCTTGCTCTCCACCGTCATAGGTGGCAAGCCCGGCTCGGACCGGGACCATATAGGCCTGAGGGAGAAATCCCTTGGCCTGAAGCGACACTAGCTCGCTGTGCGGGATGGAGCACCTCTCCCAGTCTCCAGGTTTAGGGCTGGAAGGGCGAGAGGAGGAGCTGGGACGGCTGGCCATGTTGGAATGGACATTTGCTGGAAGCGCTCTGATGATAACTCGTGGAAAGGAGAAGATGTGGTTTGGACCTAAATCCCCATCCCGTTAAATAGGCGGTGTTGGGGAACATAGTAATTTCAAAAAAAATCCTACGCACACGCAAGATCATGGTGATGCATAGCAATGAGAGGGGAGAGTGTTGTCTACGTACCCTCGTAGACCGAAGCGGAAGCGTTGACACAACATAGAGGAAGTAGTCGTACGTCTTCCCGGTCCAACCGATCCAAGCACCGTTACTCCGGCACCTCCGAGTTCTTGACACACGTACAGCTCGATGACGCACCCCGGGCTCCGATCCAGCAAAGCTTCGGGGAGGAGTTTCGTCAGCACAACGGCGTGGTGATGATCTTGATGTTTAACCGTCGCAGGGCTTCGCCTAAGCACTGCTACAATATGATCGAGGTGTAATATCGTGGAGGGGGGCACCGCACATGGCTAAGGAACAATCACGAAGATCAACTTGTGTGTCCTAGGGTGCCCCCCTGCCCCCGTATATAAAGGAGCCAAGGGGGGGGGGGTGCGGCCGGCCCTAGTAGGAGGCTCGCAGGAGGAGTCCTACTCCTACCGGGAGTAGGACTCCCCTCCCTTTCCTTGTCCAAGTAGGAGAGGGGGAAGGAAGGAAGAGAGGAGAGGAAGGAAAGTGGGGGCGCCACCCCTCCCTCCTTGTCCAATTCGGACTAGGGGGAGAGGGGGCGCGCGGCCTGCCCTGGCTGCCTTTCCTCTTCTCCACTATAGGCCCATGAGGCCCATTAACCCCCCGGGGGGTTCCGGTAACCCCCCGGTTCTCCGGTTTTATCCGAAACTTCCCCGGAACACTTCCGGTGTCCGAATATAGCCGTCCAATATATCAATCTTTATGTCTCGACCATTTCGAGACTCCTCGTTATGTCCGTGATCATATCCGGGACTCCGAACAACCTTCGGTACATCAAAATACATAAACTCATAATGAAACTGTTATCGTAACTTTAAGCGTGCGGACCCTACGGTTCGAGAACAATGTAGACATGACCGAGACACGTCTCCGGTCAATAACCAATAGCGGGACCTGGATGCCCATATTGGCTCCTACATATTCTACAAAGATCTTTATCGGTCAGACCGCATAACTACATACGTTGTTCCCTTTGTCATCGGTATGTTACTTGCCCGAGATTCGATCGTCGGTATCCAATACCTAGTTCAATCTCGTTACCGGCAAGTCTCTTTACTCGTTCCGTAATACATCATCTCACAACTAACACATTAGTTGCAATGCTTGCAAGGCTTATGTGATGTGTATTACCGAGAGGGCCCAGAGATACCTCTCCGTCAGACGGAGTGACAAATCCTAATCTCGAAATACGCCAACCCAACATGTACCTTTGGAGACACCTGTAGAGCTCCTTTATAATCACCCAGTTACGTTGTGATGTTTGGTAGCACACAAAGTGTTCCTCCGGTAAACGGGAGTTGCATAATCTCATAGTCATAGGAACATGTATAAGTCATGAAGAAAGCAATAGCAACATACTAAAACGATCGGGTGCTAAGCTAATGGAATGGGTCATGTCAATCAGATCATTCAACTAATGATGTGATCCCGTTAATCAAATAACAACTCTTTGTTTATGGTTAGGAAACACAACCATCTTTGATTAACGAGCTAGTCAAGTAGAGGCATACTAGTGACACTTTGTTTGTCTATGTATTCACACATGTATTATGTTTCCGCTTAATACAACTCTAGCATGAATAATAAACATTTATCATGATATAAGGAAATAAATAATAACTTTATTATTGCCTCTAGGGCATATTTCCTTCAGTCTCCCACTTGCACTAGAGTCAATAATCTAGATTACACAGTAATGATTCTAACACCCATGGAGCCTTGGTGCTGATCATGTTTTGCTCGTGGAAGAGGCTTAGTCAAGGGTCTGCTACATTCAGATCCGTATGTATCTTGCAAATGTCTATGTCTCCCACCTGGACTAGATCCCGGATGGAATTGAAGCGTCTCTTGATGTGCTTGGTTCTTTTGTGAAATCTGGATTCCTTTGCCAAGGAAATTGCACCAGTATTGTCACAAAAGATTTTCATTGGACCCGATGCACTAAGTATGACACCTAGATCGGATATGAACTCCTTCATCCAGACTCCTTCGTTTGCTGCTTCCGAAGCAGCTATGTACTCCGCTTCACATGTAGATCCCGCCATGACGCTTTGTTTAGAACTGCACCAACTGACAGCTCCACCGTTTAATGTAAACACATATCCGGTTTGCAATTTAGAATCGTCCGGATCAGTGTCAAAGCTTGCATCAACGTAACCGTTTACAATGAGCTCTTTGTCACCTCCATATACGAGAAACATATCCTTAGTCCTTTTCAGGTACTTCAGGATGTTCTTGACCACTGTCGAGTGATCCACTCCTGGATTACTTTGGTACCTTCCTGCTAAACTTATAGCAAGGCACACATCAAGTCTGGTACACAGCATTGCATACATGATAGAGCCTATGGCTGAAGCATAGGGAACATCTTTCATTTTCTCTCTATCTTCTGAAGTGGTCGGGCATTGAGTCTGACTCAACTTCACACCTTGTAACACAGGCAAGAACCCTTTCTTTGCTTGACCCATTTTGAACTTCTTCAAAATCTTGTCAAGGTATGTGCTTTGTGAAAGTCCAATTAAGCGTCTTGATCTATCTCTATAGATCTTTATGCCTAATATGTAAGCAGCTTCACCGAGGTCTTTCATTGAAAAACTCTTATTCAAGTATCCCTTTATGCTATCCGGAAATTCTATATCATTTCCAATCAGTAATATGTCATACACATATAATATCAGAAATGCTACAGAGCTCCCACTCACTTTCTTGTAAATACAGGCTTCTCCGAAAGTCTGTATAAAACCAAATGCTTTGATCAAACTATCAAAGCGTTTATTCCAACTCCGAGAGGCTTGCACCAGTCCATAAATGGATCGCTGGAGCTTGCACACTTTGTTAGCTCCCTTTGGATCGACAAAACCTTCCGGTTGCATCATATACAACTCTTCTTCCAGAAATCCATTCAGGAATGCAGTTTTGACATCCATCTGCCAAATTTCATAATCATAAAATGCGGCAATTGCTAACATGATTCGGACAGACTTAAGCATCGCTACGGGTGAGAAGGTCTCATCGTAGTCAACCCCTTGAACTTGTCGAAAACCTTTTGCGACAAGTCGAGCTTTGTAGATAGGAATATTACCGTCAACGTCAGTCTTCTTCTTGAAGATCCATTTATTCTCAATTGCTTGCCAATCATCGGGCAAGTCAACCAAAGTCCATACTTTGTTCTCATACATGGATCCCATCTCAGATTTCATGGCTTCAAGCCATTTTGCGGAATCTGGGCTCACCATCGCTTCTTCATAGTTCATAGGTTCATCATGATCTAGCAGCATGATTTCCAAAACAGGATTACCGTACCACTCTGGCGCGGTTCTCACTCTGGTTGATCTACGAGGTTCAGTAGTATCTTGCCCTGAAGTTTCATGATCATTATCATTAGCTCCTCACTAATTGGTGTAGGTGTCGCAGAAACAGTTTTCTGTGATGTACTACTTTCCAATAAGGGAGCAGGTACAGTTACCTCATCAAGTTCTACTTTCCTCCCACTCACATCTTTCGAGAGAAACTCCTTCTCTAGAAAGTTTCCGAATTTAGCAACAAAAGTCTTGCCTTCGGATCTGTGATAGAAGGTGTATCCAATAGTTTCCTTTGGATATCCTATGAAGACACATTTCTCCGATTTGGGTTCGAGCTTATCAGGTTGAAGCTTTTTCACATAAGCATCGCAGCCCCAAACTTTCAGAAACGACAACTTTGGTTTCTTGCCAAACCATAGTTCATAAGGCGTCGTCTCAACGGATTTCGATGGTGCCCTATTCAACGTGAATGCGGCCGTCACTAAAGCATAACCCCAAAATGATAGCGGTAAATCAGTAAGAGACATCATAGATCGCACCATATCTAGTAAAGTACGATTACGACGTTCAGACACACCATTACGCTGTGGTGTTCCGGGTGGCGTGAGTTGCGAAACTATTCCCCATTGCTTCAAATGTACACCAAACTCGTAACTCAAATATTCGCCTCCACGATCAGATCGTAGAAACTTTATTTTCTTGTTACGATGATTTTCAACTTCACTCTGAAATTCTTTGAACTTTTCAAATGTTTCAGACTTATGTTTCATTAAGTAGATATACCCATATTTGCTTAAGTCATCTGTGAAGGTGAGAAAATAACGATATCCGCCACGAGCCTCAATATTCATCGGACCACATACATCTATATGTATGATTTCCAACAAATCTGTTGCTCTCTCCATAGTACCGGAGAATGGTGTTTTAGTCATCTTGCCCATGAGGCACGGTTCGCAAGTACCAAGTGATTCATAATCAAGTGGTTCCAAAAGTCCATCAATATGGAGTTTCTTCATGCGCTTTACACCGATATGACCTAAACGGCAGTGCCACAAATAAGTTGCACCATCATTATCAACTCTGCATATTTTGGCTTCAACATTATGTATATGTGTATCACTACTATCGAGATTCAATAAGAATAGACCACTCTTCAAGGGTGCATGACCATAAAAGATATTACTCATATAAATAGAACAACCATTATTCTCTGATTTAAATGAATAACCGTCTCGCATTAAACAAGATCCAGATATAATGTTCATGCTCAACGCTGGCACCAAATAACAATTATTTAGGTCTAATACTAATCCCGAAGGTAGATGTAGAGGTAGCGTGCCGACCGCGATCACATCGACTTTGGAACCGTTTCCCACGCGCATGATCACCTCGTCCTTAGCCAATCTTCGCTTAATCCGTAGTCCCTGTTTCGAGTTGCAAATATTAGCAACAAAACCAGTGTCAAATACCCAGGTGCTACTGCGAGCATTAGTAAGGTACACATCAATAACATGTATATCACATATACCTTTGTTCACCTTGCCATCCTTCTTATCCGCCAAATACTTGGGGCAGTTCCGCTTCCAGTGACCAGTCTGCTTGCAGTAGAAGCACTTAGTTTCAGGCTTAGGTCCAGACTTGGGTTTCTTCTCTTGAGCAGCAACTTGGTTGCCGTTCTTCTTGAAGTTCCCCTTTTTCTTGAAACTAGTGGTCTTGTTGACCATCAACACTTGATGCTCCTTTTTGATTTCTACCTCCGCAGCTTTCAGCATTGCAAAGAGCTCGGGAATATCTTATTCATCCCTTGCATATTATAGTTCATCACGAAGCTCTTGTAGCTTGGTGGCAGTGATTGGAGAATTCTGTCAATGACGCAATCATCTGGAAGATTAACTCCCATCTGAATCAAGTGATTATTATACCCAGACATTTTGAGTATGTGCTCACTGACAAAACTGGTCTCCTCCATCTTGTAGCTATAGAACTTATTGGAGACTTCATATCTCTCAATCCGGGCATTTGCTTGAAATATTAACTTCAACTCCTGGAACATCTCATATGCTCCATGACGTTCAAAACATCGTTGAAGTCCCGATTCTAAGCCGTAAAGCATGGCACACTGAACTATCGAGTAGTCATCAGCTTTGCTCTGCCAGACGTTCATAACATCTGGTGTTGCTCCAGCAGCAGGCCTGGCACCCAGCGGTGCTTCCAGGACGTAATTCTTCTGTGCAGCAATGAGGATAATCCTCAAGTTACGGACCTAGTCCGTGTAACTGCTACCATCATCTTTCAACTTTGCTTTCTCAAGGAACGGATTAAAATTCAACGTAACAACAGCACGGGCCATCTATCTACAATCAAACATACATAAGCAAGATACTATCAGGTACTAAGTTCATGATAAATTTAAGTTCAATTAATCAAATTACTTAAAGAACTCCCACTTAGATAGATATCCCTCTAATCCTCTAAGTGATCACGTGATCCAAATCAACTAAACCATGTCCGATCATCACGTGAGATGGAGTAGTTTCATTGGTGAACATCACTATGTTGATCATATCTACTATATGATTCACGCTCGACCTTTCGGTCTCCGTGTTCCGAGGCCATATCTGCATATGCTTGGCTCGTCAAGTATAACCTGAGTATTCCGCGTGTGCAACTGTTTTGCACCCGTTGTATTTGAACGTAGAGCCTATCACACCCGATCATCACGTAGTGTCTCAGCACGAAGAACTTTCACAACGGTGCATACTCAGGGAGAACACTTCTTGATAATTTTAGTGAGAGATCATCTTATAATGCTACCGTCAATCAAAGCAAGATAAGATGCATAAAAGATAAACATCACATGCAATCAATATAAGTGATATGATATTGCCATCATCATCCTGTGCCTGTGATCTCCATCTCCGAAGCACCGTCATGATCACCATCGTCACCGGCGCGACACCTTGATCTCCATCGTAGCATCGTTGTCGTCTCACCAATCTTATGCTTCCACGATTATCGCTACCGCTTAGTGATAAAGTAAAGCATTACAGCGCGATTGCATTGCATACAATAAACCGACAACCATATGGCTCCTGCCAGTTGCCGATAACTCGGTTACAAAACATGATCATCCCATACAATAAAATTTAGCATCATGTCTTGACCATATCACATCACAACATGCCCTGCAAAAACAAGTTAGACGTCCTCTACTTTGTTTGTTGAACGTTTTTACGTGGTTGCTACGGGCTTAAGCAAGAACCAATCTTACCTACGCATCAAAACCACAACGATAGTTTGTCAAGTTGATGCCGTTTTAACCTTCGCAAGGACCGGGCGTAGCCACAGTCGGTTCAACTAAAGTTGGAGAAACAGTCACCCGCAAGCCACCTATGTGCAAAGCATGTCGGGAGAACCGGTCTCGCGTAAGCGTACGCGTAATGTCGGTCCGGGCCGCTTCATCCAACAATACCGCCGAACCAAAGTATGACATGCTGGTAGCCAGTATGACCTATATCGCCCACAACTCACTTGTGTTCTACTCGTGCATATAACATCAAACCATAAAACCTAGGCTCGGATGCCACTGTTGGGGAACGTAGTAATTTCAAAAAAATTCCTATGCACACGCAAGATCATGGTGATGCATAGCAACGAGAGGGGAGAGTGTTGTCTACGTATCCTCATAGACCGAAGCGGAAGTGTTGACGCAACATAGAGGAAGTAGTCCTACGTCTTCCCGGTCCAACCGATCCAAGCACCGTTACTCCGGCACCTCCGAGTTACTGACACACATACAGCTCGATGACGCACCCCGAGCTCCGATCCAGCAAAGCTTCGGGGAGGAGTGTCGTCAGCACAACGGCGTGGTGACGATCTTGATGTTTAACCGTCGCAGGGCTTCGCCTAAGCACTGCTACAATATGATCAAGGTGTAATATCGTGGAGAGGGGCACCGCACACGGCTAAGGAACGATCACGAAGATCAACTTGTGTGTCCTAGGGTGCCCCCTGCCCCCATATATAAAGGAGCCAAGGGGGGGTGCGGCCGGCACTAGTAGGAGGCGCGCAGGAGGAGTCCTACTCCTACCGGGAGTAGGACTCCCCTCCCTTTCCTTGTCCAAGTAGGAGAGGGGGAAGGAAGGAAGAGAGGAGATGAAGGAAAGGGGGGGCGCCGCCCCTCCCTCCTTGTCCAATTCGGACTAGGGGGAGAGGAGGGGGCGCGCGGCCTGCCCTGGCTGCCTTTCCTCTTCTCCACTTTAGGCCCATGAGGCCCATTAACCCCCCGGGGGGTTCCGGTAACCCCCCGGTTCTCCGGTTTTATCCGAAACTTCCTCGGAACACTTCCGGTGTCCGAATATAGCCATCCAATATATCAATCTTTATGTCTCAACCATTTCGAGACTCCTCATTATGTCCGTGATCATATCCGAGACTCCGAACAACCTTCGGTACATCAAAATACATAAACTCATAATGAAACTGTCATCGTAACTTTAAGCGTGCGGACCATACGGTTCGAGAACAATGTAGACATGACCGAGACACGTCTCCGGTCAATAACCAATAGCGGGACCTGGATGCCCATATTGGATCCTACATATTCTACGAAGATCTTTATCGGTCAGACCGCATAACTACATACGTTGTTCCCTTTGTCATCGGTATGTTTCTTGCCCGAGATTCGATCGTCGGTATCCAATACCTAGTTCAATCTCGTTACCGGCAAGTCTCTTTACTCGTTCCGTAATACATCATCTCACAACTAACACATTAGTTGCAATGCATGCAAGGCTTATGTGATGTGTATTACCGAGAGGGCCCACAGATACCTCTCCGTCAGACGGAGTGACAAATCCTAATCTCGAAATACGCCAACCCAACATGTACCTTTGGAGACACCTGTAGAGCTCCTTTATAATCACCCAGTTACGTTGTGACGTTTGGTAGCACACAAAGTGTTCCTCCGGTAAACGGGAGTTGCATAATCTCATAGTCATAGGAACATGTATAAGTCATGAAGAAAGCAATAGCAACATACTAAAACGATCGGGTGCTAAGCTAATGGAATGGGTCATGTCAATCAGATCATTCAACTAATGATGTGATCCCGTTAATCAAATAACAACTCTTTGTTTATGGTTAGGAAACACAACCATCTTTGATTACGAGCTAGTCAACTAGAGGCATACTATTGACACTTTGTTTATCTATGTATTCACACATGTATTATGTTTCCGGTTAATACAATTCTAGCATGAATAATAAACATTTATCATGATATAAGGAAATAAATAATAACTTTATTATTGCCTCTAGGGCATATTTCCTTCAGGCGGCTCATTTATATGGCTAGGGGTGTGGGTGTAAAAAACGCCCTGGCTTTTCGCATTCGTTTGACACGTGGAAGACGGCCATTATTGGGCGTGGAAGCTGAGGAGCACTACATTACAAAAATCGGACATTATTCCTACAGGTACACAAGATTTGGAGAAGAACCCGCCTTGCAATGCCGGACAATCTGCGCGCCAGACTCGTCGTCATTGAAGCCTGGTTCGGGGGCTACTGAGGGAGTCCTGGATTAGGGGGTGTTCGGGTAGCCGGACTATACCTTCAGCCGGACTCCAGGACTATGAAGATACAAGATTGAAGACTTCGTCCCGTGTCCGGACGGGACTTTCCTTGGCGTGGAAGGCAATCTTGGCGATGCGGATATTCAAGATCTACCATGGTAACCGACTCTGTGTAACCCTAACCCTATCCGGTGTCTATATAAACCGGAGGGTTGTAGTCCGTAGGACAGAATCAACTCCATACACAACAATCATACCATAGGCTAGCTTCTAGGGTTTAGCCTCCTTGATCTCGTGGTAGATCTACTCTTGTACTACCCATATCATCAATATTAATCAAGCAGGAGTAGGGTTTTACCTCCATCGAGAGGGCCCGAACCAGGGTAAAACAAGGTGTCCCCTGTCTCCTGTTACCATCCGGCCTAGACGCACAGTTCGGGACCCCCTACCCGAGATCTGCCGGTTTTGACACCGACAAAGACCAAACTCATAACTCAAATATTCTCCTCCACGATCAAATCGTAGAAACTTAATTTTCTTGTTACGATGATTTTCCACTTCACTCTGAAATTCTTTGAACTTTTCAAATGTTTCAGACTTATGTTTCATCAAGTACATATACCCGTATCTGCTCAAATCATCTGTGAAGGTCAGAAAATAATGATACCCGCCATGAGCATCAACACTCATCGGACCGCATACATCAGTATGTATTATTTCCAATAAGTCTGTTGCTCGTTCCATTGTTCCTGAGAATGGAGTTTTAGTCATCTTGCCCATGAGGCATGCATGGTTCGCAATAACCAAGTGATTCATAATCAAGTGATCCCAGAAGTCCATCAGAATGGAGTTTCTTCATGCGCTTTACACCAATATGACCTAAACGGCAGTGCCACAAATAAGTTGCAATATCGTTGTCAACTCTGCACCTTTTAGTAAAAATAGACCACTCATCAAGGGTGCATGACCATAAAAGATATTACTCATATAAATAGAACAACCATTATTCTCTGATTTAAATGAATAATCGTCTCGCATCAAACAAAATCCAAATATAGTGTTCATGCTCAACACTGGCACCAAATAACAATTATTTAGGTCTAAAACTAATCCCGAAGGTAGATGTAGAGGTAGCATGCCAACGGCGATCACATCGACTTTGGAACCATTTCCCACGCACATCGTCACCTCGTCCTTAGCCAATCTTCGCTTAATTCGTAGCCCTTGTTTCGAGATGAAAATGTTAGCAACTGAAACAGTATCAAATACCAAGGCACTACTGCGAGAATTAGTAAGGTACACATCAATAACATGTATATCAAATATACCTTTCACTTTGCCATCCTTCTTCTTCGCCAAATACTTGGGGCAGTTCCGCTTCCAGTGACCAGTTCCTTTGCGGTAGAAGCACTTAGTCTCAGGCTTAGGTCTTGACTTGGGTTTCTTCACTTGAGCAGCAACTGGCTTGTTGTTCTTCTTGAAGTTCCACTACTTCCCTTTACCCTTTTTCTTGAAACTGGTGGTCTTGTTGACCGTCAACACTTGATGCTCCTTCTTGATTTCTACCTCCACAGCCTTTAGCATTGCGAAGAGCTCAGGAATCGTCTTATCCATCCCTTGCATATTATAGTTCATCACAAAGCTCTTGTAGCTTCGTGGCAGTGATTGAAGAACTCTGTCAATGACACTATCATAAGGAAGATTAACTCCCAGTTGAGTCAAGTGGTTGTGATACCCAGACATTCTGAGTATATGTTCATTGACAGAACTATTCTCCTCCATTTTGCAGTTGTAGAACTTATTGGAGACTTCATATCTCTCAATCCGGGCATTTGCTTGAAATATTAACTTCAATTCCTAGAACATCTCATATGCTCCAAGATGTTCAAAACATCGTTGAAGTCCCAATTCTAAGCCGTAAAGCATGGCACACTGAACTATCGAGTAGTC
Organism: Triticum dicoccoides; assembly: GCF_002162155.2. Lineage (NCBI taxonomy): Eukaryota > Viridiplantae > Streptophyta > Magnoliopsida > Poales > Poaceae > Triticum > Triticum dicoccoides. Next base: position 586,295,346 of record NC_041380.1, read on the forward strand.
ATCAGCTTTGCTCTGCCAGGTGTTCACAACATCTGGCGTTGCTCTTACAGCGGGTTTGGCACCTAGCGGTGCTTCCAGGACGTAATTCTTCTATGCAGCAATGATGGTAATCCTCAAGTTACTGACCCAGTCCGTGTAGTTGCTACCATCATCTTTCAACTTAGCTTTCTCTAGGAACGCATTAAAATTCAACGGAACAACATCACATGCCATCTATCTACAATAACATAGATATGCAAAATACTATCAGGTACTAAGTTCATGATAAATTAAAGTTCAATTAATCAAATTACTTAAGAACTCCCACTTAGATAGACATCTCTCTAATCATCTAAGTGATCACGTGATCCACATCAACTAAACCATGTCCGGTCATCACGTGAGATGGAGCAGTTTTCAATGGTGAACATCACTATGTTGATCATATCTACTATATGATTCACGCTTGACCTTTCGGTCTCAGTGTTCCGAGTCCATATCTGCATATGCTAGGCTCGTGAAGTTTAACCCGAGTATTCTGCATGTGCAAAACTGGCTTGCACCCGTTGTATGTGAACATAGAGCTTATCACACCCGATCATCACGTGGTGTCTCGGCACGACGAACTGTAGCAACGGTGCATACTCAGGGAGAACACTTATACCTTCTTCTTGTAGACGTTGTTGGGCCTCCAAGTGCAGAGGTTTGTAGGACAGTAGCAAATTTCCCTCAAGTGGATGACCTAAGGTTTATCAATCCGTGGGAGGCGTAGGATGAAGATGGTCTCTCTCAAACAACCCTGCAACCAAATAACATAGAGTCTCTTGCATCCTCAACACACCCAATGCAATGGTAAATTGTATAGGTGCACTAGTTCGGCGAAGAGATGGTGATACAAGTGCAATATGGATGGTAGATATATGTTTTTGTAATCTGAAAATATAAAAACAACAAGGTAACTAATGATAAAAGTGAGCACAAACGGTATTGCAATGGTAGGAAACAAGGCCTAGGGTTCATACTTTCACTAGTGCAAGTTCTCTCAACAATAATAACATAATTGGATCATATAACTATCCCTCAACATGCAACAAAGAGTCACTCCAAAGTCACTAATAACGGAGAACAAACGAAGAGATTATGGTAGGGTACGAAACCACCTCAAAGTTATTCTTTCTGATCAATCTATTCAAGAGTCCGTCGTAAAATAACATGAAGCCATTCTTTCCGTTCAATCTATCATAGAGTTCGTACTAGAATAACACCTTAAGACACAAATCAACCAAAACCCTAATGTCACCTAGATACTCCAATGTCACCTCAAATATCTGTGGGTATGATTATACGATATGCATCACACAACCTCAGATTCATCTATTCAAACCAACACAAAGAACTTTAAAGAGTGCCCCAAAGTTTCTACCGGAGAGTCAAGACAAAAACGTGTGCCAACACCTATGCATAGGTTCATGGGCGGAACCCGCAAGTTGATCACCAAAACATACATTAAGTGGATCAATAGAATACCCCATTGTCACCACGGGTATCCCACGCAAGACATACATCAAGTGTTCTCAAATCCTTAAAGACTCAATCCGATAAGATAACTTCAAAGGGAAAAATCAATCCATTACAAGAGAGTAGAGGGGAAGAAACATCATAAGATCCAACTATAATAGCAAAGCTCGCGATACATCAAGCTCGTATCACCTCAAGAACACGGGAGAGAGAAAGAGAGAGAGAGAGATCAAACACATAGCTACTGGTACATACCCCTAGCCTCGAGGGAGAACTACTCCCTCCTCGTCATGGAGAGCACCGGGATGATGAAGATGGCCACCGGAGAAGGGTTCCCCCTTCGGCAGGGTACCGGAACGGGTCTAGATTGGTTTTCGGTAGCTACGGAGGCTTCTGGCGGCGGAACTCCCGATCTATTGTGCTCCCCGAAGTTTTTAGGGTATATGTATATATATAGGAGGAAGAAATACGTCAGGGGATCTCCGGGCTGTCCACGAGGTAAGGGGGCGCGCCCAGGGGGTGGGCGCGCCCCGACCCTCACTACAAAAAAAAATACACTTCTGTGATGGTACATGTTTGTCACAGTAGGTCGCGTTTTTTGTCATGCATGTACATCCATGACAAATTTATGACAGAATCAAGATAGTCATACCTGTGTTGTCATAGAAGTGTTCCATGACATTACCAAAATTATCATCACGGAAGTGTCCACTTCCATGACGATGAATCGCGCGTCACAGAAGTGCTTTCGTCAAGGGTGACCGACACGTGGCATCCACCATAATGGAACGCCGTTAAGCTACCGGGTCGGGTTTTGGATCCGATAACCCGTTAACAGCCCCGACCTATGGGGATTTTCCACGTGTAAAATCATCATTGGCTAGAGGAAACATGTGTCTGCTCATCGTTGGGACATATGTCATCCACTCACTGGACAGAAGGCGCCTATGATACGTCGACACGTGGCACGGCCGAACAGTGGCCCATTCCTGTGAAAAGTCCGGCCCGTTTGACTTGGTCAAAAGCTGGCGGGCCGGCCCATGGAAAGCCTGTTAACGACCTGTTTGCATATAGCCCATTTACAGCCTGCTAACCCAAGGCCCGTTACACCCTATCTGAATTAGGCCTAGTAGCGTCATCTGGGCCATCCAATATGATTCCAGCCTATTTTTACTTCTGGCCCATGTATTGTCCATGACGTCTTTCGGCCCATATGAGGACCTTTGTAACTCTTGGCCCATTAGCGGTCCGTGCTGAAACTTGCCCGTAATGAATAGTGTATTACTTTACACCCATTAACGGCCCGTGGTGAAACTGGTCCATAATGAATAGTGTGTCACTTTATACCCATTCACGGCCCGTTATTCCGCTGGACCATTTCCAGCCCAAGTTAACTTTCAACCTTGCGAGGGCCCATTTATTTTGCAGCATTCAGTTACTTACGGTCCGTTACTGCCATTTTCTGCTTGTGGGCCAAATTCAGCCCATCGTTACAGTCGGCCCGTTTGTGGACCGTTAGTCTGTTGGGCCATTTTCATAGCATCACCAAATACGGCCTATTAACGGCCCATTATGGTCAGCCCATAAAACATATGATTTCCATTGAAGGCCCGTCTACGGCCCATTAAAGGGCCGTACAAGACCCATAAATGAGTCAGCGGCCCATGGATCTTACGAGACGTAGAAGGCCCATGGATCCTACGAGACGTAGAAGGCCCATGGATCCTACGAGACGTAGAAGGCCCATGGATCCGACGGCCCATGAAGGGCCATGGTCGGGCGAGTTGGCCCCCGTTTGAATGATATAGCATATTCAAAGAATTATCCTACTCAATAGTATCACCTCTAAAAAGCATACACTATACAACAAAGAGATCAAGGCATAGAAAGGTAGAATAATCCTACACTATACAATAAAGAAATTACAGCCGATTATACCCACTGGGCATTATGGTTCGGCACAGGTGATAATAAAGCATACACAAACATCAAATTACATACACTAGGCAAATACAGCTCATACATCATGGACGCGCATCAACTTAACTCCATTTGAACTATAATCTCTTCAGAAAATAGGATTGGCCGGATTCAGATAGCACAAATTTCAGTCTGCAAAATCTCCAATTCCTTCATGGTTACCTCAGTGTCTTGTTTCATTTTTTGACTCCTGCATCTAATACCTGCATGTCGAGTCTCAACTTGTTGATTATACGTTGACAATCATGTACACGTTGTCTTGCCACCTCTAGATGATGCTCGAGAACATCAACACATTCCAATTCCAATCCATAATCATTCGTAACGGCCATGCCGCACTGCTCGCAGATCTTTGTGTTGATGTCACTTCATCCTGAAATGTTTCTGTAAGTACACATGACTAGGGCAAAAATATAGTTACAACAGTGAAGCGAACAAGACACTATTTTGTACTACATGGCAAAACATGACTAACAATAATGTTACACGTCACTTTCAAAAACAAATGTTACACGTCATGAAGCATAAGCAGGTGATATTTTAAAAATTATAAAAAAGAAAGTCTGTGCAGCCTACATACAGAAATCCCTCTTAGCTCACCAGAGGAGCATGATGTTGGGGCCCAATCGAAAACACAGACAAGTTACAAATTTAGACATCACGTTGCGTATAAGTAAGCAAGCAGTTGGCCATTCTGTGCCTCAATTAAAGTCTTAGGGAGCATAATGAACAGCAGAGGGTTTCATATATACAAACATACTACAGCAGGGCAAAACTATGCAATCATTAGCGTAGTATAAAGTAGATTGTGAGCCTCATGCAATGATAGTTGGTTAATAGACTTCAAAGCTTCAGGCACACTTCGGCAGAGTAATTAAATGATAAGGCCTTTAATTATGTCAACTAATAGTGATACAAGTACCGAACATCAGGCATGATTATTTGGGAATCTCATTAACTGAGGACAAATAAAGCAATTGAAAAGAGAAAATTAACTATGCCTGAAACAAACAAGGAATTGAACTGTTGAGTTGCATACAGTGACTTACCTTACCAGGTTGAAGAGGCTCAGCGCAGCTCCTACTTCTCTTGCAAGGCTCCTTCCTAACATATTGTACTTGGAAATCCTCAATCTTATCTTCATTGCACCCCCTCTGCAAGGTGACACAAACTAGTTACTCGTCTCCTTGGAAGATAAGTATGCATACTTTCTAGCCTGTGAACACAAAAGAATGAGATTATAACAAAACAACACCACATAATGAAACATGCCGCATCTCTTGCACTTGCACACAATGAAATGAGCATTTACTATGTCTGCACTATGTAAAAACTAGGCATACCTTTGAACTGGATCTCCAGGTACTCTTGGAGAGCCTACTGTAGTGTACACCCAAACCTTTATGTCACCTATGAGTTAGACAAGGCCCCACTACAACAGCCCTTAGTGTTTAAATCGTTGACAAGCTCTGTTAGAGTGTTAGGTCAAGAACAGCAAGTAATAAAAGCAAACAGTCCTAGTATGGCTGGCTGATGCAAACAAGCAATTGAACAGATGTGTGAGCAAATCTTACATATGAAGAAAGAAGCAAAGAAGGAGGCTTAAAGACCATCACTTCACTGACCAGATTTAAGGGACATTTAAACATCATGTGCAACGTATGAACTAACATAAACATTGCATATTCCAGATTCTACAATGGAATGCACATGTATTAGGTTATGCCATGTATGATGATGCCTAAATGTACAGATAGCAGGCATGCGTGATTCATCATTGCACGCACAATTGAATTGCAGGTTAAGGGCCAGTTCGATTCTGCCTTTTCAGGGCATATTGTCAAAATAAGCCATAAAAGATGTAAAGAAGTCATTTTTGAGATATGGGCTTGGGATTAACTAATTTTGCTTTGGACGGGGGTGTTTCGGGTAGCACCTCACTAAAAATTGAAGGGAAGGGGAATAGTGAAATGACTCTGTTGTCTGCCTATATTACACTCAAAATGCAACTGCTGACGCCTGTGTCACACGTGACCCTCAAGTAAAAACAAGCACGCAAGCATTCATTGCCCTGCCCGCTTGCATCTCCTCTCCCCTTTCCCTCTACCTCGATCCCATGCCTGCAGCACTAGGGTTCCTCCAGCGATCCGTCGCCACTGGTCCCATCTGGCATGGTCCTTGATGATGCTATGTCTAGCTAGGCTACATGGCCGGAGGGTAGGGGCAAATCTCCCTGGCTGCTCCTCCCTCTAGCGTCGCCCCTCATTCTCATGGTCTCCAGCAGCTGCTCCACTGTGGTTCGTCCAACGCACTACTCCAGCGGGCGCTGCACAACTATAGCTGATGCCACACTGCGGCAGAAGGCACCTTATTCCCCCTCCCCTCCTCCAAGGCCATGGCCTTGAGGTGCTATTGAAGGATGAGCTCATCCAACAAGGTGAGGATCTCCTCTGATTTTTTTGCCAAATTTTTATTCTGATCCACTATACGATGAATTGCTATGAGCTGCTTCTGCTGCTGCTATATGATGCATTGCTATGAGCTGCTCCTGCTGCTGCTATATGATGAATTGCTATGAGCTGTTGCTGTTGTATGATGAGTTGCTATGAGTTGCTACTGCTATATGATGAATTGCTATGAGTTGCTGCTGATGCTATATGATGAGTTGCTACAAGCTGCTCCTGTTGCTGCTATATGATGAATTGCTATGAGCTGCTCCTACTGCTGCTATATGATGAATTGCTATGAGCTGCTGCTGGTATATGATGAATTGCATACTGCTGCTGTTGTATGATGAGTTGCTATGAGCTGTTGCTGCTGCTATATGATGCTTTCAGGTGGTGCTGCTATACGATAATAACCAACAACTTGGATCATCAAATTTCAATAATATTATTCTTCATTTAAATGTGGGTCATGCCTTCTTCGTTTAAATTAGGCAATGAGATCTCTATGGAAAACATTGACCAAAGTAGATTGTGCCAAGTAGATGGTATCTTTGTATTTGCATTTTGAGCAAATAGTGATGGTCTGTTTTCCTATCATATTAATTACTGCACTGGGTTCAATTTGTGATGTTTGCAAGTCAAATTAATTTCCATATGGGCAGCAAAATGAAAAAAATATAATGCAATCTAGACTTTCCACTGATCATACCAAAGATAAGCTGAAAACGCAATGAAAAGAACTAGTTGGCTTAATACATGGAGCTTATATTCACAGGTGCTTATTTTCTTATAATAACTTGTAATAACTGTCCGTAAGAAACTTGGCTAATAGAACTGGCATACAAATAACATGTCATGATGATTGCAATGGAGGAGTGACGTACCATAGCACACTGTATAGGCTCACCGCTGCCTCTCCTTTTTTGCGATGTTCCATGAAATTGCCACATACATCTTGTACTTTTTCATTGTGTAACCCTATCTGCAAGTTGACACGGCTAATTTCAGACATCTCTACATGATACTACATTGCATATCCCTTGCGCATATTTAAACCACCAATTAACGATTGTGTGTGTACCATAAACTAGCCATGACTCTGTATGCTGGACTAGCAGGCACTCTAAGGGAGCCTAATGTAGTGCACTGGAATTCCTACATGCCACCTACGATTTTGTGTAATCTACTACCCCTCTTCCTAAATATATGTCTTCTAGAGATTCCAGTATGTACCACATACAGATGTATATAGATCCATTTTCGAGTGTAGATTCACTCATTTTCCTCCGTATGTAGCCTATAGTGGAATCTCTAGAAAGACTTATATTTAGGAACGGAGGTACGAGGTAGTATCATGTATGACATCTACATATCTAATTTAGCAGCCAGTAGTAGAAATCATTGTCTGGACATAGGGATTACTGGTCGAAAATCCTAGCAAAGCACGCTGGCAGTGACAGAACAATACAAGAGAGAGAGACGCGCTTACAAGATCATATCAATGCCTCAGTCCAGGATCTTGGTTGGCCAAGCTGTTAGATCCAGAAGAAACATCATCCTTGTAGTTTTTGCCAGCTGCATAACATGTAACAACGACCGGTTAGTATATTTGAAGTACATCGGGCAGGTGATGTTGGACAGGTTTAAAGGTGACAAGTACCTAGGCCGTGGCGGGTGCTTGGCATCTCTCCAAACGATGGGAATCAGGTTAGAAACATCGAGGGTGATGACGCTGCCCTGGCTGTCAAGGTCCGGTAAGGAGATCTAGAACCGTCAAGTAGGGTGTTTGTGGAGAGGCTCCGGTAGGGTTGACTACGGTGTGGGTGAAGCGGATCTGTGGCCATGGACGAGGGCGTAGGTGAAGCTGCTCCGGTGGTTGGGTTAAGGATGGTGTCGACGACGCAGATCTGCGGCCGTGGACGGGGCGTCAGAAGCTGCTCCGGTGGTTGGGTTAAGGATGGTGCCGACGATGCGGATCTGCGGCCATGGATGGGGCGTCAGAAGCTGCTCCGGTGGTTGGGTTAAGGGTGGTGTCGACGATGCGGATCTGTAGCCGTGGACGGGGCATCAGAAGTTGCTCTGGTAGGTTGGATGAGGATGCGAGGAAGCGGATCTGAGCCCGTGGACTTGTGAGTTGGCAAAGCGGCCCCGGTAGGGTTGAGAATGGCATAGGCGAAGCTACTCTGGTAGGGTTGATGATGGTGTCGGCGAAGCGGCTCCGGTAGGGTTGAGGAAGGTGTCGGCGAAGAGGATCAAAGGCCATCAACGGGGGCGTTGGTGGGGCGGCTCCGGGGGGGTGTGGACGAAGCGTCTCCGGTGGGGAGTACGAATGAGCCGCTGCAGATGTGCGGCAGTTGATGAGAGTACCGGCGAAGCAGATCCGGTGCCGTGGACAAGGCCGGCACTGAATGGGCTGTGGTACAGTGGTGGATGAGCAGTCTACTTGTTTCTAAGGGAGGTGGGAGGGGTAGATGCGGCCGGAGAAGCAGATCCGGCGAGGTGGACGCCGCTGGCAGTGAATGGGCTATGGTACGCCGGTGGATGAGCAGTCTAGGGTTTCAAGAGGGGAGGGGAGAAAGGGCGATGAAGTACGGACGGCATGATGTAAGATTCTCTGGTGCTGTGGAGTTAGTCGTTTTTGCGGGAAGGGGTGATGAAATGGGGGTGCCGTGTAGTGGGGGAACCGGAAGTTACCAAAGCAGCCCCGACTTATCATGTAGATGAGGGCGGTATTGTAACTGTTGGTCTCCGTGCATCAAGGAGAAAAGGGGGATTTCGCATGCTAAAGACTAAGGTGGTGGAAATTTTAGAAGGAGACGGGAGATTTTGCCACCCGCGGGATCGTTCGTATCCAGTTTCAACTAATTTTGGACCGTGCTAGCGGGAAGGTCATGCTAGACTGTGTACACGGGGCACGCGCCGGCAGTTAATAACTGGTGCAAAGTCCACCCCAGAAAAAAAGACAATAACTCGGGATGATGCGCCGATAACTTGGACATTCACACGGGCAAAGCCAATCGTATGGGTGTAGTGGCGCGTTCACAAAAAAGGGATCAAATGCTCAGCCTATGTATTTCTCATGTAAATAGATAGTTTAGTGCCATTGGTTATTTACTTTAAACATAATGCATTGACGTGTTAGTGTAGAGGCACACAAAAAGAAATGGATATTGTAGTCAGCTACTTAAAAGTGTTACCTCATATGATTACATAGCCTCCATTTCATAAATTGCGTACCCGTTGAATTCATATATGAATATTACATATATTACTTCAAAATAGAAACTTAAATCATCCAAGACTAATGAATTTGAATGCAAGAGTAACAATGGTGCATGTACATGATAGCTACATTGGTTGTTTGAAGAAACATCACTGTAACTTTGGCATGCACAACTGAAAAGATTTATTTAAATAGAAAAAATGTGATATGTGAGTGTCCAATCTTTATAGCATTGAATCGATATTATACCTTTGGCCATGATACGAAGTAGATATTGACTTATGTTCAAGCGATGCACGTCCACGATCGCTAGATAGTGATACGTGAATGAATTGTGCAATCTCTCTCACACGCATACATATCTCATTTCCCTGTGGGCATCGGAATCACACACACGCACTTCGTGTATTTCTCTCCCTCTGTCAAGGTTAAATTCGTTGTTTTAACCCATCCTACAAGTCTCTCACACAGAAACACACACGCTCCCTATGTCTAACACGCCCACCCCTTTAATTCCGCCCACCCACAGCCACTAATGTTTCAAAGTATAATAATGTCTCTCACACATATGCTACCTACCTATCCCTTAATATAGCTAGATATGTGTCACACAAACTCCTTCTCCCTACTAGCAAGATGCCCATGCGTTGCATGGAACATCAAGATGCATTTGTATGAGAAGTTTATCTTGTGGGAGAAAAGGATGAACGAGGAATGCCTTATTTGCAAATGCGAAGAGGGGTTTGGGTATCTTTTTGCAAAATTGCCATAGTTTCCTTCCTGTCCGTCAGATATAAATCGGATGGCCTATATTGCAGGATGGCAGGAACACCATCATCACCAACTCTGTTTTTTTATAAGAGTAGAGATATGTGAGTGTCACTGCCCCCCCACACACACACTCACACTTCCCAACACCGAAGGAGTAGGGTGACACCTCGATCTTGATACTAATCTATCGACTGGCTTCTCTCTCAAACATAAACACACACACTACCCGGCACCGAAGGAGTAGGGTGGCACATCGATCTTGATAATAATCTATCTACTCCTCTTTCAAACACACACACACACACACACACACACACACACACACACACACACACACACACACACACACACTAGTTGTGCCTCTGTGCCTACCGCGCACACTCTCGATACGCCTTTCTCTCCCCCCCAACAATGACAGCAGAAGGGTGACAACTCGATGTGATCATAATCTGTCAATTGGTTTCTCTCTCAAACATTGTGTCTCAATGCCTCGCTCGGTAGCCCCCTCGATATGTAGACTTCTCGCGCGCGCACAATTGTAGTGACGATGACGCTGAACCCAGTGTGCCTTGTTTTTACCGGCCTCATGTGATAGTTTGCACCTTGTCTTCTGTTAATTAACAAGGCAACCTTTTCTTTGTTACTACTAGTGAATCTGAAATCATTCGGGGCAGACATAAAATATATCACTTCAACCCAATTATCGCGGCAACTATTTTAAAAGAAATTAGCTAGCTGCCCGTGTGTTGCATGAAACATCAAGATGCATTTGTATGAGTATTTTATCTTGTGAGAGAAAAGGTTGAACGAGGGAAGGCCTTATTTGCGAACGTCAAGAGACGTGTGGGTATATTTTTGCAAAATTGCCATAGTTTCTTTCCTATCCGTTAGATATAAATCCGACGGCCTATATTGCAGGATGGCACACACACCATCATCACCAACTCTGTTTTCTACTCCCTCCGTCCGAAAATACTTGTCATCAAAGTGGATAAAAAGAGATGTATCTAAAACTAAAATACATCTAGATACATTTCCTTTTATCCATTCTGAGGACAACTATTTTCGGACGGAGGGAGTATTTGTCTTTTGAGAGATTTCAACAAGTGACTATGACCGGACCTTACCAACATACTCAAAAAAGTAGTCCATAATTTTGATATTACCCTCTTTTCTTGGCGGTGCAGTTCCCGATACGGCTTTAATGCAGACAAGGGAGGGAGTAGCGGTTCCCGATATGTTGAATGGACAATGCATCCTCCTTCAATTAATGCATGAGGGAAGTAATGGGAGGAGGTCCGGGAAAAGAGGCTGCACGATGTGAATGCAACGCAGTTTGCCCTCATATAAAGGCGCCCCTCCATTCCAATGCATCTACCACATCGTATGCACCTAAGCATTTGCCTAAGGACCTACACTAAGCACAAAAGAGCTCAATCCAGACCCATGGCGGCGATGCTCGTGAGCAGCTAGCGGCTGCGCCAGATGGTCCAGGACGCCGGTCTGCTGCATGGCGCCGAGGAACGTCTCCAGACGGTGTTGGAGACCGGCTGGTGGATGGCCGCCTTCGACGCCAACTACGACTCTCAGTTGGACCAGATGATCGGTGCCACCAGCAACAACTTCACCGTCCTCAAGAAGCTCGCGGATGACATCGCTGTACTCCTCCAGCCCGCGCGCCCGGGCTCCTCATTGCCTACCACCCTAATCGGCCTCCATTGCCGGAACCTCTTTCAAGCACTAGTGGCCCTGCGACTGCCCGCCAACGCCACGAAGAATTTCCACCTGGAGGTCGCGCTCGCCGCGAGGCGCCTCGCCCTGCAAGAATTCGTCGACCTACACATCCACATGTACGAGGAAATCGTGTACATAGGTATCTACAAGGCCAGTGAGGACGCTACGACGTTGGCCTTCCTCAACTGGCTGGAAGCCTTGGATGCCTTTGCTGAGAAGCACCTCGACCTCGCCACAAAAGCCGTCGCTCCTTAGCCACCGGTCGGATGAAAATTCAATGGTGCGGGAGTACGGATCGGAGAACAGTAGCGGAGCAGGCAAACCGCGTCCAATCGGGTGTGTCTGTGGTAGAAAGTTGATGGTCTCCGCAGTTCAGATGGCCCGCATGTCATGCACACAAAGGCAGAGGAGCGGTGGGGCCGAGAGGGATGAGGGGCACGTCGGGGGTATGAGGATCCCCTGACGCGAACAATCCTACCATTCTGTCACTGACATGTGGGACCCATAAGCGTGGGTCCCACCTGTCAGCGAAGGAAAGGTAGGGCAAGGCAGTGATAGCCACGTCAGAGGATCCATGTCCACGTCGGGGGACGTCGTGCCGTGGGTTGGAGCGGCGTCGTGGGAATCGTGTGTGGGTGTGGCAGTGGTAGAAACAAGAAAGGTGATGGTCGTCGTGGTTCAACTTCCATGGACAAGCTGTCATGTCTGCTGACACATGTATGTCAAAACTAGAGTGTTTATATTTCAAGCACGTGAACAAGTATTATTCTACTACTTTGGATCCATTGCAATGCACGGGCCAGCACCTTGGTAGTAGCAGTGTCCATTTCTATCTCTAGAGGCCTTCCCTCGTTCATCCTTTTCTCTCACAAGATAAACTACTCATACAAATGCATCTTGATGTTCCGTGGAACGCACGAGGATGTTTCCTTGGGGGTCTCTCCAGCGCGGCCTGGCCGTAGTTACAAGTTGACGCCCCTTGAGATGCCGACATTGAGGGGCACTCGGATTTCCTCTGATGACCAGGTAAGATGAGTTTGATCACGTAGTAAATGAATTCTAAAGACTACTTCCGTGTCCATTTCCTAATTCTCCTCCTGCCCACTGTTTCATAGGTTAGGCTCGGTGCGAGTGGAGATTGGCTTGCATATGTATGGGGTTTGGATGCAAATGAAGACGAAGGGGAGGTGAAGAAGCCAAGGAGAATCGGTTCCCGATGGAGAAGTAAATGGGAGAAGTGGCGTGCAGGAAGTTGATTAGACGGCTAGGTAGACTAAACGAAAGGGCTATGCGGGTAGACTGATGAGTCGTACCTGTTCGTGTACGTGCCCATCCTTCCTGATAGGTGGGACCTATGCAAAATTATAAAAAAATATGTCATAGTTTTTTTGAGCACGTGAGTGGGAGACACAACATTCTCTGGTTAAGGAATAGTCCCTCTGTTTAGGTGAGTATAAGTCACCTTATGAAAATCAGGTTTTCCCAAATCCTTTAGGCGTGGAGCATTAACTTCCTGCTCGATCCCCTCCCAGCCTCGTTAGCCAGCGTTCTCTTCCTCTGCTTCCGCGTTCTACCTTTCCATTTTTCCTCTTCTCAACTGTGGAACGATCTGCATGCCATCCTTGATGCACCAGAACGACCACTTCATGCATCGCGGCAGGGCGTTGATTGGGCATGCATGAGAATTTGGTTCTGCTCGCAATATGGATGATACCTGAACGATGAAGTGAACAAGCATGCTAGCACGGGAGACCTATTTCCGCTATACAATACTGGAGTACTCATGTTCCTACTAGTAGTAGTAGTACAACTGTGGTACACTTGATGGTCAACATACTATTCATCCGGTCCTCACAGTGAAGTGACAACACCCTGCGCCTGACACTAGTCCAGGCGGCGTGTTCGGGTTACCAAAGTCAGCCTCACCCTATGCACTGTGCAGTCTGTCACCGCCATTGTACAGCACATTGGCGCCTCGCCTCATCTCCCTCCCTGCTCCCATAGCACCACTCCATCTCCATCACCTTCTCCGTCTCCGTCTCCGTCTCCATCTCACTGTGCCCCGGTGTACCGTCGCCTCACTCGCCTCCCCCACTATCACTATTCCCTCGCTAGCCGCTCCAGCACCGACATCCTTCTCCCCCGTAAATCAAGCCCCCTTCCAAACTCCACCATGGCTGAACGTGAACCGCGCAACATCCATATGAGCCGCGATTGGAGCAATATCCCCAGTGACATCCTCGACCTCTGTTGTTCGTGTATGGATATGTTGAGCGCCCTACAGATGGATGCATGCTCGAGGGACATGCACATGACCATCGTCGAAGCGAGGCCTAAGCTTTTCAGGACACCCTGCTTGCTGCTAATTGGTCTTGAAAGATTGGTTCACCATGATACAGACGCATGCATGATGCCCCTCGACTTCAATCCGATCTCCATTAGCCAAAACTTCTTTGCAGGTATGTAGTGGGTCGCCGTACATCATTTCCCTCGACATCGATCCGATCACCATCGCCCGAAACTTCTTGGAAGGTATATATACTGGGTCGACATGAACTCCCACTGGATGGCTGCCTTCAGAGAAGACGGTAAAAAGTTGGTGCTCATGAACTTCCAGACCTCCCATGAGATTGTCCTTCCTCCGTTGGATTATATAGAGTATTACCATTGGATTATATAGAGTATTACCATCATGGTCCAAGCCATCTAGATTACGACGTCAGTTGGATGAACCTTGTTTTGCAGAAGATTGTAATCTGCCAAGTGCCCACATGACATGTGAATTACGCAGACTTCAAGCTAATTGCCTTGTTCGACCGCGGACTCGCCTATCTTTACGCTGGTGCCTGATGACCCACAAGTATAGGGGATCGCAACAGCTTTCGAGGGTAGAGTATTCAACCCAAATTTATTGATTCGACACAAGGGGAGCCAAAGAATATTCTCAAGTATTAGCAACTGAGTTGTCAATTCAGCCACACCTGGAAACTTAGTATCTGCAGCAAAGTGTTTAGTAGCAAAGTAATATGATAGTGATGGTAACGGTAACAAAAGAGTAACGAAAGCAAAGTAATGTTTTTGGTATTTTGTAGTGATTGTAACAATAGCAACGGGAAAGTAAATAAGCGTAAACCAATATATGGAAAGCTTGTAGGCATCGGATCAATGATGGATAATTATGCCAGATGCGGTTCATCATGTAACAGTCATAACATAGGGTGACACAGAACTAGCTCCAATTCGTCAATGTAATGTAGGCATGTATTCCGAATATAGTCATACGTTCTTATGGAAAAGAACTTGCATGACATCTTTTGTCCTACCCTCCCGTGGCAGCGGGGTCCTAATGGAAACTAAGGGATATTAAGGCCTCCTTTTAATAGAGAACCGGAACAAAGCATTAGCATATAGTGAATACATGAACTCCTCAAACTACGGTCATCACCCGTAAGTATCCCGATTATTGTCAATTCGGGGTTAACGGATCGTAACACATAATAGGTAACTATAGACTTGCAAGATAGGATCAAGAACTCACATATTGATGAAAACATAATAGGTTCAGATCTGAAATCATGGCACTCGGGCCCTAGTGACAAGCATTAAGCATAGCAAAGTCATAGCAACATCAATCTCAGAACATAGTCGATACTAGGGATCAAACCCTAACAAAACTAACTCGATTACATGATAAATCTCATCCAACCCATCACCGTCCAGCAAGCGTACGATGGAATTACTCAAGCACGGCGGTGAGCATCATGAAATTGGTGATGGAGGATGGTTGATGATGACAATGGCGACGAATCCCCCTCTCTGGAGCCCCGAACGAACTCCAGATCAGCCCTCCCGAGAGGTTTTAGGGCTTGGCGGTGGCTCCGTATCGTAAAATGCGATGAAATCTTCTCTCCCATTTTTTCTCCCCAAAAGTAGTTATATAGAGTTCGAGTTGGAGTCGGGAGGTCTCCAGGGGGCCCACGAGGTAGGGGGCGCGCCCTAGGGGGGCGCCCCCACCCTCGGGGCAAGGGTATGGGCCCCCTGGTCTTCATCTTTGGCGAGGATTTTTTATTATTTATTGTAAGATATTCCGTGGAGTTTCAGGTCATTCTGAGAACTTCTGTTTTCTGCACATAAAACAACATCATGGCAATTCTACTGAAAACAGCATCAGTCCGGGTTAGTTCCATTCAAATCATACAAGTTAGAGTCCAAAACAAGGGAAAAAGTGTTTGGAAAAGTAGATACGACGGAGACGTATCAGTGCCTTCTTTAGCTAGAGACAACTTGGCTCGTAGTGGATCATCGTCAAAGCTGATACACACTTCTGTGATGCTATTGAACACAATGGCATCATCTACGCGATCGACAAAGCAGATGGCACCACATATTGCCGGGACGGCGCGTGTAAGTTCTTTCCGTCTCATGTTAATGATGACGCCATGACACTGTTTGAAATTTTTGTGATGATTGGCATATCCCTGTTTGAGCAGAATTTGAGTAGAACTATGGCAATGTATTAGAGACACCGTAAATCAGCTATATTTGGACTGAGTTATCTCATGCGATTGTGACCATGTCATTACAACCAATTTGTACCCTGAATAATCAAACGGTTAGGAATATATGGATATTATCCTTATTTTACAATAATCTATTGTATCAATGGCCATGTTAGTTTCCTCATTTTCATGATGTAGAAACATGCACCACACTGTTGGTTTCATCTAACCATACATTAGGGAAGTAAATGTGCATATGGAGAACTCTATATTTGGAAGTAGTGAAATCATGCAATGCTTACCATGTGTACATACCTATATTCGCCCTTCAGCAATCAATGGCTAGAATAATATCCTCACAAATTTTTTGGCCACAGAACACGAGTATATAACAATGCATGGTCTGTTAGTTACCTTGAAGAATTTTTTTGTGAGGAGAGAACATGATTACATAACATGCATGACATGGTAGTTTCCTGTGAAGAATCGATTGCGAGATAACATGAGTATAACAATGCATGGCACTTCTATATTTTCGAACCCAGTATACATTTCCCTGTATTTTCCTCCTAGTTCCTACAGGGACATATCAATGTTGTTTCTTGCATTATCCTACTCATACTCTGAACAATACTGATCTTACATTAACAATGCCTGTCCTTTTTGATATGATGCAGTGTCCCTACAGTTACTGCCCTTTGTAATCACACCACCTTTGCCAAAAACAGGGAAGTACAACTGGTTCCTCGCTCGATCAGACGACGGCAAAAGACTGATGATCATTCGGACACATGAGCCGGAAAAGTTATATTGCAAAAACCCCACTGTATACAAGCACCATGTAATACGTGAGTATCCGGACAGTGGCTGTTACGTCTATGAGCAGGATACCAGCTTGTTGGGGCCTTTAGGATTTTTTAGTTGGAGGCGGGTAAACAGCCTTTGTTCATGCTCTTTGTTTCTCGGACTCAATTATCCGATTAACCAGGAGATCACCGTTGGCAAGGACCTTGATGGCAGAGAGGCTCTGTTTGCTATGGAAAACTGTGTCTACACGGCGAGCCCTAGGAGTTTGGGAGCAAACTCCCCTGATTGTCAACGATACATCCTGCAGCCAAAAGAAGATGAGAATGACAAAGGCATCCGGATTAACTTTGATCCTTGGATGTCTCAATTACAATAGGCAGCGATGTGGTTCGAGCCTTCAGGTTGATAGGTAATTGGGCTGTTGCATCGAAAGGGTGGGGTACTGGTGTCTCCGGATCACTGGTCGCTGAAGCGGGACTGCAAATTATGATGGTGTTGGATCATCTCTTTGAATGACTTTGTTGTCTTTGCTGCTGGTTCTAGATGGGTAGTTCTTTCTTTTGTTATGCATATTCCTTGTTGTCGGTGTCAATACCGGTGGATCTTGGGTATAGGGTCCCGAACTGTGCGTCTAGGCGGATGGTAACAGGAGACAAGGGACACAATGTTTTTACCCAGGTTCGGGTTCCTCCTTCGAATACTTCATAGAAGATTTTGAACACAAGGATAGTGTCCGGCTCTGCAAGATAAGTTCCACATATTGTTGTAGAGAGAATAATATTTACACAAATCTAATCTGCTGACGTATTCCGTAGCGTGTCATCACGCCACAGCCAAGACTTTATTTGAACCGTTTTTACTGTCCCACCTCAACGCGTTTTGCGAGGCGGTTTCCTTGGCACGTCTTGTCAAAGCAGAGATCGTGTCCCCTTATCCCGGGATTCTCATTGATACGGGCGTGGGTAACCCAATCATGCACGTTGGTGTGTCTCCTCGATCAAAGGCGAGTCCCAAATGGTCACGGGGAGGGCTCTTGGTATTCAACCTCTTATAAAGAGACCAAGGCCTTACTCCTTTCTTTTGATCTCAATCAAATTCGCCCTTCGCCTCGAGTTCCAACACCCAAGGCCCCAGATTTCAGGCGCTTCAGACCTTCGACGATGTCCGTCTCCGACCTTCAAGGCCAATGGACGCCTTCCTCCATCACGGAGGAAGACGTGCTAAAGCTGAGAGAGGCCAGGTTTTTGACCGGCAAAAACTCGCATAGGCTGCCTGCTCACAGGCAGGTTATTCCTAGTCCCAAGCCTGGTGAGAGCATGGTGTTTGTGTCTCACTTCCTCCGAGGGCTAGGCTTCGCGATGGATCCCTTCGTGAGGGGGCTCATGTTTTATTATGGGCTGGAATTTCACGACTTAGCTCCGGAGTCCATCCTCCACATCTCATCGTGCATTGTCGTGTGCGAAGCCTTCCTCCGTATTACTCCTCACTTAGGATTGTGGCTTAAGACCTTTAAAGTAGAGCCGAAGATGATCGAGGGACAACACGTGGAGTGCGGAGGCGCTGTTGTAAGCAAGAACGCTGACGCTCCATGGCCCGAGGGCTCTTTTCAAGAAGAGTTCAACTTATGGCAACAAGAGTGGTTTTATATCACAGCTCCCAGGGGCACCAAGTGGGTGGCGCCGCCTACTTTCTGCTCGGGTCCCCCGCCACGACTGGCGTCATGGGTCATTAAGGGGCTGGACTGGGGGTCGGCAAAGGACGTGCCCCTGTTGCAGGGCCGCATCCGAGATCTCCTAGAAAGAGACATCAGTCTGGTCGTGGTGACACAAGTTATGTTAATTCGCCGAGTTCTGCCTTGCAAACATCGCCCCCTCCGCCTGTGGGAGTTCAACCCGGAGGGACCACGAGTGCTCCAACATTTTCTTGGCATGACGCCCGTGGAGATGTACAAATTGTTCTTTGGACCACAAGTAGTGTGCCTGGATTCTATGGAGGACGCAGGTCTGAGCTGCAATCGTCCGGATACTCAAGTAAGTAGCCCTGTGCCCGGACACACCATCCGTTCATTTATCACAACATCACCCTTAAAAGAGTTGTCTTTGAAACAGGAGTGGGTAGCGAAGGCGCGTCCGGCTCCCCTTCCCGAGACCTCGCCGGATCCCGTGTTAACCAGGATGCTGGAGATCGTGCCTTCGGAGGAAAGCAAAGGGGGGACAAAGAAGCTGCTGCCTCCCTGAAGGAGGCTGTCTGGAAAGGAGGAATCGAAAATTCCTCTACTCAGGGGAGGAAGAGGACTCCTCTGATGACCCAGAGTCCATGGTCTCAAAGCGGGGGAAGAAATCTTCGCCAGAGGGTCCTGTGCCGGGGGATACCTCGGCCGTACTATGCCCTCAAGGGGATCAGCCCTCCACCGAGCCATAAGTGGAGAGGGGAGGTTTAAAATGAGAGAAATCCTTGTTTTATTTCTGAGGAAGATAACCGAAATTTTACCTTGTAGTTCGGATCTCAGCCCTTCTCAGCAGAGCTCATCTTCGGGGGATCTTCTTCCGGAGATGATGGAGAGCGGAATGCCTCCCCCTGCCGTACCGCCTTACGAGGTGGGCGATCCTGAGGTATCATCGCGGAGGGTTTTTCCGAATCTGGCAGGGCCGGAAGGCAGACATATGGCCCCCCCAAGGCCATCCGTGTCCGGTCTTTGAAAAAGGCCATCGAACGAGTCCGGCACCGCCTGGTGCTCGGTTGGATGAACTGAAGGATCTGTTAGGGCGAGTGTCTATCTCAGAGGAACACCGTACGTTGATGGGTATGGTAATTGAAAGGATTTCGTCCGCTGAAAGCGGGTTGCACGAGGCCTTCAAGAGTTTACTGACATGTTTTGAGGTACGCAAGGTGATGTACCTTTTGACAGTTCTGCATATAAGATGCGCCCTGTGTAGATAGTAGCCCCTAAGACTCTGTGTGTTGTCGAAGACGACAACACGCAGAGGATCATATTCCCAGGTGCAATTTTGCCGCCTTCCTATGTAGGTGGCGAAGTGTCCGGTGGCCAGCCGGACTCATGAATTTGCCGAGCTAACGTGGCAACTTGACGTGGCAGATGCCGACATCGTGCTTGTCAACAAGCGGCTTGACGAGGCACAAGGTATGTAATTTCTCCGGAGACACCTGGTAAGAGGAGCTTGATGCCAGTATCTTACAGCGTGTGTGCTTGATGCAGATGGGGCCGCTGCCATGGAGAACCTTCGGGCGGAACTTGCACGAGCCAAGGAACAAGCCAGGAGAAGTGATGCGGCTGCCGTAAACGAAACTGAAGAGCTGAAAGCCGAACAGGCTACTCACTGCCGGAGCAAGAAGGAAATGGCCGAAATGGCTGTGAAGTTAAAGAACGCTGCTGACCGCTGCAAGCTTCTTGAAAAAGAAGATCGGGCGGAGCGGACAGACCTGGAGAAGGCCACTACAGCGGACAAGGATGCTCGTTCTGCGATGAGAGCGATGAAGGAGGAGCTGCGTCAGGCCGGAGATATCGTCGCTGGAAAGCCCTTTATGCCGCGGATGAAGTTCGGAGATCCTAAATACGCTCCGTTGGACCGGATGTGGAGTTCGGCGGACGCATATATGGATTTAGCTGCGAGTGCCGCTGATGCGACCGAACATTTCCGAGATCAGAAAGATAGCAAAGTGGAGAAGCTCTTCTAGTCACAGTTCAACAATCCGGAGCGTCCGCTTCCGTTGACCGATTGTTTGGCTGAGTGGGCCGAACTGAATAGGTTGTCCGGACTCGCCATGAAGGATGTCGTTAATCATCTGTGGTCGGAAAGGCCAAAGTCGAATAGTTATTTTAGCTTGGTGCAGCAGTTCCTTGGTGCAGTGCCGCATATCAATGCGATGAAGAGGTCAGCATGCATAGAGGGTGCACGGATGGCCCTTGCCCGTGTCAAGACATACTGGGCGGAGATGGAGGCCGCCGCTGTTGCATCCCAATATTCGGACGGAGGCCGAATACCTGCTGAGCACTATTTTCAGGAAGTTCTGCAAGGCGCTCGTTTGATAGAGACGCAGTGCTCAAAGGATATTATGTTCAAATAACGTGTATTATTGTAAAACAATATTTTGATGAATTGTAGAAGCTTTTTATACTTGCCTGCAAGTATTATAATGCCTCCTGTGCGGCCGTTGAGGTATATGTGTATATAATCTGAAAGATGGCAGTCGTCGGTTTCAGCCCCCACGCATATAATGCAGGGGTGTTCGCAGAAGGCACATTCTCACACTTGATCCAACGTCTTGGTCCATGAAGGAGGTGATAGCGCAGCGAACTAGGCAATCGGACTATAATGCTTTATCACTTTCACTTGGCCATAGGAGTTTGACAGGGGGGCTACTATATAGCCCCTGGTGGCGCCGCGCTCGCCCGAACTCGGGGCGCGTGTGTGCCTGGCCAGGAAATGGCCCTTCGTTAATGCGGAGGGATCCCAAAGACTCCGATAGGTCATCGAGTGGTTGACCAGTCTCACGCTATATTAAGACAGTCATTTTTCGGCTTTCTCTACTGAGGTGCTCGCCTGGCTGAACCGGGGCACAATCGCAGTAGTTCTCCTGGTGTCGCCTTAGCCGATAGAGTGGAACGTAAGGCAGCAAAACACAGGAGCCGGGAAAACCCAACATTTGACCAAATACATGATTCGGAGCTGATGGATATAAGGCCAAACTCGCGACGCCGAACACTCCCTAACGTATTCGGTCTTTGTAAAAATGGGCTGAGCAGTGCCCATGATAATAAGCCCCTGGTGTCTAGGTACGTGTGAAATTCTGACATGGCCAGATGCCAAGACGCCAGCCTCCTCCTTGGTTATACTGTGAATCCGGGGATGTGCATCAACAAGAGACAGTGAAAAAGGTTTACGCAGGGTCTTAATCTAAAGAGAATCCTTGGGACGGGTCCCTGCTGCACGTCTGCACCTGTGTCTCCATTGCACCGTGTCCTGGACGGGTGTAGCACGGTGTTCATCTGTAAAAGAGAGGAACTTAGTTGAAAGAAGAATAGCCGTGCGAAATATATGTTGTACTAAGTAAACAAAGTATAATTCAAGATGGGGAAAATTGAGCCTTATTGTCGCTTATTTCACATATGCGGAGCCCCTTGTATAGGGGTGTACGGCTAAAAAACCTTTAACAATTATAAGTTTGCTCCGGACTAGCCTAGCCGTGTCCGTGGTCTTAATGACCTGTTAGATGCTTTTGTTGGTGAAGCTGTTTTAATGTGTGGCTGTCAAGGCAGCCGTATAGTCTTCTGCGCACGAGGAACATTCAATGTTTCCCTTTAGTGAGATGATGCCTCGTGGGCCAGGCATCTTAAGCATGAGAGATGCATCATGCGGTATTGCATTAAAGCGGGCGAAAGCTTTGCGTCCAAGTAGTGCTTGATAGACACTTGAAAATGGGGCGATGTGGAAGGTTAGCTTTTCGCGGTGGAAGTTATCGGGGGAACCGAACATTACTTCTAGCAGGAGAGAACCCGTGCAATGGGCATCCGGGCCTGGTGTTACTCCTTTAGAGGAAGTGTTTCTATGGCGAATTTTTGTTGGGTCCATCCCCATTTTGCGGACTGTGTCCTGATATAGCAGGTTTAGACCACTGCCGCCGTCCATCAGGACTTGTGTAAAGTGGAATACGTCGATTATCAGATCTAATACCAAGGCGGTCCAACCTGCGTTCCGGATACTTTCGGAGTAATCCTGATGGTCGAAGGTGATCGGTTTTAACAACCAGTGGCGAGACTCCTTTGATAGGCCGCATGGCACGTATCTCTATAGGCGCCACTCTGTTTTTCCCTTTTGTCACGTGAAGTAAGTTTACTGTTTTGACTTCTTGTGGGAAATTCTTTTGTTTCCCGGTGCTCTGCTTGTGGGGTTCGTCATCGTCCTCACTTGGTGTATCGAGCCCCTTGTGTTCGGCGTTGAGTTTGCCGGATTGCTTGAAGACCCAACATTCTCTGTGGGTATGGTTTGCAGGCTTCCCGGGAGTGCTATGGATTTGACATATTTTGTCCAAGATTTTGTTTAAGCTAGATAGCTCGTCCTTGTTATCCTTGAGGGGCAGCTTTTTCTGACCCTGCCGAGAGCTTTTGAATCCGGGGTTCACTGCCATGCTCTTCGGGTTGTTTCCCTTATTCCGGCACTGGTCCTTGCTGCGACGCGGTTTCCCATTTCCGCCCCTGACTTCGGATGTACTTGGGTCACTGGTGCTGCATCTTGCCAACCAACTGTCCTCTCCCACGCAAAAGCGGGTCATGAGGCTTGTTAATGCGGCCATTGTCTTGGCTTTTCTTGGCCGAGGTGTCTGGCGAGCCATTCGTCTCGAACGCTGTGTTTGAAAGCTGCTAAGGCTTGGCGTCCGGATAGTCGACTATCTGGTTCATTTTAGTAAGAAATCTGTTCCAGAGTTTCCGGGCTGACTCTTCGGGCTGTTGAGTTATATGACTTAAATCGTCTGCATCCGGAGGCCGGACATAAGTCCCTTGAAAATTTGCTCGAAAAGCATCCTCGAGCTCTTCCCAACTTTCGATGGTGTTTTCGGGAAGGCCTTTAAGCCAATGTCGGGCTGGCCCTTTGAGCTTGAGGGGTAAGTATTTTATGGCGTGGAGGTCGTCTCCTTTGGCCATATGGATATGGAGGATATAGTCCTCAATCCAGACTCCAGGTCTGTCGTTCCATCGTACGCCTCTATGTTTACGGGCTTGAATCCCGCTGGAAATTCATGGTCCAGCATCTCATCGGTGAAACATAGGGGGTGTGCGGCACCCCTGTATTTGGGTGTGCCGTAGTGTTCGGATGTTTGTTGTGTTGCATTGCTTACTAAAGCTTGCTTTCTTGGCCCGTAGATAGATCTGGCTGGGCCATCTTTTTGATGCGAATCCTTGAGTGGGTTGCGTGCTGGCTTGTGTGCGGCTCCTCTTGCCGCTCTATATTGGCCATGGGGTCGTTTATCCGACCGGGTGGCTTCCTTATTTGTTGGTTGCAGAGGTTCTAAGGCCTCCTCATCAAATTTAGGCAGGAGCTTTCGCTTCGGGTAGCTTTTTGTGTGGCGACTGTCGCCATATTTGTCTGTGGTGCTGAGTACTTTGCTCCACCTGATTTTGAGTGCATCTACCGCAGTTTTGAGATTTCGCTTCTGCTTTTTCAGGCTACGCGCAGTGGCGACGAGCCTTTTGTGGAGGTTCTTCTGCTCTAGGAACTTGTCCGGCGTGAGGTCGTCTGAACTGTTATGTTTGCCGGGGACGGGTTGTGCGGTTTGTTTATCCAAGTTGCCTTGTTCGGACAGTTGCTCAATGCCATGTTCATCTTTCGCCGGCTCACCCTGCTTTGTGGCTGGGTCTGTATGACCGCTGTCTCTGTCGAGGCGAGGCTTGGAGCGGTGCTTACGCCGCCGCTTTGACTGCTTTTCGGAGGAACGACCCTTCGTTGCGTCCTCCCTTTCGTCCTCGTCGTTTCTTTTGGGTGTGTCCACCATGTATACATCGTAGGATGGGGTGGCTGTCCAGTGCCCTGTGGGCGCTGGTTCCTGTTTGCCTCCTACATCATCGTCCATGCCGTCGATGTCTTCGGAGTCAAAGTCAAGCATGTCGGTTAAATCGTCGACAGTGGCTACGAAGTGGGTGGTGGGTGGGCATCGAATTTCTTCGTTGTCCGCATCCCAATCCTATTGGCCATAATCCGGCCAGGGCTCTCCTGACAAAGAGAGATACCTTAGTGAATTCAGAATGTCGCTGAAGGGCGAGTGCTGAAAGATATCTGCGGCGGTGAATTCCATAATCGGCGCCCAATCGGATTCGATTGGCAGGGGCGCGGAGGGTTCTGAGTCCGAAGCAGGGTCCAGCACCTTGGAGTCACGGGCTTCGCAGAGGATAAAGCTAGTGTTCGGCTCGATCGCCGTTGAGACTAGAGCCCCCGAGGCGGTGTCTAGCCACACGCCCTCGATTAGCGCAGTTGGCTCCGAGCTAAGGGCCGAAACTATTGCAGGCGCGGCCTCCAGGGCACTTTTCGGCGGTAGAGCTAAGTCATGCTGAGGGAGTCCTGGATTAGGGGGTGTTCGAATAGCCGGACTATACCTTCAGCCGGACTCCTGGACTATGAAGATACAAGATTTAAGACTCCGTCCCGTGTCCGGAAAGGACTTTCCTTGGCGTGGAAGGCAAGCTTGGCGATACAGATATGAAGATCTCCTACCATTGTAATCGACTTTGTGTAACCCTAACCCTCTCCGGTGTCTATATAAACCGGAGGGTTTTAGTCCGTAGGACAACGTACACATCAACAATCATACCATAGGCTAGCTTCTAGGGTTTAGCCTCTTCGATCTCGTGGTAGATCTACTCTTGTACTACCCATATCATCAATATTAATCAAGCAGGACGTACGGTTTTACCTCCATCGAGAGGGCCCGAACCTGGGTAAAACTTCGTGTCCCTTGCCTCCTGTTACCATCCGGCCTAGACGCACAGTTCGGGACCCCCTACCCGAGATCCGCCGGTTTTGACACCGACATTGGTGCTTTCATTGAGAGTTCCTCTGTGTCGTCGCTGTCAGGCTCGATGGCTCCTACGATCATCAATACTGATGCAGTCCAGGGTGAGACCTTCCTCCCCGGACAGATCTTCGTCTTTGGTGGCTTCGCATTGCGGGCCAATTCGCTTGGCCGTCTGGAGCAGATCGAAAGCTACGCCCCTGGCCGTCGGGTCAGATTTGGAAGTTTAAACTACACGGCTGACATCCGCGGGGACTTGATCTTCGACGGATTCAAGCCACTGCCGAGCGCGCCGCACTGTCACGACGAGCACGATCTAGCTCTGCCACCGAACAGTGCCCTGGAGGCCGCAGCCGCATCGGCTCTGACCCTTAATTCGGAGCCAACTGCGCTGATCGAGGATGGGTGGTTGGATGCCACCTCAGGGGCTGCGACCCCAATGGCGATTGAGCCGAACACCAGCCCCGTACTCTGCGAGACTCGTGACTCCAAGGAGCCTGACTCCTCTCCGGACTCCGAACCATTCGCGCCTCTGCCGATCGAATCCGATTGGGCGCCGATCATGGAGTTTACTGCCGCGAACATCTTTCAGCACTCGCGCTTCGGCGATATTATGAAATCACTAAAGTCTCTCTCTTTATCAGGAGAGCCCTGACCGGACTACGATCAGCGAGATTGGGATACGGACGATGAAGAAATTCAAAGCCCACCCACCACCCACTTTGTCGCCACTGTCGACGATTTAACCGACATGCTCGACCTCATAGTGCCACCAATTGGATATAAAGGTTTGGAAAAAACATGCTCCTAATGTTGAACCAGTTGGACTTTTTGTGCAGCTCCACTAAAATCGAGCATCCTTGTTTGCATAGATATTGAAAGTGTGATTACTATAAAAGTGGCACTAGTTGAAGCATAGACTCACAAATATAAGCATTCCAATTTCTTAATGGGAAAAGGTAGCAAGACTGTTTCTAACAACCTGCTTGAAGGAATAAATAAAGTAACAACGGCTGATGTCAGGAAGGCATACATAGTTTTTTCTGAAAAACTGAGCCATTCCTGACCTTTCCTCTTCTTTTAAGCAAATTTTGTGCAGTTCTACTAAAATAAAATGCCATCACCGCCTTGACAATTCAGTGACACTGTACAAAAGTAAATGACTTAACATTACATCATGATGTCAGGTATGTAGTCAACAGGCATTTCCGGACACTCCACCTGAGGTCCGAAGAATGACTTGTACATCTCCTCGTGCGTCAGGCCGAGAAAATTTTGAATGGCACGCGGTCCCTCGGGATTGAACTCCCACAGCCGAAGAGGCCGGCGTTTGCAAGGCTGGACTTGACGAACCAGCATAACCTGTATTACCGCAACCAAACTGAAATCTCCATTGAAGAGATCTCGAATGCGGCCTTGCAGTATAGGCACGTCCTTAACTGGACCCCAGCTCAGACCTCCGCTGATCCATGACACAGTTGTGGTGGAGGGCCCGAGCGGAAAATAGGGGGGCGCCCACTTGGCACTTCTAGGAGTCGTGATGTAGAACCACTCTTGTTGCCAATATTCAGACACCTCTGGGATGGAACCTTTGGGCCACGGAGCTCCCGACATCTTGCATATTGAGGCACCTCCACACGCTGCATGTTTCCCCTCGACCATCTTTGGCTTCACTTCAAAGGTCTTGAGCCATAGGCCATAGTGAGGGGTAACCCGGAGGAAGGCCTCTCACACGACAATAAATGTCGTGATATGAAGAAAGGAGTACGGAGCTAGATCATGAAAATCTTGCCCGTAGTAAAACATCAAACCCCTGGCGAAAGGATCCAGGGCAAGGCCTAGACCTCGAAGGAAGTGGGAAACGAACACGACATTCTCGTTGGGTTCGGGGGTGGGGACGGCCTGCCCTCGGGGAGGCAGCCGATGCAAAATCTCGGTGGTCAGATATCTGGCCTCCCTCAACTTCTTGATGTTTTTTTCCATGACGGAGGAAGGCATCCATCGGCCTTGAAGGCTAGATCTGGACATGACTGAAGGTTCGGAGCGCCTGACCTGAACTTCGGGCGTTTGAGCTTGAGGTGGGGGAAGGGTTCGATTAAGCACGGGAGGGAAAAATAAAAGCCTTGTCCCCTTTATAAAGAGGGTGAATATCAAGCGTCCTCTCCGTGTCCGTTTGGACTTGCCTATAATCTAGGAGTCCTAGAAGCGGTTGGGTTACCCACGCCCGTATTGATGAGAATCCCAGGATAAGGTGACACGATCTCTGCTTTAACAAGACGTGCCAAGGAAAGTGCCTCGCATGACGCACTGAGCTGGGATAATAAAATGACTCGGATAAAGGCTTGGCCGTGGTGTGTCAAGCTACGGAATACGTCAGCAGATTAGATTGGTAATCTTCTATGAAGTACTTGGAGGAGGAACCCACCTTGCAATGCCGAAGACAATCTGCGCGTCGGAATCGTCGTCATTGAAGCCTGGTTCAGGGGCTACTGAGGAAGTCCTAGATTAGGGGGTGTTCGGATAGCCGGACTATGCCTTCAGTCGGAATCCTGGACTATGAAGATACAAAATTGAAGACTTCGTCCCGTGTCCGGAAGGGACTTTCCTTGGCGTGGAAGGCAAGCTTGGCATACAGATATGAAGATCTCCTACCATTGTAACCGACTTTGTGTAACCCTAACCCTCTCCGGTGTCTATATAAACCGGAGGGTTTTAGTCCGTAGGACAATGTACACATCAACAATCATACCATAGGCTAGCTTCTAGGGTTTAGCCTCTTCGATCTCGTGGTAGATCTACTCTTGTACTACCCATATCATCAATATTAATCAAGCAGGACGTAGGGTTTTACCTCCATCGAGAGGGCCCGAACCTGGGTAAAACTTCGTTTCCCTTGCCTCCTGTTACCATCCGGCCTAGACGCACAGTTCGGGACCCCCTACCCGAGATCCGCCGGTTTTGACACCGACACATGCCCATCATGACAGTGCGGCGCGCTTGGTTGTGGCTCGGGTCCGTCGAAGATCAAGTCTTCGCGGATGTCAGCCATGTAGTTCAAACTTCCAAATCTGACCTGACGGCCAGGGGCGTAGCTTTCAATCTGCTCTAGATGGCCAAGCGAATTAGCCCGCAGTGCAAAGCTGCCGAATATGAAGATCTGTCCGGGGAGAAAGGTCTCACCTGGACCGCATCGTTGTTGATGATCGGAGGAGCCATCAGGCCTAAAGGTGACGACACATAGGAACTCTCAATGAAAGCACCAATGTCGGTGTCAAAACCGGCGGATCTCGGGTAGGGGGTCCCGAACTGTGCATCTAGGCGGATGGTAACAGGAGACAAGGGGCACAATGTTTTTACCCAGATTCGGGCCCTCTCGATGGAGGTAAAACCCTACTCCTTATTGATTAATATTGATGATATGGGTAGTACAAGAGTAGATCTACCACAAGATCAAAGAGGCTAAACCCTATAAGCTAGCCTATGGTATGATTGTTGTTCGTCCTATGGACTAAAACCCTCCGGTTTATATAGACAATGGAGAGGGCTAGGGTTACACAGAGTCGGTTACAATGGGAGGAGATCTACATATCTAGGGATGGAAACGGGTACCCATTAACCGCGTACCCTGCGGGTAAAAACCCTATTAGGATAAGGGTATGAGACAAAAAATTACCCATGGGTACTTAAATAGGAAAATATTATACCCATCGGGTAGAGAGGGTACGGGTATGGGATCGTATAACCCATGCCCGTGTACCCATGTACCCATCTAAAATGCTGACAAGTGGGTTTCCGTTGATATCCTAATGTATTAATTTTCCCCTCCTAATCACGCTAGGTAAAAACTCTAATATGTAGTCAAATTATCTCTATGATTTATCATGATTTTCTGAACTTAAAGTGTATGCATATGTGTTGTTATTTATGATTATGTGTTGTTGTTTAACATTTTTATGTGTCACTTTATAGGAAAGTATTTTTGTTTATGAGAATGTGTTTTTGTTTCAATATGTTGTTGTACATTGTTATTTAAAATGTGTTGCTATAATAATTTTTGATTATATGTTGCTTTTTATAACTATTTTCTACTCAACTGATGTGTTGTAAACGCGGGTATTTTTACCCGCAGGTACCCATATACCCTGTCGGGTGACGGGTATGGGAAAAAATTGTACCCTTGACGGGTATGGGTATGGGTGATGGGTAAGTTCAGGATGGACGGGTAAGGGTATGGGGTAGCTCCACCCGTACCCATACCCTGCGGGTGCCATCCATATACATATCTGTATTGCCAAGCTTGCCTTCCACGTCAAGGAAAGTCCCATCCGTACACGGGACGAAGTCTTCAATCTTGTATCTCCATAGTCCGAGAGTCCGGCCAAAGGTTATAGTCCAGCTATCCGGACACCCCCTAATCCAGGACTCCCTCACTTGTCATTTGGTCATCCTCGTCTATGTCACTCTTACTATGTAATAGTTGCTTCTGTTTATAATGTCATTCTCGTCTGGATCACGAGAGTCTGAGCGCTGCAGATGGGTGCGTTTTGGTGGTGTAGCAAGACTTCTTATGAACTATCATGTCTTGTTGTTTATGTCAGTAGTAATCACTAGTCAGTGTTTGAATGTTGTATATATCGTTGTTTCAAACTGTTTATTGTCTCAAACTACTGGTGAGCTAAATGAGGGCATCACCAATCTCCAGTGTTCAGAGTATATCTCCTTTTTTCAAGTTATATAATTTGAGCTCAGTGTCTTTTCGATCATGTACACTTGTTTGGGCCAATGAGGTGTCGTTGAATATAGGCCGAGTAGTAACGTAATGCCAAACAGGTCAATTATGACTCTCAGGCCGGGCTCTCAAAAGATCCTGAAAAAAAAGGTTGGGCTCTCCAAAAAATAAAGAATAAGGACTCTTAGGCCAACATGTGGGCGCCACCGGTGTTTTCATGCGCTTGCGCGCCGAGAGCATATTGGCGTGTGCTTGAAATTCATGCTACCTTTTCATCCCCAGTCTCCCGCCCCTCCCCCACCTCTGGAATCTCGATTCCTACTCCAGTTCCCCCAAATCCCCCTCTTGTACTCCCTGTACTCAAGCACACTATCATGTCGCCGGTCAACGCGGATCTTCGAGCCGGAGATCCTGAGGTCCGTCTTGCCTTCGATCGCTGCGTGTTGTCGCTCAACAGTGGCATGGCGGCGCTTGACGACCAGTTTGCCGGCAAAGTGCTGATGGTAACCATCAACGGCGACCGGCCTCCCGTCTCGCTGGACGACCTTGTCAAAGCTCTTGGCATTGCGCACGACATCCAAATAAGTGACTTGCTCGTCAAAGTCTGTCCTCCACCGACTGATTTCTTTGTCAGGTTCCGGACAACTTTCGACTGCAGTCGTGTGTTCGAATCTTCCCGGCGTTTGTTCTACGATGGCGCGCTGGTGAGATTTGATCGGTGGCACCCAGGATGGGGCTCGGTTCCCTCTGAGCTTGAGTTTTTAACAAAGCTTACCTTCCACGGCATGCCTCGACGTGCTTGGAACAGCGAGTCCATGAACGAGCTTATCAACGACCTTGGAGGTGAGCTCGTAAGTATGTTTGTTCCTCCAGACATCTGGGCTCTGACGGTTATGGCATGGATGAAGAAGCCGTCCACCATACCAAAGGTGATTGGTGTTGGGATACCGGTGCAGGAACCGGGGTTGTACTATTCGTCGCCACCATGGCCGCCACGGACCACGTTAGGGATGTACCTATATCGAGTGTTCGTGCATGTCGAAGAAGTGGTCAATCCATCAATCAAAGTCATGCCGCCGCCGCTGGTGCCAGGGTCTGTCGACGACATCCATTACAGGAGTCAATGTCAGACTTTCCCCGTGTTGCTCGGAATAATGGATGGCACAGGGCCTACTCCATCGCGCGGCGGAGGCCACTACTTCTTTGGGAGAAGAGGCAGGGCTGGCCACCTGGATGTGCTCTAATTTGAGGTAACAACTGAATCTTGTCAGATACTAGTTAAATCCGAGCTATGGGTGTGAAGCACTGATATGCCAGTACATTTGATTGTGACCTGTTCTAATTTTGTACCTGAACTTTTTTTAGAAAGGGTTGTACGTCAACTTAATGTGCTAGCAGAACTTATTGTGTTGTCTGTCTGTTTTCTTTGCACAACATTCAACATATTTCCCCATCATTGATAAAGATGATGAACCGTTATGTATGACTTCGTTGGTTTCAACATAGACCTTCCCGTAGCGATCCACTGCTTCCATCCTGATTGTGCCGCCTGCGTGAAATTTTTGTATGCAAGTTCAGTGTGCTATGATGTTCTATATGATTGTGTCAACTATATAAGTTTTTACTGAGCATCAGCAATGCATATGGCTGAAAGATGTATTTCGAGCATCGACCGATGGGTTTGTCTCTCTATCTCTCTCTCTCACACACACACACATGCACACGCACACACACGCGCACACGCACAAGTGGGACCCATTGAATTATTTATTTGCTCGTGACAGCTTTTAATTAGGTTCCACTGTAATCTAACTTTTTACTTAAGTTATTAATTGAGCTCGGTACCTTCAAAAAGTTGTACAGAAGCCTTGTTTGGGCCTTTCCGGCGTCGCTGAATGTGGGCGGAGTAACCATGTTAGGTTGTACTGTACTACATAGGCCTTTTTTCAACATAAGCAATGCAACTGGACCGACAGGTGTACACAATATCCGGGTCAACTTGTTATTCTCCGCCCCGCTGGCCTGCAAACTTTCCTAGGAGGTATACATTAGGCTTAACAAGAAAATGGACTTTAAGAAATAATAAATGGGATGTAATTATAATAACTGGACAGTTACTATGCACCAAACATGTAATTAGTTTGAAAAATATATTATTTTTGGAATTTGGAATTTTTAATTTCATTACTTATTGCGCGCGCAATATTTCGTTGGATTTTAACGTAATACAACTTTATTTTGAAATTATATTTAACCTGACTAGAAATTTCGGATAAAAATATTTCGGATCCCATCAAAATGTGGGAATTTTTTTTAATTCTGTTTTGAGCGGTTGTTTGAAATTATTAATCGTTGTCCTAGCTAGAAGTTGGGCTGTACTTTTAACAAACTGTAAATGAGCTGTAGTAAATTCCATTAGAATTAAAAAATGGGTTGTACATTCTTAAAAATCGCAAATGGGCTATATGTTCTCTGCCAAATCCGAGCTGTGGGCCTACTAAGTTGACGCGTACCAAGGGCTTTGTCAACTTAGTCAATATAAACGATTCTAGCTGCAGCGATCGTATGATGTCCATCCAACGGCCGTAGTGCTTCTTCAACCTCTGGTCTTCTTGCTCCAGCCGCCCAAAGCAGCGCCGGTCGTGTCGCGTGCTCCTGCCTCCCATGGCCGGATGTGATGCCGCAGAGGCCTCACCGTCCCGTACTACTCCCACCACTAGCCAGGCCATCCCTCTACTAACCCACACGCCCTGTTATTCTGCGGCGACGGCAGCCTCACACTGCAGCCGAACCAGTGAACCCTCATACTCCTCTCCGCGCGGGCTTCCAGTGCTGCGTCTTCCCCGGCTCTGTGTCGTCCCCTTCCTAGGCCTCGCTGTCGTCCAGACCACCGCCCTGGTGCTCTCAGCGCGGCGTGGTCAACGTGGTCAACGACCGACTTCCATCGGAAGAGTACTGTACGTGGAGATGCTGACAGCTAGGTCCAGGCGGCCGCAAGGAAGTGCCTCCTTATTACGCGCAAAATAATTATTCCTCCACCTGACAGCAGGGACCCACCGGACGGGCCACCTTATTTCGTGAAAAAATGTTTCCCCCTGATTGCTAGGACCCATCGGACGGGCCAGCATATTTCACGAAAAAATGTTCCCCCCACTATCAGCTCGGACCCACCGGAAGTGCCTCCTTATTACGCACAAAAAAAATGAATACTCCCCCTGCTAGCTGGGACCCACCATGGTGCGAGGCTGACTTGTGGGCCTACTAAGTTGACTGGGACGGGGGCCTTTGTCAACTTTAGTCAATATATGAATGATTCTAGCTCCAGTGACTGTACGATGTCCATCCAATGGTCGTAGTGCTTCTTCAACCTCTGGTCTTCTTGCTCCAGCCGCCCAAAGCAGCGCCGGTCGTGCCGCATGCTCCTGCCTCCCGTGGCCGGTTGTGCTGCCGCGGAGGCCTCACCGCCCCCTACTACTCCCACCGCTGGCCAGGCCCTGCGGCGACGGCAGCCTCACACCGCAGCCGAACCAGTGAACCCTCGTACTCCTCTCCGCGCGGGCTTCCACTATCGCGTCTTCCACAGCTCCCCATCATCCCCTTCCTAGGCCTCGCCGTCGTCCACCGCCCTGGTGCTCTCGGCCTGGCGTGGTCAACGTGGTCAAGGAATGACTTCCATCAGACGTGGACTGTACGTGGAGAGGCTGACAGCTGGGTCCACGGCCCACCTGACAGCTGGGACCCACCGGACAGGCCACTGTATTTCACGAAAAAAATCGTTTGCCCCTGACTGCTGGGACCCACCAGCTACATCTTGGCATGCAAGGAAGTGCGTCCGGGCAAAAAAAACGATTCGCTCCCTGACTGCTGGGACCTACCAGCTACATCTTCGCAGGCAAGGAAGTGCCTGACAGTCGGGACCCACCTAGTCGAAGCATACGTAACATTGTCATTCTGGTCGCGAACATGTATGTACATATATACTGGTGGATGTAGAGGCACGCACGTGTCGTAGTAGAGGCGCGTACGTGTCGTAGTAGCGCGCACGTAGCATGTACACGTACGTACAACGGCCAGGGTGCAAGAAAGAAAATACGGCCACGTATGTGTACATACGGGCGGGGTCTCGAACGCCTACTCGCGCATACGTACGGCCAGGGCTTGTGTACATGGCTGGGTCGGAACGGAGAAACAACGTCTTCGTCATGTTCATGGGGAGGCAACGGAATGCATCGTGTTCATGGGGAGGCAACGGAATGCGCCGTATTCATCGGGAGGCAAGGGAACGCGTGGGAGCCAACCGGCTGGGTCAGAATGGAATGCGTGGTCGTGTTCATCGGGAGGGATTGGACGGAACATGCGATGGAAATGAGGCCTGGCGTACCGCAGAACGGAGGAAACGGACCTCCTACGGTCGAAACGGGGGTCCTGTTGATCGGGAGGGGTGTGGCGTACCGCAAAATGCAGGAAATGGACCTCCTACGGTCGAAACGGGGGTCCTGTTGATCGGGAGGGGAGTGGCGTACCACAAAACAGACAAAACGGACCTCCTACGGTTGAAACGGGGGTCATGTTCATCGGGAGGGGTGTGGCGTACCGCAAAATGTGGCTCCACGGGATACTGTTCGTCTCCACCGTCGACCTCCTCCAGCCTCCACGGGCTCCTGTACATCCAGCCTCCACCGTGCGCTACTCCACCGGCTACTGTTCAACCACCCCTCCACCGTCTACTATTCATCCAGCCCTCCACACCATGGGGTCCTGTTCAACCACCCCTCCACGGGCACCCCTCCACCGTCTACTGTTCATCCAGCCCTCCACCACACCATGGGGTCCTGTTCATCTAGAGGCAACGCCACCGCTCACTGTTCATCCAAACCCCCCTGCAACACTCACTGTTCATCCCAGAGGCAACATCGATCGGCTTCAGTTAGCAGCAGTGGCGAGGGAATCGCTCGATCGGGTTCAGTTAACATCCATTGATCGATCGCTCAGGTTCATTAACGCGTAGCCTGCAGTGCAATCGCTCAGGTTAAGTTAGAGCCCAACGCCTCGCTCGGGTTCAGTTAGAGCCAACGCCTTGCACACACGCGCGTACATGTACGAGAGAAACGCGCATCGCTCGGCCCCCGACCTCCCACCGTAACCGGGAACTCCCCAAAATTTTCCTCCCCCTCGTTTCTACCACGGTTTTTTCCGTCATGGACGGCCCAAAGAATGTCATGCAGCTGCGTCTCCGGCCCTCCCAGGACGAAAAGCCCATTTTATGTCATGATTTTTTGTCATAGAAGTAGGAGCCCACCACATCTATGATGATACCGGGTTTTGTCACAATTATCGTCATAGAAGTGTCATATGTATGACAGAAAAAAATTCGTTCAGCCCAAAATGTCATGGATGTGTATTTTTTTGTAGTGCCTCGTGGGCAGCCTGGGACTCTTCTGGTCTGTGGGCTTCTTCTGGTCCAAAAATAAGTTCCGTGAAGTTTCAGGTCAATTGGAATCCGTTTGATTTTCCTTTTCTGCGATACTCTAAAACAAGGAAAAAATAGAAACTGGCACTGGGCTCTAGGTTAATAGGTTACTCCCAAAAATCATATAAAATAGCATATAAATGCATATAAAACATCCAAGGTTGATAATATAATAGCATGGAACAATAAAAAATTATAGATACGTTGGAGAGGTATTAGCATCCCCAAGCTTAATTCCTGCTCGTCCTCTTGTAGGTAAATGATAAAAACAGAATTTTTGATGTGGAATGCTACCTAACATATTTATCCATGTAATTCTCTTTACTGTGGCAAGAATATTCAGATCCAAAAGATTCAATACAAAAGTTTAATATTGACATAAAAATAATAATACTTCAAGCATGCTAACCAAGTAATCATGTCTTCTCAAAATAACATGGCCAAAGAAAGCTATCCCTACAAAATCATATAGTCTGGTTATGCTCTATCTTCACCACACAAAATATTTAAATCATGCACAACCCCGATGACAAGCCAAGCAATTGTTTCATACTTTTGATGTTCTCAAACTTTTTCAATCTTCACGCAATACATGAGCGTGAGCCATGGACATAGCACTATAGGTGGAATAGAATGGTGGTTGTGAAGAAGACAAAAAGGAGAAGATAGTCTCACATCAACTAGGCGTATCAACGGGCTATGGAGATGCCCATCACTAGATATCAATGTGAGTGAGTAGGGATTGCCATGCAACGGATGCACTAGAGATATAAATGTATGAAAGGTCAACAAAAGAAACTAGTGTGTGTGCATCCAACTCGCTTGCTCACGAAGACCTAGGGTATTTTGAGGAAGCCCATCATTGGAATATACAAGCCAAGTTCTATAATGAAAGATTCCCACTAGTATATGAAAGTGACAACATAGGAGACTCTCTATCACGAAGATCATGGTGCTACTTTGAAGCACAAGTGTGGTAAAAGGATAGTAGCATTACCCCTTCTCTCTTTTTCTCTCATTTTTTTATTTTTTTTATTTGGGCCTTTCTCTTTTTTATGGCCTCTTTTTTATCTTTTTTTATTTGGGCTTCTTTGGCCTCTTTTATTTATTTATTTTCATCTGGAGTCTCATCCCGACTTGTGGGGGGATCATGGTCTCCATCATACTTTCCTCACCTGGGACAATGCTCTAATAATGAAGATCATCACACTTTTATTTACTTACAACTCAAGAATTACAACTCGATACTTAGAACAAAATATGACTCTATATGAATGCCTCCGGCGGTGTACCGGGATGTGCAATGACTCAAGAGTGACATGTATGGAAGAATTATGAATGGTGGCTTTGCCACAAATACGATGTCAACTACATGATCATGCAAAGCAATATGACAATGATGAAGCGTGTCATAATAACGGAACGGTGGAAAGTTGCATGGCAATATATCTCAGAATGGCTTTGGAAACGCCATAATAGGTAGGTATGGTGGTTGTTTTGAGGAAGATATGTGGTGGGTTTATGGTACCGGCGAAAGTTGTGCGGTACTAGAGAGGCTAGCAATTGTGGAAGGGTGAGAGTGCGTATAATCCATGGACTCAACATTAGTCATAAAGAACTCACATACTTATTGCAAAAATCTATTAGTTATCGAAACAGGGTACTACACGTATGCTCCTAGGGGTATAGATTGGTAGGAAAAGACCATCGCTCGTCCCCGACCGCCACTCATAAGGAAGACAATCAATAAATAAATCATGCTCCGACTTCATCACATAACGGTTCACCATACGTGCATGCTACGGGAATCACAAACTTTAACACAAGTATTTCTCAAATTCACAACTACTCACTAGCATGACTCTAATATTACCATCTTCATATCTCAAAACAATCATCAAGTATCAAACTTCTCATAGTATTCAATGCACTTTATATGAAAGTTTTTATTATATCCCTCTTGGATGCCCATCATATTAGGACTAAATTCATAAGCAAAGCAAATTACCATGATGTTCTAAAGACTCTCAAAATAATATAAGTGACGCATGAGAGTTCATCTATTTCTATAAAATAAAACCACCACCGTGCTCTAAAAAGATGTAAGTGAAGCACTAGAGCAACAACAAACTACTCCGAAAGATATAAGTGAAGATCAATGAGTAGTCGAATAATCATGCAACTATGTGAAGACTCTCTAACATTTAAGAATTTCAGATCTTGGTATTTTATTCAAACAGCAAGCAAAACAAAAGAAAGTAAAATGATGCTCCAAGCAAAACACATATCATGTAGTGAATAAAAATATAGCTCCAAGTAAAGTTACCGATGAACGAAGACGAAAGAGGGGATGCCATCCGGGGCACCCCCAAACTTAGGCTCTTAGTTTTCCTTTAATATTACCTTGGGGTGCCTTGGGCATCCCCAATCTTCGGCTCTAGCCACTCCTTATTCCATAGTCCATCGAATCTTTACCCAAAACTTGAAAACTTCACAACACAAAACTTAACAGAAAACTCGTAAGCTCCGTTAGTATAAGAAAATAAATCACCACTTAGGTACTGTTGTGAACTCATTATAAATTCGTATTTGTGTAATATATACTGTATTCCAACTCATCTATGGTTCATACCCTCCGATACTACTCATAGATTCATCAAAATAAGCAAACAACACATACAGAACAGAATCTGTCAAAAACAGAACAGTCTGTAGTAATCTGGATCAAACGTATACTTCTGGAACTCATAAAATTCTAAAATAAATTTCTGGACGTGACTAATTTATCTATTAATCATCTGCAAAAAGAATTAACTAAATAGCGCTATCCAAATACAAATGGCAGCAATTCTAGTGGGTGCTGAAGTTTCTGTTTTTTACAGCAAGATCAAAAAGACTTTCCCCAAGTCTTCCCAACGGTTCTACTTGGCACAAACACTAATTAAACACATAAAACCACATCTAAAAAGAGGCTAGATGAATTATTTATTACTAAACAGGAACAAAAAGCAAAGAACAGAAATAAAATTGGGTTGCCTCCCAACAAGGACTATCGTTTAACGCCCCTAGCTAGGCATGATGATTTCAATGATGCTCACATAAAAGATAAGAATTGTAACATAAAGGGAGCATCATGAAGAATATGACTAGCACATTTAAGTCTAACCCACTTCCTATGCATAGGGATTTTATGAGCAAACAACTTGTGGGAACAATAATCAACTAGCATAGGAAGGTAAAACAAGCATAACTTCAAAACTTTAAGCACATAGAGAGGAAACTTGATATTATTGAAATTCCTACAAGTATATATTCCTCCCTCATAATAATTTTCAGTAGCATCATGAATGAATTCAACAATATAACCAGCACCTAAAGCATTCTTTTCATGATCTACAAGCATAGAAATTTTATTACTCTTCACACAAGCAAAATTCTTCTCATGAATAATAGTGGGAGCAAACTCAACAAAATAATTATCATGTGAGGCATAATCCAATTGAAAACTAAAATCATGATGACAAGTTTCATGGATATCATTATTCTTTATAGCATACAAGTCATCACAATAATCATCATAGATAGCAACTTTGTTCTCATAATCAATTGGAACCTCTTCCAAAATAGTGGATTCATCACAAAATAAAGTCATGACCTCTCCAAATCCACTTTCATCAATATAATCATCATAAATAGGAGGCATGCTTTCATCATAATAAATTTGCTCATCAAAACTTGGGGGACAAAAAATATCATCTTCATCAAACATAGCTTCCCCAAGCTTGTGGCTTTGCATATCATTAGCATCATGGATACTCAAGGAATTCATACTAACAGCATTGCAATCATGCTCATCATTCAAATATTTAGTGCCAAACATTTTAATGCATTATTCTTCTAACACTTTGGCAAAATTTCCTTTCCATCATACTCATGAAAGATATTAAAAAGATGAAGCGTATGAGGCAAACTCAATTCCATTTTTTGGTAGTTTTCTTTTATAAACTAAACTAGTGATAAAACAAGAAACTAAAAGATTTGATTGCAAGATATAAAGATATACCTTCAAGCACTCACCTCCCCGACAACGGCGCCAGAAAAGAGCTTGATGTCTACTACACAACCTTCTTCTTGTAGACGTTGTTTTTTTTACCTGAAACTGTAGGGTATAGACCCCACAGTAATTTTATTGCTCTACAAGAAAAGGTTACAAATGTACACAATTTACAAGGTCTAACAGACCCAAAAAGAAAAAGAAAGAAAACATGAAACTCACCTCAAGGAGGCAAAAAGGAAATCCATCTAAGCAAATCCTCCTTGAACTTAGGCTTAATTCTATGAACCAGGAGAGAAATGTCTAGAATAAAAGAAGACCTCCATCTACGAAAAGATGGTGGGATATTCCTAAAAACCCTGTCATTCCTAACATTCCAGATGTTCCAGCATGCTAGGAAAACCACTTCAGAGAAGAAAGGCTTAGCAAAGTCACTTCTAGCATGATAAGCAATGGCAATCATATCATCTCCAGCCATCCAGTTGATTTGAAGATAATTCCAGACCCTACAACTGAAATTACATTGAAAGAATAGATCATCTCTATCCTCTTTGGCTTGTGTTGGACATAGAACACATAAGTTAGAATCAGATACATTCCAGTGCCTTCTCTCTAGCATATCCTGAGTGTTCAGCCTATCCATAATCAGCATCCAAGCAAAGAACTTAATTCTCATAGTGCAGCAGCTAGCCCACACCCATGATAAGAGTGGGTTGGGCACAATGTGTTTATGCAAGAAAGAATAGTATTTCTTGGCAGAATATCCCTTGCCATCCTCCTTCCACACCCATGTATCATTAAGCTGAGGATCATGGTTTGAGAGCAGCAGCAGATTTTGTAAAGTCTGTAACTCTCCAAAGGCTCTCTCAGAGAGTGGTAAATGGAATAAGGAGGTGAGCTCAGTCAAATCAAAAACCTCAGCAGCAGAAATTAGGGGATCAATGGCAAATGAAAAAAGCCTAGCAAACCTCTGCTCAAGAGGAGTATTAGTGTCCCCCAAAGACCAAGAATTAGACCAAAACAGGATAGTGTCCCCCTTATTAACATGTACTGCACTGACCATCCTGAAGTTATCCATTAACTTGCAGATATCTCGCCACCAGAAAGAGCCACAAATGATGGTAGCATGAGGAACCCTATCATGATAGTAAGTGTTCCAGATGAGCTGAACCCAGGGCACATCAACTTTATTGTAGAATTTACTAGCATGTTTAAGGAGCAGAGCCTCATTCTGCAGCTTCAGATTCAAAATACCCAAGCCTCCTTTGTTCTTTGGTCTGCAAACCAAACCCCAAGAAGCCAAGGACTGACCAGAATCTTGTCCATACTTCCTCCAAAGACATTGCCTCTGAATTCGTTCAAGCTGCTTTAAAATACCAGGAGGCAAATCCAGACTACACAGGAAAAAAATTGGCACAGAAGAAAGGGCAGAGATCAGGTACTGCAGGCGCCCACCATGAGCAAGGAAGGAAGAGCTAACAGAAAGCTTCCTTTCCATACTATCCACCAGTGGCATTAAGTCCAATATCTTAGGTTTTGTAATTCCCACAGGAAGCCCAAGATAAGTAAAAGGAAGGGTGCCAACCACACAACCAAATACAGCAGCAAGTCTGGCAATCTCCACAGAATCCACATTGATAGGAAGAATGGAAGACTTATGATAGTTAACATGCAGTCCAGTGGACTTAGAGAAGAGAAGTAGCATTTTCTTCAAGGAGAGCAATTGAGCTTCCTCAGCAGGCATAATAATGAGTGTGTCATCAGCATACTGGATAATTGGGTATTCCTTATCATGGCATGGAATAGGGAGCTGTAACAGTCCTTTCTGATGCATATCATTTACCACTGATTGCAATAGATCTGCAGCAATGGCAAACAGGAGTGGAGAAAGAGGGTCACCCTGCCTAACTCCTTTTTTACAAGCAAATTGTTTCCCAGGAACTCCGTTAAGCAGAACAGAGGAAGTTCCAGAAGCCAAAAACTGTTTAACCCAGGAGATCCACTTATCATTAAAACCCTTGTGCCTCAAAATTTGGAGAATGGCCTCATGTTCAATAGAATCAAAAGCTTTCTCAAAATCCAGCTTTAGAATGACAATGGGTCTCTTCGACTGATGACATTGGTGCAAATATTCAAAAGTCCAAGCAACACAGTCTTGAATGGTTCTGGATTTGATAAAACCATATTGGTTTTTATGCAACATCTTGTGATATCTTGCTGCAGCCTGTTAGCAGCCATCTTAGAAAGAAACTTCACCCCCATACCAGAAAGAGAGATAGGCCTAAAATCATTAACAGACTCAGGGGATCTCTTCTTAGGGACCAAGGTGATATAAGAATAATTGATATTCTCCAGATTCACAGACCCTCATGAAAAGCAGAAGCCAACTCATAGAAATCATTACTGATTATTGACCAACACTTCTTAAAAAATAGCCCATTAAAGCCATCAGGCCCAGGAGACTTATCAATGGGCATGCTTTTAACAGTATTATCCATCTCCTCCTTGGAGAACGTCTTAGTGAGGGAGTCAAGACCCTGAACTCTATGCATGATGGAAGAAAGATCAAAACACATGTCAATACCATGACTAGTACCCATCCTGTTCTTGAAATTTTGCCAAAGAGCAGCAGCCATTTGCTCATGATCAGAGACAACTGTACCATCATCCAAACGCAGAGAAGCAATGGAGTTATGCCTAAACCTTTCAGAAGCCATGGCATGAAAGAATTTAGTGTTCTCCTCACCAACTGTAATAGATCTTATAGTGCACCTCTTCTTCCAATACAGAAACTGAAGGTGCAGCAGATGCTCCAAGTGCAACTTGACCAGAGTACGAAAGTTGAACTCATGCCTATAAAGTGGCCTCAATTCCTCCAAACAATCCAAAATGAGAACCACCCTATTACATTTAGCAATTAATAATTTCATTTTGGAAACATTCATGTGCCAACTCTTAAGATCCCTCCTCAAGGACTTAAATTTGCCAGCAATCTTGGCTGAGATGTTGGTTTTGCTAGAAGCAGAAGACCATGAGGCAGACACATAGTCCATAAAACCCTGCAGCTCCACCCAATAATTTTCAAAGCGGAAGATGTTACATTTAGGCAGACACTCCTGTAGACATTGTTGGGCCTCCAAGTGCAGAGGTTTGTTGGATAGTAGCAAATTTCCCTCAAGTGGATGACCTAAGGTTTATCAATCCGTGGGAGGCATAGGATGAAGATGGTCTGTCTCAAACAACCCTGCAACCAAATAACAGAGAGTCTCTTGTGTCCCGAACAAACCCAATACAATGGTAAATTGTATAGGTGCACTAGTTTGGCGAAGAGATGGTGATACAAGTGCAATATGGATGGTAGATATATGTTTTTGTAATCTGAAAATATAAAAACAGCAAGGTAACTAATGATAAAAGTGAGCACAAACGGTTTTGCAATGCTAGGAAACAAGGCCTAGGGTTCATACTTTCACTAGTGCAAGTTCTCTCAACAATAATAACATAATTGGATCATATAACTATCCCTCAACATGCAACCAAGAGTCACTCCAAAGTCACTAATAACAGAGAACAAATGAAGAGATTATGGTAGGGTTGAAACCATCTCAAAGTTATTCTTTCTGATCAATCTATTTAAGAGTCCGTAGTAAAATAACATGAAGCTATTCTTTCCGTTCAATCTACCATAGAGTTCGTACTAGAATAACACCTTAAGACACAAATCAACCAAAACCCTAATGTCACCTAGATACTCCAATGTCACCTCAAGTATCCGTGGGTATGATTATACGATATGCATCACACAATCTCAGATTCATCTATTCAAACCAACACAAAGAACTTCAAAGAGTGCCCCAAAGTTTCTACCGGAGAGTTAAGACGAAAACGTGTGCCAACCCCTATGCATAGGTTCATGGGCGGAACCTGCAAGTTGATCACCAAAACATACATCAAGTGGATCAATAGAATACCCCATTGTCACCACGGGTATCCCACGCAAGACATATGTCAAGTGTTCTCAAATCCTTAAAGACTCAATCCGATAAGATAACTTCAAAGGGAAAACTCAATCCATTACAAGAGAGTAGAGGGGGAGAAACATCATAAGATCCGACTATAATAGCAAAGCTCGCGATACATCAAGATCGTATCACCTCAAGAACACGAGAGAGAGAGAGAGAGAGAGAGAGAGAGATCAAACACATAGCTACTGGTACATACCCTCAGCCCCGAGGGAGAACTACTCCCTCCTCGTCATGTAGAGCACCGGGATGATGAAGATGGCCACCGGAGAAGGATTCCCCCTCCGGCAGGGTGCCGGAACGGGTCTAGATTGGTTTTCGGTGGCTACGGAGGCTTCTGGAGGCAGAACTCCCGATCTATTGTGCTCCCCGAAGTTTTTAGGGTATAAGGATATATATATATATATATATATATATATATATATATATGAGGAATAAATACGCCAGGGGACCTCCGGGCTGTCCACGAGGCAGGGGGGCGCGCCCCCCACCCTCGTGGGCAGCCCAGGACTCTTCTCATCCATCTCCAATACTCGGTGGGCTTCTTCTGGTCCAAAAATAAGTTTCGTGAAGTTTCAGGTCAATTGGACTCCGTTTGATTTTCCTTTTCTGCGATACTCTAAAACAAGGAAAAAATAGAAACTAACACTGGGCTCTAGGTTAATAGGTTAGTCCCAAAAATCATATAAAATAGCATATAAATGCATATAAAACATCCAAGGTTGATAATATAATAGCATGGAACAATCAAAAATTGTAGATGCGTTGGAGATGTATCATGCATACTCAGGGAGAACACTTATACCTTGAAATTTAGTGAGAGATCATCTTATAATGCTACCATCGAACTAAGCAAAATAAGATGCATAAAGGATAAGCATCACATGCAATCAATATAAGTGATATGATATGGCCATCATCATCTTGTGCCTTTGATCTCCATCTCCAAAGCACCGTCATGAACACCATCGTCACCGGCTTGACACCTTGATCTCCATCGAAGCATCATAGTCGTCTTGCCAACTATTGCTTCTACGACTATCGCTACCGCTTAGTGATAAAGTAAAGCAATTACATGGCGATTGCATTTGATACAATAAAG
This sequence comes from Triticum dicoccoides, assembly GCF_002162155.2. NCBI lineage: Eukaryota > Viridiplantae > Streptophyta > Magnoliopsida > Poales > Poaceae > Triticum > Triticum dicoccoides. The sequence goes on from NC_041380.1 coordinate 586,340,204, forward strand.
CGACAACTATATGGCTCCTTCCAGTTGCCGATAACTATGTTACAAAACATGATCATCTCATACAATCAAATCTAGCATCATGTCTTGACAATATCACATCACAACATGCCCTGCAAAAACAAGTTGGACGTCCTCTACTTTGTTGTTGCAAGTTTTACGTGGCTGCTACGGGCTGAGCAAGAACTGTTCTTACCTATGCATCAAAAACCACAACGCGGTATAGTGATTGCTTTTTGATCTTCAGAAAGAACCCTATTCATTGAAGTTGATTCAACTAAAGCTGGAGAAACAGACACCCACTAGCCACCTGTGTGCAAAGCACGTTGCTAGAACCAGTCTCGCGTAAGCGTATGCGTAATGTCGGTCTGTGCCGCTTCATCCAACAATGCGCTGAATCAAGAATCAACTAGTGACGGCAAGCAATATGTATATACCCACGCCCACAAATCCTTTGTGTTCTAATCGTGCATATAACATCTACGCATAAACCTGGCTCGGATGCCACTGTTGGGGAACACAGTAATTTCTAAAAAATTCCTACGCACACACAATGTTGGAGATATCGCTTATCAAGAACTTATCGGTCGACCCATGATAAGGGGTAAATCGAACAGTTTATCAGCATATCGGCCGATTTATCGCCATTTCGGCTGATTTATCGGGGGATTTATCTTATCGGTCAAACAACGGTAAGCGATAAATCGGCCGATTTATCAGAATATCGGAAGATATCTTGAACAGTGCGCACATGCAAGATCATGGTGATGCATAGCAACAAGAGGGGAAGAGTGTTGTCCATGTACCCTCGTAGACCGTAAGCGGAAGCGTTATGACAACGCGGTTGATGTAGTCGTACATCTTCACGATCGACCTGCCCTGGCCAGCCCTCTCTCTCTCCACTAAGGCCCATGTGGCCCATTAGTTCTCCGGGGGGTTCCGGTAACCCTCCGACACTTCAGTTTTCTCCGAAATCACCCGGAGCGCTTCCGGTGTCCTAATATAGCCGTCCAATATATCATTCTTTATATCTCAACCATTTCGAGACTCCTCGTCATGTCCGTGATCACATCCGGGACTCCGAACTACCTTCGATACATCAAAACACATAAACTCATAATACCGATCGTCACCGAATGTTAAGCGTGTGGACCCTACGGGTTCAAGAACTATGCAGACAAGACCGAGACATGTCTCCGGTTAATAACCAATAGCGGAACCTGGATGTTCATATTGGCTCCAACATATTCTACGAAGATCTTTATCGGTCAAACCACATAACGATATACGTTGTTCCCTTAGTCATCGGTATGTTACTTGCCCGAGATTCGATCGTCAGTATCTCAATACCTAGTTCAATCTCGTTACCGGCAAGTCTCTTTACTCGTTTCATAATGCTACATCCCATAACTAACTCATTAGCTACATTGCTTGCAAGGCTTATAGTGATGTACATTACCAAGAGGGCCCAGAGATACCTCTCCGACAATCGGAGTGACAAATCCTAATCTCGGTCTATGCCAACTCAACAAAAACCATTGGAGACACCTGTAGAGCACCTTTATAATCACCCAGTTATGTTGTGACGTTTGGTAGCACACAAAGTGTTCCTCCAGTATTCGGGAGTTGCATGATCTCATAGTCATAGGAATATGTATAAACTAATGGATGGGTCTGATACATCTCCGTCGTATCTAATTTTCCAAACACTTTTGCCCTTGTTTTGGACTCTAACTTGCATGATTTGAATGGAACTAACCCGGACTGATGCTATTTTCAGTAGAATTGCCATGGTGTTATTTTTTAGCAGAAATAAAAGTTCTCGGAATGACCTGAAAATCAATGGAGATTATTTATGGAATATATAAAAAATACTAGCGAAAGAATCAAGGCTAGGGGGCCCACACAATGTCCACAAGGGTGGGGGCGCGCCCCCCTGCCTCGTGGGCCCCCTGGTGCTCCTCCGACCTCAACTTCAACTCTATATATTCGTGTTTGAGGGGGAAAATCAAGGAGAAGGATTCATCGCGTTTTACGATATGGAACCGCCGCCTAGCCCTAATCTCTCTCTCTCTCTCTGGAGGGCTGATCTGGAGTCCGTTCGGGGCTCCAGAGAGGGGAATCCGCCGCCATCGTCATCATCAACCTTCCTCCATCACCAATTTCATGATGCTCACCACCGTGCATGAGTAATTCCATCATAGGCTTGCTGGACGGTGATGGGTTGGATGAGATTTATCATGTAATCAAGTTAGTTTTGTTAGGGTTTGATCCCTAGTATCCACTATGTTCTGAGGTTGATGTTGCTATGACTTTGCTATGCTTAATGCTTGTCACTAGGGCCTGAGTGCCATGATTTCAGATCTGAACCCATTATGTTTTCATGAATATATGTGAGTTTTGATCCTATCTTGCAAGTCGATAGTCACCTATTATGTGTTATGACCCGTTAACCCTGAAGTGACAATAATCGGGATACTTACCAGTGATGACCGTAGTTTGAGGAGTTCATGTATTTACTGTGTGTTAATGCTTTGGTCTGGAACTCTATTAAAAGGAGGCCTTAATATCCCTTAGTTTCCAATAGGACCCCGCTACCACGGGAGGGTAGGACAAAATATGTCATGCAAGTTCTTTTCCATAAGCATGTATGCCTATATTTGGAATACATGCCTACATTACATTGATGAACTGGAGCTAGTTCTGTGTCACCCTATGTTATAACTGTTGCATGATTGATTGCATGTGACATAATTATCTATCACTGATCCACTGCCTACGAGATTTTCATATATTGTTCTTCGCTTATTTATTTTTCCATTGCTACTGTTATAATCACTATAAAACCCAAAAATATTACTTTTGCTACCGTTACCACTACTATCATATTAATTTGCTACTAAACACTTTGCTGCAGATATTAAGTTTCCAGGTGTGGTTGAATTGACAACTCAGCTGCTAATACTCGAGAATATTCCTTGGCTCTCCTTGTGCCAGATCAATAAATTTGGGTTCACTACTCTACCCTTGAAAACTGTTGCGATCCCCTATACTTGTGGGTTTTCAAGACTATTTTCTGGCGCCATTGCCAGGGAGCATAGCTCTATTCTTTGAGTCACTCGGGATTTATATCTACTGGTCACTATGAAGAACTTGAAAGATCAAAGAACTAAGATTTTCCCCTCAACTACGAGGGGAGGTAAGGAACTGCCATCTAGCTTTGCACTTGATTCACCTCCTGTTTTGAGTAAACTTGCGACACCTACACCTGCTATTCAATCTGATATGTCGCACATTATTGATGATGCCACTTCTGCTTTGCATGATATTTATGAGAAACTACTTCTATGCTTGATAATACTATGCCACTAGGTGAATTTCTTGATGACCAATTGGCTAGGGCTAGAGAGAATGAAATTATTGAAACTGATAATATTGATGAAAGTGATGATGAAGACTCTCCCACTAGATATGAATTGCCTGTTGTGCCTGAGGGTTATGTTATGGATGAAGAAACTGCTAGAGATATTCTTGCTTGCAATGATAGATCTAATCTTAAGAAATTATTAGCTAAGCTTAAAGAAAAGTCTTTGGATGCTAGAATGAAATATGACCCTGCTTTTGCTACTTCACCTATCTTTATTACTGATAAGGGTTATGATTTCTCTGTCGGTTCTGAGTTAATTACTTTGGTTGAATCTGATCCTTTTTATGGCTATGAATCTAAAACTGTTGTGGCACATCTTACTAAATTAAATGATATAGCCACCATGTTTACTCATGATGAGAAAACTCAGTATTACTTTATCCTTAAGTTGTTTTCGTTCTCATTAAAGGGTGATGCTAAAACATGGTTTAATTCTCTTGATCCTGGTTGTGTGCGTAGCCCCCAGGATATGATTTACTACTTCTCTGCTAAATATTTCCCTGCTCATAAGAAACAAGCTGCCTTAAGGGAAATATATATTTTTATGAAAATTGAAGAAGAGAGTCTCCCACAAGATTGGGGGAGGCTTCTCCAATTACTTAATGCTTTGCCTGATCATCCTCTCAAGAAAAATGAAATACTTGATATCTTTTATAATGGACTAACCGATGCTTCCAGAGATTACCTGGATAGTTGTGCTGGTTGTGTTTTCAGGGAATGAATTATTGATCAAGCTGAATTGCTATTGAATAATATGTTGAGTAATGAAAATGATTGGACACTTCCTGAACCAACTCCTAAGCCAACTCCGAAGAAAAGGGGTATTCCATTTCTCAGCCCTGAAGATATGCAAGAGGCAAACAAATCTATGAAAGAAAAAGGTATTAAAGCTGAAGATGTTAATAATTTACCAGCTATTGAAGAAATACATGGTCTTGATAACCCGACACAGGTAGTAAAGGTAAATTCTCTCTATAGGTTTGATGAAGGTGATATTCCTCGTTATAAGTCTGCTAGCCAATGCTTAGATGAGTTTGATAATTTTATTGTTAAACATGAAAACTTCAATGCTTATGTTGGTAGACAATTGAAACGCAATGCTGATATGCTTGAACACTTGAGTGATTATATGTCTAGAGTTAAAGGTGAACTTAAACTTATTAGTAAACATGCTTCTATGGTTACCACTCAAGTAGAACAAGTACTTAAAGCTCAGAATGATTTGCTCAATGAATTAGATAATAAGAAAAATGATAATGTTGTTAGAGTTGTGACTAGAGGGGGTAAAATGACTTGTGAATCTTTCTATCATGAGGGCCACCCTAAGAGAATTGAGCAAGATTCTCAGAGAACTAATGTTGATGAGCCTAGTTCTTCTAAGAAGAAGAAAAAGAAAAATGATAGGACTTTGCATGCTTCTAGTGAACCTGTTGTAGACACACCTGAGAATCCCAATGATATTTCTATTTCTGATGCTGAAACACAATCTTGATAAGGTTAATAATGATGTTCATGTTGATGCTCAACCTAGCAATGATAATGATGTAGAGATTGAACCTGTTGTTGATCTTGATAACCCACAATCAAAGAATCAATGTTATGATAAGAGAGACTTTGTTGCTAGGAAGCACAGTAAGGAAAGAGAACCATGGATTCAGAAACCCATGCCTTTTCCTCCTAAACCATCCAAGAAAAAGGATGATGAGGATTTTGAGCGCTTTGTTGAAATGATTAGACCTATCTTTTTGCGTATGCGTTTGACTGATATGCTTAAAATGAACCCTTATGCTAAATACATGAAAGATATTGTTACAAATAAAAGAAAGATACCGGAGGCTGAAATTTCCACCATGCTTGGTAATTACACTTTTAAGGGTGGAATACCAAAGAAACTAGGAGATCCTGGAGTACTAACTATGCCATGCTCTATTAAAAGAAACTATGTTAAAACTGCTTTATGTGATCTTGGAGCCGGTGTTAGTGTTATGCCTCTCTCTTTATATCGTAGACTTGATTTGAATAAGTTGACACCTACTGAAATATCTTTGCAAATGACCGATAAATCAACTGCTATACATGTCAGTATTTGTGAGGATGTGCCTGTTGTGGTTGCAAATGTTAGTATTTTAACGGACTTTGTTATTCTTGATATTCCCGAGGACGATAGTATGTCGATTATCCTTGGAAGACCCTTCTTGAATACTGCAGGGGCTGTTATTGATTGCAACAAAGGCAATGTCACTTTTCATGTTAATGGTAATGAGAATACGGTACACTTATCGAGGAAACAACCTCGAGTCCACAGTATCAATTCTATTGGAAAAATTTCAACAATCACTATTGGAGGTTTTGAATTTCCTCTTCCTACTGTCAAGAAGAAATATGATATTCTTATTGTTGGGGATGTGCATATCCCCGTTGAGGTAACCTAGTGTTATTCAAAATTTCTCTGGTTTCATGTTATTCAAAATGAGTTTGTTAACAAGACCTGATCAACCTTGTTAGTGGATTCCTTTTGATGAGCATGATATGGATGAAGTTAGAAAGCACAACCTTATGTGCCCTCCTTTTACTTTCTGTTATTTATATTAAATAAAGTAAAAATAGTATTTTCTGTCTATTCTTCTGAATTATCCTTGCAATAAAAAATACCCCAAAAATAAAAGTTCTCCAAATGTCCTGAAAAATTAATATGATTTTTTCCAGAATATTTAAGAACTATTGGCACTGAGAACACACTAGGGGGACCCACCATGTGCCCACGAGGGTGGAGGGCACGCCCACCCCCCCTGGGCGCACCCCCTGCCTCGTGGACCCCATGTGGGTCCCCTCCACTTATTATTGCACCCACACACTTCGTCTTCCTCCAGAAAAAATCATCCACCAGCTCAAACCCAAGTTCTTGCTCATCTTGCTGCCATTTTCGATCTCCTTGCTCAAAGCTCCATTCACAAAACTGCTTTCGAGGATTGTTCTTGGGTATGTGACTCCTCCAATGATCCAATTAGTTTTTGTTCTAGTGCTTTATTTATTGCAAATTTTTGCTACTTAGGTGACCCTATTCTTGAGCTTGCATGTCAAATTTATGTGGTCAAAAGTAGTTTTAATGCATGATATATCCTCTAGACACTTGTAGGAGTAGTTGCTATCAATCATGTTGAGTTTGGTTCACTTTTATTTTAAGTTACTAAAAATTTCAGAAATTTTTCATAGGAAGAAATATGTTTAGGAAAATGTACCAAGGTTGTTCCTCAAGGAAGCAAGGATCCAGGCCCGCGATACGCGAGCCGGACCATGAACTACCAAGAGAAGCTCAAGTGTGGCCTTGTGAGTGGCCGTCAGAAAATTCCATGGTTCAGGCAGGAATTAAGGAGGAATTTGAAGCGTATGTGCGTAACGCTGAACTTGAGGGCTTCGTGGCAGATAAGTGCCCTCAGTACTACTACCTCACTGATTCCTTTGTGAGAAGATTTAAATTTACATCATCATGCAATTCTCAAACCGTCCTGTTTGATCTTTATGATGAATCTTATACCATGGACTTAGAAGATTTTAATACTGCTTGTAAACTCCCACAATGGGGTAATATTAGTGAACCTCGCAAATCTGAATATAAAGATTCTCTTGCTAGTATCACTCTGGGGGAATCTAGAGAAATAACACAAGCTACCATAGGGAGCATTCATTTTCCTGCCATACATTATTTTGCTCTCTTTATAGGTAGATGCATTAATGGTAAGGATGAAGCATGTCACATGTGTGTTCCCGACCTAAGTGTTCTCAAGAGTTCTGTATTAGGAGATAGACAATATAACTTGGGGGCCATTGTTGCACATAGGTTGCATAATAATAGTATTAATGGAGATTTCTTCGGTGGAATTTATGCAACTCGTTTAGCTAATTGTCTTGAGATACCCATACACGGAGATGATAATGAGTTGCCTCCTGCTTATTTAGATTATAATGCTATGGTTCTTTATCAGTTTGTTGAGAGCAACGATCAGTCCCTCCAGTATCGACTAATCTTTGACAGACGACGCACCTATCACGTCGCTCTCCCTGCTCCTACTTTCTTTGACCTTCAGGCAAAAAGGAGATATGTTATAACCAAGGAGGAGGCAAATGAGTACGAGAGGAGGACGAAGGCAGCTCGCCTCCAAGCTGCAACTCTTCAGCCAGTAGCGGATGCATCTCAGTACGACCCCAGCTTCAACTTCGGTTATCCACCAGGCCATCCATGGGCATAGACCAACTTAGGAAAAAAGCCTAAGCTTGGGGGAGTACGTATCTCTCACCGACATTACATTCATGTTCACACACTCATGCTAATTGTCGGTGCTCATACTTTTTCATTGTTTCATCCATGCTAGTTTATTTTCTTTTTAAGCTTTCTTCTTGTGCGTTTGAAAAACCTTAAGAAAAACCAAAAAAAATAGTTGTAGCTCTTAGCTAGTTTACTTTCCATGCCTGTAGTAGTAGTAATTAAAAAGAAAACCCCAAAAAATTCTTGTTCTTCTTCTGCTTGTTGGGAGCTTTCCCGTGTAAATAGTTTTGTTCCTTTCTTTTCTTTGGGGGTCGAGAGGAGAAGACCACGATGAAAATGTTGAGTGGATCTTATATGCATTATTATTGATCTAACGAAGAGCCCATATTACCTTGGCTTCTCCCTTGAATTGAATGCTTGGAGATTCCAGCTTAGTCCAATGCACGTGCACTATTATTATTATCCACACTATTCGGTCATGCAAGTGAAAGGCAATAATGACGATATATGATGAACTAATTGAGATGAGGACAGCTGGTATGAACTCGACCTCTCTTGTTTTTGTAAATATGATTAGTCTATCATTCCTGATTTAGCCTATTATGAATGAAACATGTTTGCAATGACAATTAGATATTATAGTTGCTTATGCCATTCTTAATTTGCTAGGAGTTTATAATGGTTTACCTTGTGTGCCAACATGCTATTAAAATGGTTGTGATGTGGTATGATAGGGTGGTATCCTCCTTTGAATGATTCGAGTGGCTTGACTTGGCACATGTTCACGCATGTAGTTGAAACAAAATCAACATAGCCTCCACGATATTTATGTTCATGGTGAATTATATCCTACTCATGCTTGCATTCAGTGTTAATTTTAATGCATGTTCATGACTATTGTCGCTCTCTAGCTGGTCGCTTCCCAGTCTCTTTCCAGCCTTCACTTGTACTAAGCGAGAATACTGCTTGTGCATCCAACTCCATAAACCCCAAAGTTATTTCATATGATTCCATCATGCCTTCCTATATACGGTATCTACCTTCCGTTCCAAGTAAATTTGTAACCTTCAAATAAACATTCTGTTTTGTATGCTCGAATAGCCCATGTATCAACTAGGGATGTCTGTATCTTCCATGCTAGGCGGGTTATTCTCAAGAGGAGTGGACTCCGCTCCTCACTCACGAGAAAATGGCTGGTCACCAGGATGCCCAGTCCCATGCTCAAATCAAATCAAAATAATTGCAAACAGAACTCCCCCAGGATTGTTGTTAGTTGGAGGCACCCATTGTTTCGGGAAAGCCAAGGATTGATGCTTGTTGGTGGTGGGGGAGTATAAACGTTACCATTCTGCTTGGGAACCGCCTATAATGTGTGTAGCATGGAAGATATCGAGATCTCTAGGTTGTTATGTTGACAATGAAAGTATACCGCTCAAAATTTTATTCATCTCTATTTAAAAATTGAGCTCTCGCACCTCTACAAATCCCTGCTTCCCTCTGCGAAGGGCCTACCTATTTACTTTTATGTTGAGTCTTCATCCTCTTATTAAAAAGCACCAGTTGGGGAGCACCACAGTCATTTGCATGTATTATCGTTAGTTTACATTGAGTATGACTTGACTGGATCTCTTTTACCATGAATTACAATGTCTAGTCAGTCCTTGATCTTTAAAGGTGCTCTGCATTCATGTTTTGCGGTCTTAGAAAGGGCTAGCGAGATACCATCTTGTTATATCATATTATGATTGTTTTGAGAAAGTGTTGTCATCCGAGATTTATTATTATTGCTCGCTAGTCGATTATGCCATTAATATGAGTAAACATGAGACCTAAATTTTATTGTGAATATGGTTAGTTCATAATCTTTGCTGAAAACTTGAATGCTGGCTTTACATATTTACAACAACAAGAGCAAACAGAGTTTGTAAAAGTTTTTCTTTATCACTTTCAGTTTGTCAACTGAATTGCTTGAGGACAAGCAAAGGTTTAAGCTTGGGGGAGTTGATATGTCTCCATCGTACCTACTTTTGCAAACACTTTTATCCTTGTTTTGGACTCTAACTTGCATGATTTGAATGGAACTAACCCGGACTAATGTTGTTTTCAGCAGCATTGCCATGGTGTTATTTTTGTGCAGAAATAAAAGTTCTCAGAATGACCTGGAAATCAACGGAGATTATTTTTGGAATATATAAAAAATACTGGCGAAAGAATCAAGGCCAGGGGGCCCACACCCTGTCCACGAGGGTCGGGGCATGCCTACCCCCCTGGGCGCGCCCCCTGCCTCGTGGGCCCCCTGGTGCTCCTTCGACCTCAACTCCAACTCTATATATTCATGTTCGGGGAGAAAAAACAAGGAGAAGGATTCATCACGTTTTACGATATGGAGCTACCGCCAAGCCCTTGGGAGGGCTGATCTGGAGTCCATTCGGGGCTCCGGAGAGGGGAATCTGTCGCCATCGTCATCATCAACCTTCCTCCATCACCAATTTCATGATGCTCACCGCCGTGCGTGAGTAATTCCATCGTAGGCTTGCTGGACGGTGATGGGTTGGATGATATTTATCATGTAATCGAGTTAGTTTTGTTAGGGTTTGATCCCTAGTATCCACTATGTTCTGAGATTGATGTTGCTATGACTTTGCTATGCTTAATGCTTGTCACTAGGGCCCGAGTGCCATGATTTCATATATGAACCTATTATGTTTTCATGAATATATGTGAGTTCCTGATCCTATCTTGCAAGTCTATAGTCACCTATTATGTGTTATGATCCGTTAATCCCGAAGTGACAATAATCTGGATACTTACCAGTGATGACCGTAGTTTGAGGAGTTCATGTATTCACTATGTGTTAATGCTTTGGTCCGGTACTCTATTAAAAGGAGGCCTTAATATTCCTTAGTTTCCAATAGGACCCCGCTGCCACGGGAGGGTAGGACAAAAGATGTCATGCAAGTTCTTTCCCATAAGCACGTATGACTATATTCGGAATACATGCCTACATTACATTGATGAACTGCAGCTAGTTCTGTGCCACCCTATATTATAACTGTTGCATGATTGATCGCATCCGACATAATTATCCATCACTGATCCATTGCCTATGAGCTTTTCATATATTGTTCTTCGCTTATTTACTTTTCCGTTGCTACTGTTATAATCACTATAAAACCCAAAAAAATTACTTTTGCTACCGTTACCACTACTATCATATTACTTTGCTACTAAACACTTTGCTGCAGATATTAAGTTTCCAGGTGTGGTTGAAATGACAACTTAGCTGCTAATACTTGAGAATATTCTTTGGCTCCCCTTGTGTCGAATCAATAAATTTGGGTTGAATACTGTACCCTCGAAAACTGTTGTGATCCCCTATACTTGTGGGTTATCAGGGTCAAGTCAATCACATCATTCTCTAATGATGTGATCTCGTTCATCAAATGACAACTCATGTCTATGGCTAGGAAACTTAACCATCTTTGATTAATGAGCTAGTCAAGTAGAGGCATACTAGTGACACTCTGTTTGTCTATGTATTCACACATTTACTAAGTTTCCAGTTAATACAATTCTAGCATGAATAATAAACATTTATCATGATATAAGGAAATATAAATAAAAACTTTATTATTGCCTCTAGGGCATATTTCCTTTAGCTCCCTCCTTTATATACATGGGCAGGGGGCACCCCAATGGCACTCCAAGATTTTTCTTAGCCGTGTGTGGTGCCCCCCTCCACAGTTACACACCTCGGTCATATGATCGTAGTGCTTAGGCGAAGCCCTGCGCCTGTAACTTCATCATCACCGTCGCCACATCGTCGTGCTGACGGGACTCTCCTTCATCCTCAACTAGATCAAGAGCCTGAGGGGCATCATCGAGCTGAACATGTGCTGAATGCGAAGGTGTCGTACATTCGGTACTTGGATCGGTTGGATCACGAAGACGTTCGACTACATCAACCGCATTACTAAACGCTTCCGCTTTCAGTCTACGAGGGTACGTGGACGCACCCTCCCTGCTCGTTGCTATGCTTCTCCTAGATAGATCTTGCGTGATCGTAGGAATTTTTTGAAATACTACGTTCCCTAACAAAGGGGCAAGTAACTTTCAATGTAAACAATTTAAGTACAAGTTACCGGAAGGAGGCACATTGGATATAGTATAGAAACTTGATAACCCAATTGACTTGGCTTGAGACAATAAGAATGATGAAGTCCCCTTAATTCTTCATAATGTAGCCAAGTCTCCAATGCCCTCCAACAACACCTATTGATCAAGTTTGAGCTTGTTGGTCCCCAACCAAGTTGGGTCCTAAGAGGTTAGTCACAATAGGCTTGGCAACCCAAATGGTTCTTTGCTTGAAACCACTTTGAGTACCAAGAAACTTGGCAAACACATTGCCAACCTTATCCTTCCCAAGAGAATAGATATCATTAATAATAATTGTGTTGGATAAGTTACCACTAGTGCATGAGGAAGCAAGGTGAACCTTCTCACGACATAGGTAGAAACATCTACTCTTCACTTGATTTCTCAACTTGAGAAGCATTAGCTTGAGTTTTCTTAGGAAGAGGCCTTTCTTCAACTTGTGGTTGAGCATGAGATTGAACTTGTGTCCGCTTCCATTGTTGCTTGTCACTAATGGCCTTCTTCTTCAATGGGCAAGATCTAACATGACGCCCTTCAATTTTGCACTTGAAGCAAACAATCTTGGCTGAATTCCTGACTTGTTCTTTGACCTTCTTCTTGTTCATCTTGGACTTCTTCTTCTTCTTGGAGTTGAATCCAAGTCCACCTTTGTCATTGGGGGATCTTTGCACACTGATATTGTTGAGTGTGGATTTCCCTTCATGACTCTTTTCCAAGTCTCTCTTCAAAGAAGTGACTTGGTCCTCGAGCTCTTTGACTTCCTCTGCATGGTTAGTATCAACACAAGTATTAGAGGAAGTATAAGCTTCATCGTTAGAGAGACAAGGCAAGGAAAGCAATTCATCATAGGATGTACCAACATTGTGAGTAGATGAATTACAAGGACTAGCACATGGAAATATAGCATTTTTTACTAGAAGTAGTGCTAGTATCTACATGAGGCTCACTAGATGTTACCTTAGCAATCATGTCCTCATGAGCTATCTTTAGCACATTATGGGATACTCGAAGATCATCATGAGAGCTTGATGACCCACAAGTATAGGGGATCTATTGTAGTCCTTTCGACAAGTAAGAGTGTCTAACCCAACGAGGAGCAGAAGGAAATGATAAGCGGTTTTCAGCAAGGTATTCTCTGCAAGTACTGAAATAAGTGGTAACAGATAGTTTTGTGATAAGATAGATTGTAACGAGCAACAAGTAACAAAAGTAAATAAAGTGCAGCAAGGTGGCCCAATCCTTTTGTAGCAAAGGACAAGCCGGAACAAACTCTTATAATAGGAAAAGCGCTCCCGAGGACACATGGGAATATCGTCAAGCTAGTTTTCATCACATTCATATGATTCGCGTTCGATACTTTGATGATTTGATATGTGGGTGGACCAGTGCTTGGGTGTTGCTCTTACTTGAACAAGCATCCCACTTATGATTAACCTCTATTGCAAGCATCCGCAACTACAACAAAAGTGTTAAGGTAAACCTAACCATAGCATGAAACATATGGATCCAAATCAGCCCCTTACGAAGCAACACATAAACTAGGGTTTAAGCTTCTGTCACTCTAGCAACCCATCATCTACTTATTACTTCACAATGCCTTCCTCTAGGCCCAAATAATGGTGAAGTGTTATGTAGTCGACGTTCACATAACACCACTAGAGGCTAGACAACATACATCTTATCAAAATATCAAACGAATACCAAATTCACATAACTACTCACAGCAAGACTTCTCCCTTGTCCTCGGGAACAAACGTAATTACTCACAAAGCATATTCATGTTCATAATCAGAGGGGTAATAATATGCATATAGGATCTGAACATATGATCTTCCACCAAATAAACCAACTAGCATCAACTACAAGGAGTAATCAACACTACTAGCAACCTACTAGCACCAATCCCGGACTTTGAGACAAGAATTGGATACAAGAGATGAACTAGGGTTTGGAGATGAGATGGTGATGGTGAAGATGTTGATGGAGATTGCCCTCTCCCGATGAGAGGAGCGTTGGTGATGACGATGGTGATGATTTCCCCCTCCCGGAGGGTAGTTTCCCCGGCAGAACAGCTTTGCCGGAGCTCTAAATTGGATCCGCCAAGTTTCCGCCTCGTGGCGGCGGAGTCTCGTCCCAAAAAGTTTCTCTCTATTTTTTTCTCATCGAAGGACCTCATATAGGAGAAGATGGGCGTCGGAGAGCCACCAGGGGGCCCACGAGGTAGGGGGCGCGCCCCAGGGGGGCACCCCCCACCCTCGTGAGCAGGGTGTGGGCCCCCTGGCCTTCATCTTTGGCGTGGATTTTTCTTTATTTCTTTTAAGATGTTCCGTGGAGTTTCAGGACATTTGGAGTTGCGCAGAATAGGTCTATAATATTTGCTCCTATTCTAGACCAGAATTCCAGCTGCCGACATTCTCCCTCCTTATGTAAACCTTGTAAAATAAGAGAGAATAGCCATAAGTATTGTGACATAAAGTGAAATAACAGTCCATAATGCGATAAATATCGATATAAAAGCATGATGCAGAATGGACGTATCAACTCCCCCAAGCTTAGACCTCGCTTGTCCTCAAGCGAAAAGCCGATAACAATAAATATGTCCTCATGTTTATAGGTAGAGGCGTCCATAAAAATAAAATACGGGCATGAAGGCATCATGATTATTCTCATAACAGCAACATATATAGATTTTTTCATATGATTACTTATGTTCAAGTGATGATCTATTCACAATGCAAAAGTATAAATCATAAACCTTATTGGGCTCTGACAAACTATAATCTCAGTCATTGAAGCAATTGCAATTTATCATAACATCGGAAAGAGTCTATGTCAGAGCTAAAAAGCAAGTCCACATACTCAACTATCATTTAGTCCTCCATAATTGCTAACACTCAGGCGATACTTGTGGTTATGGAGTTTTAATCGGACACAGAGAAAGATAGGAGCTTATAGTTTTGCCCCACAACCTTTTACCTCAAGGGTAATGTCAACAATAATGGTTCATGCTCCTCTACATCCAATTAGATATATATATATATATATATATATATATATATATATATATATATATATATATATATATATATCATGTTCTTTCCAACATGCTGAGCTTGCCAAAGGATAAAATGAAAAGGAAAAGGTGAAGATCACCATGACTCTTGCATAAGGAATAAGATAATAATAAAGGATAGGCCCTTCGCAGAGGGAAGCAGAGGTTGCCATGTGCTTTTATGGTTGGATATATAAAATCTCAATGCGAAAGAACGTCACTTTATATTGCCCCTTGTGATATGAATGTAACATCCCAAATTTTCAATTTGGAATGTTATACATTAGATCATCATGCATATCATATTTTCTTGCATATTGGTCGATCCTAGAAATTTCACGCAACTCAAGGACCCTCAGAGAGAGTTGGAGATTTCGTTATTTTCATATTTGAGTTTTCTCAAATTTTGAAAAGAGGATCATTTGATTTATTTATTTCATCTTCAATTATTTTTCCAATACCAAAAATATGAGAGAGGGAATAATATGACTTTCCCAAATTTAGGAAAAATGAAGATTTAATAAATAAATCAAATTTTGGTTTTTCCGGAGTTTTATTTGCATTTTATTTGGATTAGGGAAAAATGCACCTTTTCAAAAAAATTCATCTAGGCCCGGAGAAAAGTTCATTTTGTTCGACTCATTTTTAGGAGTCGGGGAAAATTTACTTTAGATTTGTCGGAGTTCGTTTAGATTTTCTTTTCTTTGTTTTTCTGCGCGCGTAACTATTTAAAAAAAGAAAAAGAAAAAAACTCACAGTGCCCGCCTGGGCCAAGGCCCGGCCGGCCCGGCCGGCCTTCTCCTCGCGCGCGCCCGCGCAGCCGCCAGCCCCGCTGCCGCCGAGTCCTACTCGGACTCTGCCGCCGCCTCTTGCTTGCCCCCCTTCCCCAAGCAAGCCCCCTCCCCCCCTTTAAATAGCTAGCCCCCCCCCTCTCCTCCCCACCAGCCCACTTGCCCGCGCCGCCGCCTGCCCGTGCC